>NC_059332.1:102220231-102561481 GCF_018350155.1 Leopardus geoffroyi
AGAGAGAAGACAACTATAGCAGAAAGGGTAGACACTGTCAAGTGAAGGAAACCAAAGGCAAGGGGGCATTTCTAGCAGGATTCATCTGTGCAAAGGGACAGAGTCTTGATATACTATAGCCCATATTTTAAAAATGCGAAAGAGTAATCTATGCCTTTTAGCAAAAACAGAAAGGAAAGGGTAGGAACTTGGGCTAAAGAATTAGGATTAGATAAGAAAGAGTCTTTCAATTCATATCAAATAATATATATATATCATCTTGTAAGTACTAGGATCCACTGAAGATAAATTTGAGTGGAGAAAAAAGGAAATGGCCATGTTTGTTTCCTTAACTGATGATGTCATGTTAACGACTGATACTAACTTAATACTTCTTAAATTTTTTGCATTTTAATTTTTTTAATGTTTTTTTTGTGAGAGAGAGACAGAGAGACAGAGCACGAGGGAGGAAGGGGCAGAGAGAGAGAGAGTGAGACAGAATCTGAAGCAAGCTCCAGGCTCTGAGCTGTCAGCACAGAGCGGGGCTCAAACCCACAAAGGCGAGATCATGCCCTGAGCCGAAGTCAGATGTTCAACCGACTGAGCCACCCAGACACTCCATTAATTTTTTTTGCATTTTAAAAGAATATGTTATATCACTAGGGGATTGAAAACTTAAAACAAAGAGATAACCACTACATAACTATTAGAATGGCTAAAATCTAAAAAACTGACACTACCAAATGCTGATGAGGCTGTGAAGCCACAGGAAACCTCATCCATTGCTGGTGAAGTACAAAATGGTACAATCTTTTCGGAAGACAGTCTGGCAGTTTCTCACAAAGTTAAATACAGTCTTATGCCACAACTCTACTCATTTTCTCAAATGAGATAAAAATTAATATATATACACATACAACCTGCATAGGAATGTTTATAGTATCTTTACTTACACAGCTGACCCATGAACAACATGGGTCTGAACTGCATGGGTCCATTTACACATGGATTTTTTACAGTACAGTACTATAAATGTATTTTCTCTTCCTGATGATTTCCTTAATAACATTTTTTCTATAGCTTACTCTATCATAAGAATGAGGTATATAATACATATAATATACAAAATATGTGTTAATTAACTGTTTATGTTATTGGTAAGGTGTCCAGTCCACAGTAAGCTATCAGTAGTTAACTTTTTGGGAAGTAAAAAATTATATGTGGATTTTCAACTGTGGTGGGGAATCTGCTAACCTTTGCGTTGTTCTAATGTCAACTGTAATCGTCAAAACTGGAACAAACCAAGGTGTCCCTCAATAAGTTAATGAAAATAATAATAATAATAATAAGTTAATGGATAAAGAAATTGTGGCATATTTGGGGCGCCTGGGTGGCCTAGTCAGTTGGGTGCCCGACTTCGACTCAGGTTATGATCTTGCAGTTCGTGGGTTCGAGCCTCGCGTCAGGCTCTGTGCTGAATGCTTGCTCAGAGGCTGGAGCCTGCTTGGGATTCTGTGTCTCCTTCTCTCTCTACCCCTCCCCCACTTGTGCTCTGTCTCACTCTGTCTCTCAAAAATAAATAAATGTAAAAAAATTTTTAAAAAAAGAAATTGTGGCATATCCATAAAATGGAATATGATTCAATGATAAGAAGAAATGAGCTATCAAGCCACAAAAAGAGATGGATAAACCTTAAATGCATATTGCTAAGTGAAAGAATTCAATGTGAAAGACACACAAACCGGCTGATTCCAACTCTATAATATTCTGGAAAAGGCAAAACCACAGAAATGGTAAAAAGATCAGTGGTCTTCAGAGGTTAAGGGTTAAGGGATGGGGAGGAAGACAAGAAATGAACAGATGAAACAGAAGAGATTTTTTGAGCAATGAAATCATTCTGTATGATACAGCAATCATAGATACATCACAGCATACATGTGTCAAAACTCATAGAATGTACAACACATGGAGTGAACCCTAATATAAACTGTGGACTTTAATGATAATATATCAGTTTTGGTTAATCAGGGGTAACAAATGAACCACACTAATGCAAGATGTTAATAGGGGAAGAGGGCAAGGGGAGAGGACGTGAAGATGTATAAACTCTGTACTACCTCCACAATTTATCTGCAAACCTGAAGTTGTTCTAACAAATTAAGCCCATTAATTTAATTGAAAAAATATATGTATGTGTATACATACACACACACACACACACACACACACATATAGCTGAGAGAAGAAAATAGCTGCATTCAAATCAGTTAACACTTCTAACTAATTATCTACATGCCCATTCTGCTATTCTATACACACATATACACACTGCGTTCCGGCCACTATAAAAAGTTCTGAGATTAAAACTTCATAAAGGGGGTTCCTGGGTGGCTCAGCCAGTTCAGCGTCTGACTCTTAATTTCGGCTCAGGTCATGATCCCAGGGTCATGGGATCGAGCCCCACGTAGGGCTCCAAGCTCAGCATGGAGCCTGCTTGAGATTCTTTCCCTCTCTCCCTCTCTCTCTGCCCCTCTCCCCTGCTCACACTCCCTCTCTCAAAAAACAAACCAAAAAAAAAAAAAAAAAAAAACCAAACAAATGAACAAACAAAAAACTTCATGAGGACAGGAATATCTGCCATTGGGATTTGTGTCATTGATGTATCCCAAGTGCCTGCTGCAGATAGGCCTCTATAATTAATTAGTAATATAACTTTCAATTAATGAATAAATTAATACAAATATGCAATAGAGAATGGAACTTGGATAATGATCAGAAAGAATCTGGGGTGCCTGGGTGGCTCAGTCAGTTAAGCATCCGACTTTGGCTCAGGTCATGATCTCGCAGTTCATGAGTTTGAGCCCCACATTGGGCTCTGTGCTGACAGCTCAGAACCTGGAGCCTGCTTCAGAGTCTGTGTCTCCCTCTCTCTCTGCCCCTCTCCCATTCACTCTCTGTCTCTGTCTCTCTCTGTCTCTCCCTCTCAAAAATAAACATTAAAAATTTTTTTAACTAAAAAAAAAAAGAAAGAATCCCCAGTGAGTCTAGAAATGACTTTTCAGTAGGACAACAGTGTTAACATCAGTGAAAGAAAAAAGGAGGGATCACACAAACTAGAGTGCATTGGTGAGAGGGTTGTCTATGTGTCTGTGGAAATTAGCAAAATTGGGACCCATGAAAAGAACTTGAGAAGCACTTTATCTATTTAGTCAGGTGGGTGAGGACCAGGATATACACAGATTTGGACTCTGTCACCATAGAGAATTTAATTTCCAAACAAAGTTACTGTGTTGATGGTTAAGATAGGTATATTCCTTACATAGGAACTTTCTATTGAGATATTGCCGTGGTAACAGTTTCTGCTCCATATTTCACATATGAGAGAGTGCTAAAAACAGGTCGGGTGAGACCAGAAAGAAGTAAATGAGGAAAATTTCAGGGAATTTTTATGACTGTGTTGACATTGGCTTGCCTGAATATAAGAAACCCTCTCTTAAGATGCGTAGCTTAGAAGAATTGAATTGTAAATGAAGGAATGTTACTATACAAGTACTAGAAGAAAACACAAAAGAATCTTTAAATAAATAAAGCCCAAGAGCCACAGAGGGGGAGTATGACCAGTTACCCATATCAAATTTAAAATGTTTCTATGATGAATGAGGACACAAAAATATTAAGACATAATCACAAAAAACATTTTCAATTTCAAACATTGGGCTAATATTCATTAGTCAAATAATACAAATAATTTGAAGAGAACAAGTAGATCATTCACAGAAGAAGCAAATCAAAAGTTCAACACATTCTAAAATGTTCACTCATTCCAGTAGTGGAACAATGCCAACAGGGATTATTTTTTAAAAATCTATTAGATGAGTTAAGATTTAAAAATTATTCAATTTCAGTAAAATTTAATTTCAATAAATTAATATTATTCAACTATCCAGGGCTCTAAAGAATGTAGATAAACAGACTTACACGAATATTCTTAATGAAGAATAAATTGTTTCAACTTTTAGAAGTTGAGTAGGCAGGTTTATCAACAATAATGATACCCAGTACTTATTATATGCTATGTATTTTTAAACGTATTCTACATTTATTTATATTTAATCTTTACAGTGACTCTGTAAGGTAGATACTGGTGTATTCTTCCATTTTACAGATAAGAAACTCAAGCCATGGAGATGTCAGATAACTCACTTAGTAAAATGTTCACATACCTATGAAGTAGAGACGCTGGAATTTAAATCCAGATACTCTGGCACCAGAGTTCATGACCTTAACCTCTCTGTAATACCACCGCACAGTGTTTCATATATTGTTTGAAAATGTACCTGGGGATTTTGTTTGTATTCAGAGATGGTAAGGCTAACGAATCAAAAAACAATCATCATTGAAAAGACAGTTTGTTCAAAAAGCAGAATCAGGCCTGTAAGCATAGAAAACAAACTGATGTTTGCTGGAGAGGAGAGGTGTGGGGAGATGGGCAAAATGGGTGAAAGGGAGGGGGAGACACAGACTTCCAGTTATAGAATGAATAAGTCATGAGAATAAAAGGCACAGAATAGAGAATACAGTCAATGTTGCTGTAATAGTGTTGCATGGTGACAGATGGCAACTATACTTGTGGTGAGCCCAGCATAGTGTACAGACTTGTTGAATCACTGTGTTGTACATTTGAAACTAATATGACACTGTGTGTTAACTGCATTCAAATTAAAAATATTAATTTTTTTTTAAAAAAGGTATTTGTTAATGACAGTTCCCAAGAGGAACGGGAAGGCGACACTGGCAGATTCACAGGGAAGCCCCAGGGGCAGTCAAGACGCAGAAGTGAGGGTAAGGTGTGAGCAAGAGACTTTACTGTGGTTCTTGTAATAAGGGATGGCCAAGGCAGGGTAAACAACTTGAGCAGATCTAGGATTAGGGAGTTTGAATACTTTCAGTAGGCTCTGGGCTACAGGATATTTGAGGCAGAGGAATACTGGAATCCTGGAATATAAGAACCAGACAGAGTTCATGTATGGACTCTGGATTTGGTTGATTTGCATATCAAAGGTGTGTTTTCAGGCAAGTTGTATGCTATCTCTTAAAATGAAGTAACCCAAGAAGGGACAGTCTCTCCAGGATCAGCAAGGCCCCAGATGCCAGAGCATCACGAATACAAGAAATAAGAAAATATATGACTACACATGTGTATATATATATATATATATATATATATATATATATATACTCTTTGTTTCAGCAATTTACCATTCAGGAATTGATACTGTGGAAATGCACACAAAAGCAGTGATGTATAAACCACAAATACTCAGTGCAGCACTGCTTGCAACTGTTCAAAGTTTCTATTAACAAACATGGGATTCTGGTGTTTGTGGAGGCTAAGAAGTGAGGCTGTGACTAAGAGAAAGAAGTTGGGGCTCCAACGAAGCACCATTACAGGTATGGGTGTTTCTGGAGAGTTTTAACAACTAAGCAGAAAATGACGACAGTGATTCTTAAACTTCAGTGGGCATTCAAATCACCTGAAGGGCTTATTAAAACCGAATCCAGATCTCTGCTCCCGATCTCTAGAATTTTCTATTCAAAAGTTATGGGCCCCCAAAATGCACATTTTTACCAAGATCCAGGTGATTCCGATACTGCTGGTCTAGAGACCACACTTTGAGATGCACTGCCTAAGAGGAACAGCTGTTGAACCAGGACATCAATTTGGAGAAGGTATTCTAACAGCTCAACTCAACTGACCTTGACAGAGGAGCAATCAACCACACCTGTGAGACTGCATGAGCAAAGCTTGCCACCAGAGGGCAGTGCTATAGGTCTTGGGCACCCTAGATTGGATAGAGATACTATCCTAATTAGACCTGACTTAATTGGATGACACATTTCCAGAATCATTCACTTTTCAAGTAAGGTTGGGTAGCGATTCTTTAACACAGCTGTTTTGAGCAACTGGCTACAAGATAAATATCTGAAGGTCAGTCCTAGGTTTGGAATGCTCAGATGGCCAAGTCACATGAGTTATTGAAGACCCCAAAAGAGGAGTTAAAAACCTCACAGCTTAAAGCCCCGATGCCAGGAATATTATTCTACAAAGACATGTTTCAACTTCTCTATGTGGTCTCTTCAATATTCATTTGTATACATTTCTGTGGAACTTGACTCTGTGAAAGGTAGCACTACATATAACCCATGCCCCTCCCGCCCCCCTTTTGTGGGGTAACGCCATGAGAGTTGCATGAGAAAATATATCATTTTCTCATGAAAAATAATGGGAAATATTTCTTGAATCTTTGTTCCAAACTTTAGCCAAATTCAGTCACGAAGTTCGATTTTACTTTTTTTACTTCCAGAATTATAGACCAAATTGTGAAAGGAATATCAGAAAGTATGTAAAATACCTTGCATATATTTTATAACCTCAAATCATAGCTTCTATCATAAATTTGGTATAGAACTAATCTCAAAAATAGTGTAATCATACTGATCTGAATTATAGAATAGGAACTGTGAGTTTTCTTCAATTATTGTCACTTAAATGTAGCTTTTACAATACCAATTATTTTAAAAAAAATAATAGCAACAAAAGGAATATTATTAATATATGATGTGTTATAAATAAATTCTGGGGCGCCTGGGTGGCGCAGTCGGTTAAGCGTCCGACTTCAGCCAGGTCACGATCTCGCGGTCCGGGAGTTCGAGCCCCGCGTCAGGCTCTGGGCTGATGGCTCAGAGCCTGGAGCCTGTTTCTGATTCTGTGTCTCCCTCTCTCTCTGCCCCTCCCCCGTTCATGCTCTGTCTCTCTCTGTCCCAAAAATAAATAAACGTTGAAAAAAAAAATAAATAAATTCTAAAAATTGAATTAAAATAATACAGTTTCAAAACACTAGAGTCAAATATTATTCCCATTGTGGAATACATTACAAAGTAGAAAAACAAATTTTCTGGTATTATCAAAAGCCAATAACTGTTTTCTGTCGTTCAATACTTAAATCAGAAAGTTGTCCCTTCCTAATCTGAGAAAGTAAGAAATTTTTAGGTAATGACATCACTTCTTTCCGAATATGACATGCCATTTTGTTTGATTTTAGCAATAATCTATAATTTCAGTGACTAGATCTTACATCACAGATTCACATACTATCACTGAGATGGTTGATAAAGGGTGGCAATGGTTGGCTAATAGGGACAAAGAATACAGACCAGTGAATATTCAGGTTAAACAGATTGCATTTACAGTTGAGCAGCACATTTCCCAGCTATTAATACCAAGGACTAATCATAGTTCATACATCCTCACTCTTCACAGCCTGGCAAAAGGCTTTGGCAGCAGAAGGCTGAGTCATTTTTATCTCCCGTTGCCATGGGATCCTATTGCCCTGGAGACCCTTCTACCAGAGCCTGCAGCACCAGCCACAGCGTCACTCACACTGAGAACTCTCCCAGGGCAGGAGCTGAGGTGGCCCACCAGTGATCCCTTTTCAAAATCAGAAAGTGTCATTTCTGCAGTGGTTAAGTGAGTTTTCCTTTTTCCATGAGTAAGCTATTTAGTCTGGTCATTTCTGCTTTTAAGCTAATGCCAGGAGGTGTGTGTGTGTGTGTGTGTGTGCGTGCGCACGCGCCAGTATGTGTATTTTAAGTGTAACTGACTTCTAATGCAGCAATAGGACAAATGAATTACTATATTGACCTACCTCTTCTCTGAGCATAGAATGTTAAGATTTACGCGATTCAGTCACGAGTTCTGCCATTCTGTCCCACGCTAAAAAAAAAAAAAAAAAGAAAAAGAAAAAGAAAAAAGCATAAAATATTTCAACATAATGAATCACCAATAAATACTGAAAACACACATTTAAAATGCATGAAATATGTATATTTTATGTTTTAGGGTTAGGAGTAAATATATCTGTTAGCTAAAATTTCCACGAAATAGCGTTCATCTGTTTCTGTTGTAAGATTGTTCAGGGTCTAGACTGAAATTTAGCTTTTACTTTCAACAAGGAAAATTTTTTTTAGTAAATTAATAATATTATAAGCCTGATAGGTGATGTTTAAACTTCTCAAAAGTACGTATTTTTTCAAATATGCTAGAACAACTTAGAAGGATTGATTTACACTGAAATAACTTGTATGTTCATATCATTTTTATCTGCCTGATAACATTTTATCTGTTTTTGCTAAAGATTCTTCTATAATAATTCATTAACTTAACTGAAAACTTTGTGGTACATAAAAGTTATTCAACAGCATTTTTTCAGAATTTATATTTTATAGTAATTTTTGCAAGAATTAGTCAAACTGAAAGAGACGAATAAGACTCAAAGATGAATATTATGTTTCTCTACAATTCTATGATAAAAGAATGATTTTATGAAAATATAATTTTTTATTCAATTAACATTTATGGAATGTCTACTATACACAAAGGGCATTGGCTGCTGTGACAGAAGCTGGTAAGTACCTATCTACTATTCCTTCTCTGCGTCTCACTGAATAGCAGAACCCTGCTTTCTGTTGCGTGTGGGTGTGACAGTGCGCCAAGCTGAGAAACTACATTTCCCAGCTTCCTTTTCAGATAAAGATGGACACATGAGTGGCCAATAGAGCAAAGCAGAAGGTATAGGTGGGGTGACTTGGTTAGGTGTTAGCCTTTCCACCTTTCACAGTCTTGTTGCCTAGAACACAAATATAAGGGCTGAAGCTCCAGGATAAGAGCCAGCATTCAAAAGGCCGGAAATGAACAAGAGAAGGACACTGGAAGAGTGGTGACTATATTAGCTAGGGGGTTCTCCAGAGAACTAGAACCACCATATTCTGTTGTTAAATATTTAAATGACATATATGCACACACACACACACACACACACACACACACACATATATGTATATATACACATATATAGATATATGCATATAGATATGCATATAGATACGTATATCATATCTATACAATATCTATACAAATGACCATGTATATGCATATAGATATGATTTATCATAAGGAATTGGTTCACATGATTATAAAGTCCCAAGATCTGCAGTCTGCAGCAAACTGAAAACCCAGGAAAGTTGATGTTTCAATTAGAGTCTGAAGACTGGAAAAAAAATGAAAAACAATGTCCTAGTTTGAAGGCAGTCAGGCAGGAGGAGCCCCTGTTACTCAGCCTTTTGCTTCTATTGAAACTTCAATAGCTTGGATTCGGCCTACCCACATTAGGGAGGACAATCTGCTTTACTCAGTCTACCAATTCATATGTTAATCTAATCCAGACACCCTCACAGACACACCCAGAAAAATCTTTGATTAAATATCTGGCCACTCCGTGGCCCAAGCTGACACACAAAATTAATCATCACCGTGACATTTGGCCACCACAGATCTTGGATGGCCTGGACAGCAAGCCTCCAGGCTTCTTTTATGTAAAAGAAGAATAAATCTCTACCTTACTTAACCCATTGTTTTTCAGGTCTCTCTTACAGCCAAATGCAGTATCTAACTGATATGTGATTATAAACACTTCTAAATATGGATTTCCCATAAATATTTTAAATTTTCAAACATTATTATCACATGATAAACTCTCAGCAAATGTGTCCTAAGAGGTATCTAAGATCAGGACATAAAATCTTTCCGAAACCAATTTAGGGGATGATAAACTATAAATGTGACCACACTGAAATGTATAAATATTCTTTCTTATTGAAAACATTGTCTCATTTTCTTTATTTTTTATCCACTTCACCTGGCTAATTCAGATTCATCTTTCATAATTGAGTTTACATGTCGACCCTTCTAGAAAGTCTCCCAAGTTATCCTTTATCAAACTTTATTCTTTCAGTAATGGTTCTTACTGTATTCTACTATATGAGTACGTAGTCATTCCATGAGCCCTAAGAGAACTGGGTTTATGTTTTATGGAGGTTTCTTTTCTTCTAAATAATTTGGTCTTCAAGTGAGGAGAGATGGATTAATCTTGCTTCCAAGTTCATTGCACATTGTCACACTTGGGTCCTTGTAAGACCACCCACCACTTAGTTTTACCTATTTATTTACTCATTTATTTAATTCTTTAATCTCTATATAATATTCCAATTCCTCTTTGCCATCACATAGGCAATCTGTGTAATATGACAACAGACACTCTTGTAAATGCTTCCTGGTTTATGTGCATATGTTTTTAACATTTTTATGAGTGGTCCTTTTATCATACATGTTTTAATTTGGGGATTAAACTTATTCTGTGTTTTGATTTGTTTACTTAACTAAGTTTTTTAAATTCGTCCATGGTGCTATGTGTACATTTAATCAATTATTTCCAACTGGTGCATAATGTTCTCTGGTAGACAGCTGCCACAGTTTACCTATTTGTTCTCCCAAGACATTTACTGTTTGTTTCCAAATCTTGATTACCACAATAATGGAGCAGCAAGCATTCATTTACGAGTCCCCTTTAGATCTTGTAAGAATTTCTTTAGTATGTGTATGTTAATACTGTCTGTGTGCATAGTGCATACATCTATATACACATATGTTAAATACATACATATATGTGTGCGTGCATAAATATAAATATTTCCTAAGAGCTAAATTGCTAGGTCACAGAAAACTCTCATACTTATTTGACAATGTAGTGCAAACATACTCTTTCCAAAATGGCTTAATCTGTCAACCTCTTACTAGTAGAGCATGAGAATATCAATATACTCACAGCTTCTCCAACATTTGACATTACTTACCTCCCAAATTTTGTCTCACTAACAATGTAAAATCATATTTGTTTTTAATTTACATTTCTCCAATTACTAATGCGTTTGAGAATCACTCTATATATTTAGCCTTTTGGAGGTTCCTCTTTTCTACATCATCGTCCATATTTCTACTGGAATTGCTGTCTTTTTGTTGGTAATTATTTTCAGGTGTTTCTGTGTATTCGCCATCCATTCCTAGGTTTAGACATTTGAAACATATTTTCCCAATTTTATATCTGCCCACTAATTATAGTGCCCACTAAGTCCATCACTAAACACGGGGCACCTGGGTGGCTCAATCAGTTGAGTGTCCAAGTCTTGATTTCGGCTCAGGTCACGAACTCGTGGTTTGTGGGATCAAGTCTCACTTCAGGCTCTGTGCTGACAGCATGGAGCCTGCTTGAGATTCTCTTTCTCCTCTCTCTCTGCCCCTCCCCACTGAACTCTCTCAAAATAAATAAACATTAAAAAAAATAAAATAAATCCCTTACTGAACAGAAAATGCTTAATTTTTTGATGTAAAAATAATCAAGGGGCATCTGGGTAGCTCAGTTGGTTGAGCATCCAACTCTTGATTTCAGCTCAGATCAGGATCTCACAGTTCTGTTCATGATTGATTCGTGAGGTCAAGCCCTGTGTAGGCTTCTGCACTGACAAGAGTGGAGCCTTCTTGGGATTCTCTCTCTACCTCTCTTTCTGTTCATCCCTGGCTTCTCTCTTCCTCTGTCTGTCTGTCTCTCTCTCTCTCTCTCTCTCTCTCAAAATAAATACACATTTAAAATAAAAATAATTAAAATTTTCCCCATAGATTAGAATTCATTTTATTTAAGAAGTTCTGCCCCACCCCATCACAAAGATAGCTCTTATATTTTCTTTTATTAGCTTTATAATTTTGCCTTTCATATTTAAGTATTTAATCCATCTGGAGTCTATCACTATATATAGGATTTTTTCTCCATACAGTGAATAATTATCATCCCAACATAATCTACTAGAAAATTAACTCTTTCCCCATTATTTATGATGTCTCTTTATCACATATGCATATACTAGCCTGTTTCTGAGTTTTTTGTGTATATTTCTTTTTTTTAACCTGTTTTTATTCATCATATGGATCTCTATATCCTTGGAACCTAGTGGAATGCTTAGACTTTATTTGTGGAATGAGTGATGATAAGCTACTCATAACAGATCCAAAGCTGTTTATCATCTATGGTACTTATTGTTGCAACTGTGTAATTTAAATGTTGCATAAACAAATGAAATGGGAGAACAAAGAGAATTATTTCCATAAAAACTACTTTGAAAGATTTTGATAAGGAGAATTGTTAAAATAATTCTTGCAAACTAGGTGTGGATTAGGACACTATGAATGACTGGGACAAGGGGGTGGGAATTTTAAAGATACAGAGGAATCCACCACTCAGATGGCTTTAAGCTCCTCTCCATTATAGAGAAACCAAAACTAAAAAACATAGATGATGCCTTATGGACATGGCCTATACAAGACAGATAAATTGGAATTATAAACATAGCATCTATACTCAAAATGAAAATCACCCTTAATCAAAAGATTGACACAATAATGTATATGTATATATTTACATTGAAATAAAATATATTCATGTGTCATTTTAATAATTCCCTGTTTCAACAAAGTTTTCAATTTATCAACCAATTATGGGATCAGATATGAGATCTTCTATAAAGCAACTACCTAAAAATGGTTACAAGTTCTAAATGAGCTGCACATTCAAAATTTGGGGACACATCTAGAAAAACTATTATCTGAGAATATACTTAAATCACTCTGAAACATATTTAAAATCAATACTAAATACTTGAACATATTTAATCACCTGCTTTTCTTAGATTATTAAAAGTAGAGGTAGCACAGTAAAGATTATTTCAAGATGGGGGTTGAGCACATACATCTTTAAATGTTTTTAAAAGGTAAAAATCCACAGCAACAGTGACAAACAGAAAGAATGCCACCAGCTCCTGGGAAATTTTGAGGAATTCCTGAAAGATAGGAAGCAGATGGAGTTAGAATGTCAGGGAAACAAAATTAGAGAAAACAATAGCCCAAAGCACACAGATGAGAAAATTACTGTTAAAAGCAATTGCATATATAAACAACCTCAGAGTCAACAAACAAGAGGGCCTTAGGAAATAATCAGAATAATCAAAGTGCCATAATCTGAATAACTAGCCCAATTTGACCCCTTTTATGCCCACTTATAGTAAGCTACAGATGGTAACTATGATTCTTCCACAAACCCTATCTTTAACTAAACCTCCGAAGAAAATATGGGTTCTTAAAAAGTGAGTTATCTTCCAGGATAGGATTCTTAGCACTGTGATGGGAATAGAGAGAAAAACAGAGCAAAGTCTGAGGAAACATCATCCTCAACTAGGAAGCCAGAAAAAGAAATAAACAAGGAGAGCAATAGACTTCAGCTTCCCATGCTAAAGGACTCTCTAAAATACAGGACTTTCTGGAGTGTATATTTTTGGTATAAAAGATTCCCAGAATAAATATTGGGCCTAGATAAGTAGAGCTGTTCCCCAACTAATTAAAGACCACGGAATGAATAGAGAGCTCCTACACTCTGAAAGAATCTTCGTGATCTGGCAGGACCACTCATCCTTCCATACATTTCTACAGAACCCTATGTTAATCAGATCATATATTCACAAACAATTAAATATTGATTATCACGTGCAAATATGAACAATCAAGATTCACTAAAGATTTGAGGGAAACCAACACCACACCAAAGGAGGCACCATATTCACCAAATAAAAGAACACCCAACACAACCAAGTTGAAAGAACAAACAGAAGACAGCTCATATAAAATGTGTAAGTATAATTAGTAGGGATAGGGATAGGGATAGGGATAGGGATAGGGATAGGGATAATAAAACATCCTCAGAATGTTTTAATTGATAACACATCCATAAGACAAAAAACAGGATTCTATGAAAAAGAAACAATTAGAGATCTTAGAAAAATAAAAATTCAATAAATGAGCTGAGCGGTGTACTGGACACAGCAGAAGATAAAATATATAAGCTGGACTATGTCCCTGAGGGATACTCCTGGAATGTAGAAGGAAAGGACAAAGAGATGACACATGTAAGAAAAGTTGACAAATCCTTGGACTAAGTATATGCATTTTGCCCATTTTAATTTGATCATTACAGCCACCTGATGAAGTAGATTTAATTATTATTTTCAATTTTGCAGATGGGACACAAAAATCTAGATACAGCGTAATGGAGCAAGTCAGTGGCACTGTCCAGTCTAGGCCTTGGGTCCCTCAATCATAGGCCAAGCTCTTCTCCCTGGCTCAATATGTGGGTTATTGTTAAGCTGGGATAACTGGGAAATGCCTGTTTTAATACATTATAATGCTGAAGATATCCAAGAGAGGAGCATGAGCATGGCTGAATCTCAGGCAAAGTCAAGGAGACTGAAGACTCAGAGAAGGCTGTTGGATTTGACCTTCAGGATAAATCTTGAGAAAGGTTTTATCAGGACGGTGGTCCTCAGAAGTCAATATTATTAAATAGGCACCGTGAGAGCTTATGAAGCTGAAGAATTCTGGGCCTCAACTCCAGAAATCACAATCCAGTTCACATGGGTGGCTTTAGAATCTCCATTTGAACAGGCACCCCAGGTAATTGAGAAGCAGGTTCAAAACTGAGAGGAGAGGGTTGAAGATACAGATAGACCAAGATAGCTAGAATCCCCAGGGCAGAGTACCATAATGGAGAGACCACTCTGGACACCTACAGAAAGTTCTCTTCAAATCTTCAACTAAGAACTGAACAACACATGCCTGTGAGGAAATCACTCCAGGCTGGGGAAAGAACCACCAAAACAGTTGGAACAATTTTTGGAGATCACACAAGACCAGGAATCAACCAGAGTGAAGGATTTCCACAGTACATAGGGCATTAAGTAGGGTACTCAGAAGGGTACTGCCTCCATAATGGAGAAAAATTAGCCTGAGCTCAAATGGCATTATTGTCCCATCTAACAACAATAACAAAAACTCTAGCCTTGAATCGTTCAAAATGCTTCCAAGTAACTTCACTGCATCCCCAAGAGGCTCAACAATATTTAACAAAATTCCTTACTCAAAAAGATAAACTCATAATATGTGCATCAAATAAAAAATTATCAGACATGTAAAGAAACAAGCCTTGGGGCGCCTGGGTGGCGCAGTCGGTTAAGCGTCCGACTTCAGCCAGGTCACGATCTCGCGGTCCGTGAGTTCGAGCCCCGCGTCGGGCTCTGGGCTGATGGCTCAGAGCCTGGAGCCTGTTTCCAATTCTGTGTCTCCCTCTCTCTCTGCCCCTCTCCCGTTCATGCTCTGTCTCTCTCTGTCCCAAAAATAAATAAAAAAAAAAAAAAAAAAAAAAGAAACAAGCCTATAAGGAGGAGAAATACTTATTAATGGAAACAGACTCAGAAATTACACAGATGATAAAATTAGTAGACAAGGACATAAAAAGTTATTATAACCATATCCATCTATTCAAAAAAAAGTAGAAGAAAGCATGCACGTACCAAATGAGGAAAGGAAGGTATATAAAAAGAGAACCTCCAGAGATGAAAAGCATAACGTCTGAAGAAAGATAAATAATGAGAAGGATAAGGCCTTCCTCATCGTTGCGTCAGAATCCAGAGTAAATGCCCAGAACACAGTCTAGGTGCAATGATTCTTTTTTTTTTTTTTTTAATTTTTTTTTTCAACGTTTATTTATTTTTGGGACAGAGAGAGACAGAGCATGAACGGGGTGGGGGGGGGGGCGGGCAGACAGAGAGGGAGACACAGAATCGGAAACAGGCTCCAGGCTCTGAGCCATCAGCCCAGAGCCCGACGCGGGGCTCGAACTCACGGACCGCGAGATCGTGACCTGGCTGAAGTCGGACGCTTAACCGACTGCGCCACCCAGGCGCCCCAAGGTGCAATAATTCTTTGATGAATGACTGAATATATAGATTCTTTTCCTCCAATCAATGGTTGGCTTAAGGGGTATGGTTGTGTGTTTACAAATAAGACAATTAGAACTGGGAATAAAATTATAAATCTGAGCACAACTATCACTTTATACAGTTTCCCAACGCCATTTTGGCATGTAAGAGCAACCTTTAAAAACTATTAAGTTATAATCCAAGGAGGAAAAAAGTAGAAATGATGGAAGAAGCAAGAAAATATAACATTCTTTTAAATTCTTCTCCGAAACAGGGGCCAGTTAATGTCAAGGGAAAGTCCCTACGTCCACTCTGGCATTTGGCTAAATCCAGTCCTGCTTTACCTACAGCTGGGTGAGTTTCCTTTCATTTCCTCTGTTCTTCATTCTCCTCACTGGGCCTGTCCTCCCATTAAAGTCACCAGAAAGCAGATGGATGTCCATGGAAGCAAATCCCCAGAGGGTTCCGAGGTCTCCAAAGTTGTTGTTAAGCAGTCTCAGAGTGCAGATGGCAGGGTGCGAAATCTCACAAGCTGCCCAGAGGCCCAGCAGTTGAGTTCAAGCCCTAATGAATAAATCATGCTTCTTCTCTCCATAATCTGGCGTTGGGGTACTGGGCAGCATTTGTCATTCACCTGAGTCCTGACCATCTCGTTATAGAACTGCAGAAATTTCTAATGATGTATTCTCTAGGAACAGCCTATATGCAACACTTGGGGCTTCTTGGGTATATGTACATCTGTGCAAGGAATTCTATACTTGCTCTTGGTGGAATTGCCCTGACAGTGACAGAGCCTCCCACCTGCCCCTTAATAAAAGGGTGCATTTGGCTCAATAATAATTAGCATCAATAATGGGAGAGCTCTTTGCAAGGCCTGAGCCTGGCCTTCCCAGGCTGCAGGTGCAGAATTATCCCCATGACCTTTTGCTCCAGGATCGGTCATTGAGGAGAGGAGCGGAGCCGTCAGGAGGGAATCGCAAGCCTGTTTATCTTCCCTAAGAATCATTGTCTGGCCTCTGCTATTCATGTCAGCAGCAGCATTTTCCTCTTGGGAAACCTACAGGAGAGGCCGAGACGCCTCATCTGCATGCGTGCTTGCTGGAGCCTGGCAAATGGGCACCTGGTTTATTTTCTGGGTATCTTTATGCTCATTCGCAAAGAAAGAAAATCCACTTTATTACAAGGAACAAAAACACAATGGAAAGAACCCAGGTGGCTGAAGGCTGACTGACAGGCAAGGACGTCAGGAATAAGATGCCAGACAAGGGTCCTGTGTTTCCAAACGGCAGACTCTAGCTGCCAGTGTACACATGGAGCCTGCTACCCGTGGAGGGAAACTGCCCCAAAGTAAGGAAACACCAGCCCCCTCCTTGCTCGCATGCTCCAAATTATGGAGGTACGGTAGTCCCCCCTTATCCAGGAGAAATACATTCCAAGACCCCAAAGCAGTGGACACCTGAAACAGCAAATAGTTCTGCACCTTATACCATCTTTTCTCCTATGCAGGTACACCCATGATAAGGTTTAATTTCTAAATCAGGCGCAGTGAGAGATAAGCAACAAAAACGAGTAAGAAAATAAAACAATTACAACAATATACCGTAATAGAAATTTGGGAGTGTGGTCTCTCTCTCTCTCTCTCTGTCTCTCAAAATATCTTACTGTACTGGACTCACCCTTCTTACGACGCCACGGGATGAGAAAATCCCTACGTGATGAGGCGCCGCGAGCGCCGCAGGGTGTGGGGTATCCCTATTGCTAGGCTATATTGACCTTCCGCAGATTCCACAGACGGAGGATCATCTGGTTCTCGCCTGCGACTGCGGTTGACCAAGGGTAACTGAATCTGCGGACAGCGAAACCAAGGATAACGCGCGACTGTTGTCCTACAAGCTACTCTGCGGGAGCTTGTCTTTTCCCTCGTTTGCTTTAGGTTCTGGCTTCATATGGATAATAAAAGAAACAAAAATTCAAAAAGGAACTGTGACCCCCTATCCCTCTGATGAAGTGATTTTCGAATTCTGTAAGATCAAATTCTTGCTGGCTCGTTTTCATTCTTGGTGATAAACAGAACATCTACTGAAACCGTTCTCTGTTTCCCTGATCCCTTGCGGTGCTTTAGAAATAATTTTGTACCTTCGATCACCATGATCTGAGCCCTGTCAGCCCTCCACACAAGCTGCTGGAAGGCAGAACTGGGTCTGGTCCATATTTGCCCCTCCCACAGCCCTTCCAGCATTCCCTGAAATTGGCCAGGAGCTGCAGAGGAAGAGGAAGGACCCAGTATCCAGAAGAACTTGTACCAATCAACCGAAGCTTCAGATTCTAACTGTGGCATTCGGACTGATTAAATCTTCTTCATTTCCTATAGTCACCTTTTCAGTGATTTCCATCATCAGAAACTTCAAAAGCCCTAACAATTCATATTGCCATTTTTTGCTTTATTTTGTTCTGTATCACGGTCTAAAATACTAGTTAGTCCATTCAGTGATCTTGAATATTGTCCATCACCTCTATTAGTATAGAAGCACCATGATGGCAGGGGTTTTTGCCTGTTTTGTTTACTACTTTCTTCCCAGTGGCTAAGCCATGCTTGGCACATACTAAATCCTTAATAAGTATCTATTTAATTAATTAATTAGTTAATTAAACACATCAAATTCCTTGTATATTGTGAGTACTTATAAATTATTTACTTAAAGTGACTTTGTTGAGCAGCGCCTGGGTGGCTCAGTTAGTTAAGCGTCGGACTTCGGCTCAGGTCTGATTTCACCGTTCGGTTTGTGAGTTCGAACCCCGCACCAGGCACTGCACTGATAGCTCGAAGCCCGGAGCCTGCTTCAGATTCTGTGCCTTCTTCTCTGACCCTCTCCTGCTCGCTCTCTCTCTCTCTCAAAAATAAACATTAAAAAAAAATTTTTTCAGTGAATTTGTTGAGTTAAATTAAATTTACCAAAAATGTCTATGTATTTGTAAAAAGTTATTTGATACGTCAAATGTTTAGTCATGTTATGTCTATTAAAACTGTAGTTCCTAAATGTAAAACAAAACAAAACATATCTTTTTCCTTGTTCAAAGATACTCAGAGTGGCATTTGTATCACTAATGGCATAAGAAAGAGAGAAGAAGGGGCGCCTGGGTGGCTCAGTCGGTTAAGCGTCCGACTTCGGCTCAGGTCATGATCTCGCGGTCCGTGGGTTCGAGCCCTGCGTTGGGCTCTGTGCTGACCACTCAGAGCCTGGAGCCTGTTTCAGATTCTGTGTCTCCCTCTCTCTCTGACCCTCCCCCGTTCATGCTCTGTCTCTATCTCAAAAATAAATAAACGTTAAAAAAAAAAATTAAAAAAAAAAAAGAGAGAAGGAGATCAGACTCAAATTAATAGACAAATTGTAAACCTTACTCATTTATTTGTTTGCAAACAAGGCTGAGCACATCATATGAATACACTTTAATTGTGAGGTCTGGGCTTCTAATGATACATAGGTTTGATTATTTCAAACATTCCCCTCCCCCCTGTTTTCACTGCATCTACTGTCATTAGGATAATACTTCATATTACCAAGCCTGAAATATGTAGCTAGATCATGTTTGGCTAATTCCCCTCATGATCTGACTTAAGCCACCTGTTGTAGGCAGAATAATGGCCCTCTAAAATTTCCACATCCTAATCCCTAAAACCTGTGAATGTTACCTTATTTGGCGAAAAACCCTTTATAGGTATGATTATATATATTAAGGACCTTGTGGTGGGAAGATTATAGTGTATTATCCAGGTGGGCCCAAACTGATTACATGGATCTTTAAAAGCAGAGACCTTTTCCAGCTCTGATTAAGGGAAAATGCAACAATGGAAGAGCGGTCATGGAGATTTGAAGGTGGAGATAAGGGGCCTGTAGAGGCTGGAAGAAGCTAAGATACGACTTCTCTCTCTCCTCTAGAAAGAAGCACAGCTGGACTGGCACCTCAATTTTAGCTCAGTAAGAGTCCTGTGAGACTTTTAACCTAGAGAACCATGAAATAATACATTTGTGTTGTTTTAAAACACTAAGTTCGTGGTTGTTACAGTAGACATAGAAAACTAATATGTGGTCTGGTCTCATTTCCCACCATGTCCCTCGATGCATTTTATTCCAAGAGCTACACTATCTACTCATTGTATCAAAAATTGACCATTGAATGGAAAACAGAGACTTCCATAACTTTACTCTTACTGTTCCTTCTATTGGGTATCATGTTTCCATGTTTAAAATCATTGCTCATCATTCATGGCCCAGGTTGAATCATTCCCAAGCCCCAGGTCTAATGTAATCTCTCCTTTCTCACTACTTTCTTGAGTTCTTACAGACTACCTAACAATTTTTTCACTTTGCCTTGTATTATATTTACTTTTTTCCTCTCCACAACCATAGCTCCCAAAGGACAGGGCTCTGTATTTTTCATCTTTGTATCTTTTACAGATCCTGGCTTAGACTCACACACATAATGCCCACTTGACATGTTTTCAATGATTAAGTAACTGCAGAATGAGAGGCGGTCTATTTAGAAAAATTCACCAGGAATAGTTTTATTCAATTCTCACCTGAGTTTGGTGGAGAATAAGTCTTAGATGCACATTAAAAGTTAGAGGGTAAATATGTATTCCCAGGTGTCAGGAAGTAAATTCAATATAGGATCCTGTAAGTGGGTGGAAATGCTTATAGAAAACAGCCTGAATGATTCTGAATTGCTATTAAAAAGAAAAAAAAAATACATAATGTAATCAAAGACTAAAAAACTGAATAAGTAACAACACAGGTGGCTGTATGACACAAATCAAAGAGAAAAGGGCTAGCTTCTAAAGGGCAAATAAATCAGGAAATCTCTTACCAAGGAGAATGATAAAAGACACAAAAGAAGCAAACATATCCAAGAAGAAAGGATGAGAACACAGATAAGACACAAAAATGGCAGATGTCTTCATTATTCACCAGGCTCAGAAAATTCCCTGGGCAAAGAGAACATTTAATTTATTGTTTTCATTCAAAAACATTATGTATGTGCCTAACATTTAAATATATATTGTTAATATTTCCTGGGGATATGAAATTAAAGAATGCACTTCTTGATCTAAAGTTGCTCACAGAATAATAAGGCTAGGGGTAGTATACATGGCATGAGTATGAACATGGAAAAGGGGACCACTAGGGGCGCCTGGGTGGCTCCGTCGGTTAAGTGACTGACTTCAGCTAAGGTCATTATCTCACAGTTCATGAGTTCGAGCCCCACATCAGGCTCTGTGCTGATAGCCCAGAGCCTGGAACTTGCTTCGGATTCTAGGTCTCCCTCTGTCTCTTCCCATTCCCTGCTCATACTCTGTCTCTCTCTGTCTCTCAACAATAAATAAATGTTTGAAAAAAAATTAAAAAAGAAACAGGAAGCACTCAGCACTTAAAAAAAAAGAAAAAGAAAAAGAAAATCCAATAAAAAATGGGCAGGAGGAGACCTGAATAGATATTTTCCCAAGGAAGACATACAGATGGCCAACAGACACATGAAAAGATGCTCAACATCACTTATCATCATAAAAGTGCGAATTAAAATTGCAATGAAGTATCACCTCACATGAGAATGGCTAATATCAAAAAGACAAAAAACAAGTGTTGGAGAAAAGGGAACCCTTGAACACTGTTTGGGAGAATGTAAAATGGTATAGCCACTGTAGGAAACAGTATGGAGCTTCCTCAGAAAATTAAAAATAGAAATACCATACCACTCAGTAATTTCACTACCATTTACCCAAAGAAAACAAAAGCACTAATTAGAAAAGATATAGTGTTCACTGCAGAATTGTTTATAATAACCAAGATACGGAAGCAACTATAATATGTAATCTTGTCTACACTGAGCTAGTTTCCCACAATTCCATTCTGTATAGGTTTCTAGTTAGGGTGGGCCACAGAAAGACTTTTCTGTAAGATTTGAAGGGGAGGAATGAATCAGCATCCATGCCGTAGCTTACACACATGATCCTGATACACTGGCTCACCTCATTGGCATGGAACAGTATCTAGAAGTTTAACTGTTCTACTTTTTCCTGGAGTCAGCTCCTCTGACTCCTAAGTTCTGAGGTTTAGCACTAAAATGAAAGATGCCAATATTTCCAACAACTGACATGCGTTTCAGTCCGTCTTCATGGGTTCCAGATGATGCTCAGGGTTTCCAGATGATCCTTGCTCTGCCTTCTTTACATCTGTATTCCCTTTCTGGTTTCTGGTTTTGTAGACTTCAAATTCCAGTAGTAGACATAAAGGCAGTCTTACAGGGGCACCTGGGTGGCTCAGTTGGTTAAGCGCCGGACTCTGGCTCAGGTCATGATCTCACTGTTCGTGGGTTCAAGCCCCATGTCAGGCTCTGTGCTGACATCTCAGAGCCTGGTGCCTGTTTCAGATTCTGTGTCTCCCTCTCTCTGTCTCTGCCCCTTTCCAGCTCACACTCTGTCTCTCTCTCTCTCTCTCTCTCTCTGTCAAAAATAAATGAACATTAAGAAAAAAAAATTTTTTAAAGAGACAGTCTTACAGAGACTGTTCAACCAACTCACTTATATATGGCTGGGAACCAGACCCCTCTAACATTTAGCATTGTGCGAAAGGCACTGACCAAAACAAGCAGAGAAAAAACTTAGATGTATATAATTTTTAAATTAATAATATACAGGGAATCAAACTCTATTTGTAGATATATGATTACATGCTTAGAAAACACAAGAGAGGGTTATCTGGGTGGCTCAGTGGGTTAAGCATCCAACTTTGGCTCGGGTCATGATCTCACTGTTTGTGAGCTGGAGCCCCACATTGAACTTTCTGCTGTCAGCACAGAGACCACTTCAAAAAAAAAATTAATGTTTATTTATTTTGAGAGAGAGAGAGAGGGAGAGAAAGAGAGAGTGAGCTGGGGAGGGGCAGAGAGATAGGAAGACATGGAATCCAAAGCAGGCTTCAGGCTCTGAGCTGTCAGCACAAAGCCTCAAACCCACGAATCTCAAACCCACAAATCGTGGAATCATGGCCTGAGCCAAAGTCGAATGCTTAACTGACTGAGCCACCGATGTACCCCACATAGAGCCCACTTCAGATCCTTTGTCCTCTCTCTCTCTCTCTGTCCCTCCCCTATCTTAAAAATAAATAAACACTAAAAAAAGAAAACACAAGAGATTATACTCCAGTTTATAAAAGCAGCACAAAAATAAAAAAAATATATCTAAGAATAAACTTAACAAGAAATTCTTAACACCTACATGAAGCAAAATTTTAAAATACTAAAAAATCCTACAGCAGACTTAAGCAAAGAAAGATATGCTGTGTTTTTGCATAGTTTTTTACATCAGAAAGACATTGATTTCCCCAAATTTAATTTCTAAATTTAATATGATTCCAACAAAAATCAACATGGGGGGCAGGGTGTGAATAGACAAGATGATTTTGAAATTTCCATCGAAAATTAGACAAACGAAATTGGTGAGAAAAACTCTGAACACATAGCTGGGACTATACTAAATAAATACTTAAATAGATTATAAAGATTTAACTTTTAAAACAATTTCAGAGTGACACATGGACAAAGAAACACTAATGAAACAAAATAGAAAATCCTGAAATAGACCCAAATGCAAACGGTAATTAATTATATAATAAACGTGGCAATTTACTACTAATAATACTGGGACGGACCTGTCCTGCACATTAGGTTAAATCTCAGTGCTTCAGAATTTGAATGTGAAAAATATTAAATCCTGAGAATACTAGAAAAAAAAACATGAGGAAATGCCTTGATAATCCTAGAGAGGTAAAGGATCTTCTAATTGACTTGAAATAATCCATAAGTCATAAAAAGACACAATTATACATTTGATGTTACAAAATGAAAACTATTACATGGTGAAGGAGGAGGAGGAGGAAAAGGAAAAGGAGGAGAAGAAAAAGCAGCAGCAGCAGCAGAAACAGCCACAAATCTGACACTTCATCATAGACCAAGTGCCTGTCTCCCAAATTTATAAAGACCTTCTAAAAAAGGACAAAAGCAATAATGCAGTAGAAAAATGATCAGAGTACAGTTCACAGCAAAGGAAATACAATGGCTCTTAAACATCAGAAGTTGTTCAACTTCCCCTGCGAAAAGAGACATAAAGGTTAAATCTATACCGTATTACCATTTTTTACCTATCAAAATAGAAAGTATTTAAAAGTTTGAAGAGCACTATTGGAGATGCTATCAGAAGCAAACATCCTCAAACATTATTGATGTGAGGACAAGTGGGCCATTAGTATCCACATTACAAATGTGGGCAGTCTTAGACACAGCAACATCATTTTCAAGAACTGTATTTGTGTATATGGAAATGATGTGCATAGAAAATGACACTGCAGCGTTGTCTGTGATAACCTAAGTTTAGCCACAACCCCAATGGCCATCTGGAGCAAACAGGTTATACTAATCAGGTTACTTCTAATCAACTAAATACAGTTGTAAAATATAAGATGTGGCACCTTTCTGTCATGGTGTGGATATTAAATTAAAAAATTAAATTAAATAAAAAAAAAACCAGGAGTTATAAGACAATGAATATCATGTGCTAAATTTGTACACATTTGAAGGGAAAAATAAGGATATATGAATGTTTTTTAGAATGTTAAGCATTAGGGATGCCTGGGTGGCTCAGTCAGTTAAGCGTCTTACTTCAGCTCAGGTCATGATCTCAGTTCGTGGGTTCGGGCCCCACATCAGGCTCTGTGTTGACAGACAGCTCTGAGCCTGGAGCCTGCTTTGGATTCTGTGTCTCCCTCTCTCTGCCTCTCCCCACCACCCCCCAACTCACACTCTTTCTCTCTCTCTTTCAAAAAGAAACAAAACATAAAAAAAAAAAAATTTTTAATGGTAAGCGTTGGGGCACCTGCGTGGCTCAGTCGGTTAAGTGTCTGACTCTTGGTTTCAGCTCAGGTCATGATCTCATGGTTTGTGGGTTCCAGCCCTGCATCAGTCTCTGCACTGAGAGCACAGAGCCTGCTGGGGATTCTCTCTCTCTTTCCCTCTCTTCCTGCCCTCCCCCCACCCGTGCTGTCCCTGTCTCTCTCAAAATAAATAAAAATAAAATAACTAAATAAATAAAATGGTAAGCATTACATGTTATGGGTTTTCCTTTTTTGCTTACACATTTCACGTATGAATATATTTTGGAAATTTTTGTTTTTTAATACAAAGTACCTTAAATATTTGTACTTATTTATTTTTTTATTAAAAATTTTTTTAATGTTTATTTATTTTTGAGACAGAGAGAGACAGAGCATGAACAGGGGAGGGTCAGAGAGAGAGGGAGACACAGAATCTGAAGCAGGCTCCAGGCTCTGAGCTGTCAGCCCAGAGCCCGACGCGGGGCTCGAACTCACGGACCGTGAGATCGTGACCTGAGCCGAAGTCGGACGCTTAACCGACTGAGCCACCCAGTCCCCTAAATATTTTTAAAAATGACCTATTTTAAAACACCCTATGACCCATTCAGTATATGTGAATGTTTATTGTATGTTTATGCAAAATAAATATTACATACCCCTTGTATATTTATGTAAAATATTGTTTACTTTATAACCCAAAACAGCAGCTCCTTGTGGTAAAGTTACCTATCTCGTACTCTTTTCTACTTTGATCCTGGAACACCTAGCAGAATGTCTGGAACGTATAAAAAAATAACAATATCAATAGTACTGATGTCAATGTTAATGATGATTAAAAGTTGTAAAATGACTGCTATTCCTAATAAGTTATATTTTACAAATGTAACTCAATGTAATCCTTAAAACAATCTTCTTATGAGTCAGGTGCCTGAGGGTTGGTGGGTTAGTTACAGCTTCACAGAGCCTGTGCCCTTCATCCCCACCACCCTTTATCTTGACCTCTTCTAAGCACTCAATAAACATGTGATTTGTTGGATGAGAAAACAAATAAATAATAATTTGCATTGCAAAGGAACAAAATTGAGATGGTGTCACTCAGCCTAGCCCAGTCCTGGGGAGCCATGCAAACGTAAACAATTAAAATGGAACCTTTCCTTAGAGAGCTTGTCAGTCAGAAATCCTTTGTTTGAAAGCAAACTGGCAGGAGAAACAAAAGGGGACAATGGGTTCACACTAACAAAAAAAAATTCAAGGGGTAGGTCAGACACAGCTAGATGGAGGGTCACAAATGCTGTCGTCCTGGCTGGCTCCCTCGCTCCCCCTGTGCTGCCCACTATTTCATGTTCTCTCTGTTTCCATCTGTCTCAAGGCCGCCTTCTCTTAGGTTGACTTAATTCTCAGTCTGACTTAATTTTACCTAAGGGACCATAAATCACTCTATAAAATCTAACTTTTCTTTCCTCTGTTCACTGTTTGGAGGTGAATTAGACTTTCTTGTGACTTCATTTGACATTTTATTTTAGCTTTACGACTTGGGGCCACATGTTTGCAGAGGGAAAATAATATGTCCGTGAATTTCTACAGAACAGTGCCAGGGAGGGCTGTAAAAACAACAAAACCTTACATTCCATATCAGGAACAGAATATTTCAGGGTAATGCAAATTTTTTACCACAATAAAGGGGTGGGGAGAAGAGGTCAATTTAAAAGCAAAACCTGTTTTTCTGAAGAAAACTTGCTGAAGTCATAACTTCTAAATGTCATACCAGCCTTTTCACCTTTCACTTCACCCACTGAGGCCACTGAAGAAGAATTGAACTATATCAGCTACCATCAAAAAGAAAGGGGAGAAGTTTGGATGGCATATGCTTTGGTGACCAGGTCAAAAGTTCTCTCTGTGTGTTACTTGTTTATCTTCTTTGTTGTTAAAAAAAAAAATTACTAGTTTCCAAGCCAAATTGGAATAAGTAGTGGAGAATAATTCCTTACATTATCACAATTTAAAATCAAGGAAGAAACTCTTTAAGAAGAAAGTCCTGATGGTGAAAACTGGCTACTTCCTCCACTGAGTCTATTTACAGTGAATCATCTCTCCCAACATGAAAACTCCATTGCCCCAAACACATTTAGCATGAATCCATTTGGATAAAATTGCTTTGTTTTCTTTCCCTGGAGATGCCTAGGATACTACATCCCACTGTAGGACAGGGAGCGGGCCTGACATAAAAACACAAAGTCATGGGGCGCCTAGGTGGCGCAGTCGGTTAAGCGTCCGACTTCAGCCAGGTCACGATTTCGCGGTCTGTGAGTTCGAGCCCCGCGTCAGGCTCTGGGCTGATGGCTCAGAGCCTGGAGCCTGTTTCCGATTCTGTGTCTCCCTCTCTCTCTGCCCCTCCCCCGTTCATGCTCTGTCTCTCTCTGTCCCAAAAATAAATTAAAAAAACGTTGAAAAAAAAATTAAAAAAAAAAAAAAACACACAAAGTCAGTTAGAAGGATAAATCTATATTTAAAGGAAGAACACTCATAGGGTGACTAACTTGTTTGCCTGGAACCTCCCCCAGTTTCAGTTTTGAGGGTCCTGTGTCCTAAGAAGCCCCTTAGGTCACAGGAAATTATTCTCTATTTTTTAGCCATTTTGGGGTTGAAATTTAAAGCAGAGATTAGAAATTGGTCACATAAACTCCACATTAATACTTAATAATTATTTACCTACTCTGGAGGAGGAACTGTCGACAATTGCACATTAATCTATAAGTGCTCATTTTTCACTCAGCCTTCGGAGCTCCAAAGGGACAATGTAAAAAAGCCTGCTAAAATGACCAAAAGTTAAATATGTCCATAAAATACTAACGTGGCCAACTAATGAGACAAAAAAAATTCCATGAAATGCACAAAGAAGGAAACTAAGCTTTAGCAACTGTGTGGTCTATTGACCAAAATACGAAAGTGCCGTTATAGATTTCTCCAGTGCTCTTCTAGAATTCCTGACTTTAAATGCCAAGGAGCGAACATAATGAGAAATCTGATAGCCTTTTTGTTAGAGAAGGCTCTGCAAGCGGCTCAACAGGTACACTAACTGTTCTCGGCCAACCTGACTTCACATTGTATTGTCTAAATCTTGCCGTTAGGAAGAACTGACTTGTTCTTAATAAGTCATGCTTTGTTTCTTATGGTGTGTTTGGCAGACAAATCCACTTTGACTAGAGAGCAAAGTAAGAGTGGGTGGAATAAGAGAAACCTTTTGTAGGCTACAGGGAACGTGGAGGGGATGGTCTCTGCTACCAATCATCCACGCGCATTTTGCAGTCTCCCCCGTAGTTAGGTGGGAGCCACGTGAGTGAGAGCTCACGGATAAGAATGTGAATGAAAGCCCAGTGCAGGCAGGTTAAGACAGAT
This sequence comes from Leopardus geoffroyi, assembly GCF_018350155.1. NCBI lineage: Eukaryota > Metazoa > Chordata > Mammalia > Carnivora > Felidae > Leopardus > Leopardus geoffroyi. The sequence continues at coordinate 102,248,281 of NC_059332.1, forward strand.
GTGAATTATTCATTGACTCCTTGGCTGCAAGTAAAGAACTGTGAAATGGAGCCATTTGCAAACGGAAGCAGCTGGAATGCTGAGACATCGATGGAGGGCCACTGAGCCGCTCACACCTGACTTGCATCAGATTACGATGTGAGCAGAAATAAACTGTGTTCGCTCCATAGTGTTATATTGAGCCTCTGAGATTCTGCAGTCTGTGCTACAGACTTGTTGAAATGGTGAAAACTAAGGTTCTCCATAACCGCATCTAAAATTTCCTTTATTCTGAGAGAGAGAGAAGGAGCCGGGGAGAGAGAATCCCAAGCAGGCTCCATGGTCTCAGCGCAGAGCCTAACACAGGGCTTGTACCCATGAGCCGTGGGATCATGAAGTGAGCCAAAATCAAGAGTCGGACGCTTAACCAACTGATCCACCCAGGCACCCCTAAAATTTCCCTTTTGAAAGAAGTCTGAACTCTGTATTGCAAAGTATAGGTGGGCATCTTCTAGCATAATCAACTCAAGAATAAGTGTCATCATCTCTTTCTGCCCTTAGTGAAGGTATCATTTGAAACAATATGTGTGCTCAGAGTGGCTCAATTTGCAATGCAAAGACATTACAAATATTTTTCCTGCAAGAGACAGCTAGTCTGGATCACCATTTATTTTGTCCTTTGTCCCCTCCACTTCTCTAACCCCCTCTTCTAGCTTTTACTTTTTTTTTTTTTTTCAACGTTTATTTATTTTTGGGACAGAGAGAGACAGAGCATGAACGGGGGAGGGGCAGAGAGAGAGGGAGACACAGAATCGGAAACAGGCTCCAGGCTCTGAGCCATCAGCCCAGAGCCCGACGCGGGGCTCGAACTCACGGACCGCGAGATCGTGACCTGGCTGAAGTCGGACGCTTAACCGACTGCGCAACCCAGGCGCCCCTTCTAGCTTTTACTTTAAAAAAAAAAATTTTTTTTTAATGTTTATTCAGTTTTTGAGAGAGACAGAGAGTGAGGGGGGCGGGGAGAGGTAACAGAGAGAGAGGAAGACGCAGAATCCAAAGCAGGCTCCACGATCTGAGTTGTCAGCACAGATCCGGACATGGGGCTCGAACTCATATACCGTGAGATCATGACCTGAGCCAAGTCGGCCGCTTAACCAACTGAGCCATCCAGGCGCCCCAAGCTTTTACTTTTCTATTCAACATCACAGACTGTCATGTTACATTCAAACAATCATGTTGATTATTCATTCACATGAATATAGTAGTACTAAAATAGAAAGAAGAAGCATGGCTCAAATCCAATGCTTTCTGTTTTGGTTTGTTTTGTCGTTGTTTTTACGATAACCCTGTCCTGGGCTATTCCCCCAATCCGCCACTGCAGCTGTAGCGTTGCGAAATGTCGATCCAGAAAACGCAGAATCAAGCCTGTGCCCCACCATTTAACCAGCTGTGCCACTTTAGGAGCGTACTGTCCTCTAAACCTCGGTTTTTTATCTACAAACTGGGAATGCTGATATCTACCTTACAGCTATTTTTAGATCCGTAAATGAGAGAAGAGGGGTGGAAGGGAGTACTGCCGTATCTGGCACGGAGTGCTAAGTCAATACTTAGTAAGTGAACGTTTTTGAATGTATACAAATAGAAAGCATAAAATAACTTTCATCTTAAATGAAAAGAGCTGTGCACAGTGGTATGCTGGTAAGTATTCACAAACGGCTTTCCTGGGGCGGGGTGCCGATCTACAGTGTTTGCGTATTTCCATCGTGCAAACACTCCTGTCTCGGGCAGTGTCAAGCTCCCAATGTGAACTCTTTGTGCAGCAGAGAAGACACGCGCAGTGGCACACCGTCATCGAGGACCTCCACCTTACAGATCCGCTGACACAGATAATCGCAAGAGCAGGGATAACGGTAAGCTGCAGAAAAATAATCAAAAGGCGATAACGTGTCAGTTTTCATTACCTTTGCTTTTAATATAAGTCATCAGGTTTTAAGTTTATAGAATTTGATTTTTATCGTTGCCTACATGCGACTGTCATTTACAAACGTAACACTCAGCTCTCGCGAACTGAAACAAGCCATCGCCAGCACACGCTGTAGGTGTCTACTTAAGTTTGCTTAATTAACCCTTAGTAAACGACACATGGTGTATTCCATTGTGTGAAACTCAGTCTTCCTATGGTGAGGAATCATATGCTACAGCAGGGAAAATGAGCCGAATCCTAGCTCTGAGATGTATAAGCTCTGGGACCTTAGACAAATGACTTAACCTTTCTGAGCTTCATTGTCTTCGTCTTTACAATTGGGCACCAGGACCTAAATATAATACTTAACTCATATTTGTTTTATAAATCAAAATAATTCATGTAAAGAACTTAACATGATGCTTAACACAACATATGAATTCAACGATGTTAATACCATCCTTCTTTTTTTCTCCCTAGTCCTTTTTTTGGTCTTTATAATGTCTAGAGGAGAGATAAATTAATCAAGGGACCAAACAACAATACCCCTTTGGGCCAGATAAAGGAAAGTCCTTGAACCAGGTAACCCTACCCAGATTGTGTCTTTTTGTGTCTTTGTTCTCTGGCCAAGATCAGGTAACTAGAATTACCTACACTTGGTGCTGGAACAGGAGCAATTACTATTTAAGTGAAGCAGTCCTTACATCCATGTGGAGATAAGAAACAACCTTCCCTGAATCTTTTGAAAAGACTGGGTCTTGAATGTGGGTCAAGTGGAGTGTTGTGTCTGGGTTGTCACTGTGTATGAGAAAAAAAGAATTTTGAAAACGCTAACATGTTGAAAGAGAATTAAAGATTCCAACTGAAAACTTTTCACAAATCCATTCCTGACTTCTACTAATTTCAAGACAACAGGTTGATAGTTAACATACAAATATTCCTAAATAAAGAACGAATCATGTAAATGGATGCACTGAGTATATAAAAATCACTCAATAACATTAGCCATCTTTTCTCTTTCATTTACAAAAAGGATGGGAGAGGCTTGCTTTAAAGTTATCCATAAAAGATAATATGAAATCATGACATGTATTGACATCTACCGCATCAGATATTACTAACAATTTCTAGGTTAAGAAAACCTCTGGGCGCGGGTGAGCATCTGACTTCAGCTCAGGTCATGATCTCCTGGTTCATGAGTTCGAACCCCGCATCAGTCTCATTGCTGTCAGCGTAGAGCTCACTTCAGACCCTCTGTCTCTCTCTCTCTCTCTCTGCCCCTCCCCCACTCATACTTTCCCTCTATCAAAAATAAATAAACAAACAAACAAAGAAAATTTAGGGGCACCTAGGTGGCTCAGTTGGTTAAGCAATTGACTTTAGCTTGGGTCATGGTCTCACAGTTTGTGAGTTCGAGCCCTGCGTTGGGCTCTCTGCTGTCAGTGGGGAGCCTGCTTCAGATCCTCTGTCTCTCTCTCTCTCTTTCTCTGCACCTCCCCTGCTTACTCTCTCTCTCTCTGTCAAAAATAAATGAAGATTTAAAAAAAATCATCCTCCAAATATATAATTTCTATCACTGAATTGTGATAAGGCTATGAGGCTGATTATTTCCTTGTGCCTGTGTGAGTTACCTCGTATCTCATGTAAATATTAAATGACAACATGTTTATGTTACTGTGTGGAAGGGCACTGATTACTAACATGAATCATAAGAACAAACTCTCTAGGAGTTTCTGTAAAGAGTGAAAATAAAATGGGACAAAAGACATCTAGAATGGAAAGCATGGTAGATTTAGTGACTGGGCTCTGGAATTCTACTGCCTGCTCTCTGTGTAGCCCCCATGACCTTGGTAAACAATGACCCATCTGATCTTATTGTCCTCAACTGCAGACTAAGAACTAGACTAGCCCCATCCAATTTCTGTGACCCGAGGTTATAATTTCATGAATAGCGTTTACCTAGAAGAAAGGGATGGGATTTTGTCAGTGGGAAGTGGGTGGGTATTTATGAAGGCACCAACTCCACAGAGAGAAAAAATTTAGGACCAATAATAAGTAGACCAGTTATCTTAAGGTAGACCCCTGAAGGAAAAACATTCAAAAAAGTCTGAAGGTAAACCATACAGAATTTCCAAAGCCAGCGTAAGAAAAGAGAACTTAGACTCTAGGTCAATGGTTCTCAATACTCCTGCTCCCCAAAAGCATTTGGAAATCTCTGGAGACAGTTTGTGACAAGTTTTCACAACTAGAAGAGGGAAGGTTGTGATTGGCAGCTAGTGGGTGGAGGCTAGACACACTGCTAAACATCCTAGCGTGCACAGCTCCCAGAGCAGAGAATTATGTGGCCCACAGTGTAGGTAGTGCCACAGTTAGGAAACCTGACTCCAGACAGCAGGGAGCAATTCCAGATTGATGATTCAGTTAGTGGATTGCCTCTCTTTCTGTTCTCAGCTATGCATAATATCGATGCACTTTAATCTAGAGAGTTGAACAATTTATACTCTGTCCTCTGATTTTGCATCATCCATGGTTATGCCTATTTAACTAAAAATAATCACTACAGTGCCAGGGAATTTGCATGACTGATAGCCTTCAAGTTGATGCTTTATAGAATTGTATTTAGCCTTGGAAAGAGAACGGCAATTAGTGGGATGGACCAACCTGTTCTGATTAAATAGAATGTTAATCTAGAAGTGACCTGAAAGTGAACTCTTTTGGAAGCCAGGAATGTGTTTGTACTAATTTGGGATTTTATTTTCAATTTCCCTCTGACATAAGAGATGTTGAAATAGTAAGAGCCAGAAACTGTCTTCATTGAATATCCATCTGGAAGAATAAAATGATAGAAATATTGGAGTAACTCCAGCCTAATTTTGTAAATTCAAGAGTGGAGCTGTGGAATGAACTATTGTTTCTGAAACCCCTGGAACTGGGGAGGTTTTAACTGAATGTAACTTCCTCTCTTCTCTTCTTTACCTGTTCTGTGAAAAAGTATGCCTAGGACAAATCATCCTACCCTCTTGAAGCGGACATACATCTCGCAGGATTTGTGCTTTTCAAAATTGAGTCCAATGTATCATTTTTAAATCCCCCAATTTTCTCTTTCCCACTTCCTTTAGCTTAAAATAGGATCAGGACCATGATTCAAATAGCTATCAAGAAATATGCAAGGATCATACTATGTGCATGACATAAAGCTTTGTCTGCCCTGCAAACATAGAGGCCGCTGGGCATTACTGGACAAAGTGAAATGGAGTAATAAATCTGAGGATATGATGTCTTGTGATTTTGTTTTTTGTTTTGTCTCATGGCATTGAAACCTCAACTATACTCTGATCACTATGAGATTTCTAACCCCGGGCCAGATCTCTCAGCTGAATGCCAGGCTCATCTAGTCACCTGTTTCATTGGCGTGCCTACTTCAGTGGCTACATGATATTGCACACCTCCTGTGGAAAAACCAAATTCCTCATTTTCATCCCCAAACCTGCTCCTCTGGTGGCCTCTGTATTTCAGTTGATGGCAAATCCATCCTGCCAGCCGTTCAACCCCAAATCTCTCGCTGTGGTCATTTAAAAATATATACAGAAATCAATTTTATTCTTGTCACTTCATTCTTATCCTTGCTACCCTAGAGTGACCTTTTCTCTTCTTTTTTTTTTTATTTTTTATTTTTTTTTTCAACGTTTATTTATTTTTGGGACAGAGAGAGACAGAGCATGAACGGGGGAGGGGCAGAGAGAGAGGGAGACACAGAATCGGAAACAGGCTCCAGGCTCTGAGCCATCAGCCCAGAGCCTGACGCGGGGCTCGAACTCACGGACCGCGAGATCGTGACCTGGCTGAAGTCGGACGCTTAACCGACTGCGCCACCCAGGCGCCCCTGACCTTTTCTCTTCTATTGAAATCACTATCTAACTGGTCTCTGTGCTTCCACTCTTACCCCAGGGTCTATGCTCATCAGAGTCACCGGGATAATCTTTTAAAACATAAGCCAGATAAACCCCCCATTGGCATTCCATTTCACTCAGGATAAAAAGAAAACAAAACAAAACAAAACAAAACTTTAAAATGGCCTTTACCAGGAGGCTCACATGTTTTCTATACAAGGTGAGAGAGTACTTTATACTTGGTGGGCCAGATGGTTTCTATCTTAACTAATTAACTCAAAGCAGGAGTGACAAATATAAATGAATGATCATGGCTGTGTTCCAACAAAATTTTATTTACAAAACTAGGCAGTGGGCCCGATTTGGCTAGTTGGCCGTAGTTTGCCAACCTCTGCCTCATAGTCTCATTTCCTGCCTTGTTTGACTCCATAGCATTTGCCACACCTGAGGGGCCACTTACTTGTTTACTTTGTTGCCTCTAATTAGCATACAAGCTCCATGAGGGCAGGCACTTTGTCACTTTTCTTAATGCAGTATTTTCAGTATCTAGAATAATACCAGGGATACCTGCATAGCAGCTATTCAATAAATATGTGTTGGATCAATAAATAAGTGAAGATGAAGATACGGCCGTGCAGATAACGTATCTGCGGCCTGATGTGTCTGTGTACGTGCACAGAAAGAACTAAAATACACAATCTGCTGCACATACGGTGATGCCCACCCTCACAACACTGGCAAATATTTCCCAACACGGCCATCTTAATTTTCTGCTAATGAGTATAGCTAAAATCAGGATAACAGAAGGGTTTTTTATGTTTCTGTAACACCACATTTTTCTTTTCAACGTTTATTTATTTTTGGGACAGAGAGAGACAAAGCATGAACGGGGGAGGGGCAGAGAGAGAGGGAGACACAGAATCGGAAACAGGCTCCAGGCTCCGAGCCATCAGCCCAGAGCCTGACGCGGGGCTCGAACTCCCGGACCGCGAGATCGTGACCTGGCTGAAGTCGGACGCTTAACCGACTGCGCCACCCAGGCGCCCCAACACCACATTTTTCAAAACCAGTCTCCATATCTACGATTTCATTTCACCTCGACAACAGTCCTTAAAGGAGTCGGACAAAAATTTTATTATCCACATTTACCAATGAAACATACAAGGAGAAGAGGTTAAATAACTTTCAAGGGTTGAAGAATTAGTGAGTCCTTCACAGAACCAAGCGGTAAATGAGGTCTAAGCTGGTCTCCGCAGAACACTCACTTTGCCACGGGCATTTTTTTCTTCTTGTGCATCTGATTCTCGGTCGTTAAGGTTTTATGTTTCATAATAAAAGCGGAATGTATTCAGGAAGGGAAAAATGAGAAGAACTTTGTCCCTTGAAATACTTTGCAAAGTTGTGGGAGAAAGCAAAGCCGTTAAATTCACCCATCCCTGAAAATAATAACTCTCTAGGCTTTAACAGGAGAATTATTGGGTGCTAAATGACAATTTGCTAGTAAGAATGAAGAATTAAGGCAATATTTACTGGGAAGGTAGTAAAAACTTTTCAAAAATAATCAAACTTTTCAACTTCTGTGACCTCTGTCTCCCGAGAGACTCTCCCACTGGGTTTTGGCAAGGGTACTCACGGTCTCGAAAACTCTTCTGCATGGTCTTCCAGCTTCTTTCTTAATCAGGGGGTTGGGGAACCAGTGTCTGTTTTCTTAGTGGCAAAGAGGCAGGCAGGGAGGTTTCTGAATTCCTATTCTGAGGTCAACCATATCCTAAGGGAGAAATGGCAATGTGGAACACTCCTTTTTCAGCATGACATTCTGATTTACGACATTTGGTGTTACAGCTTCGTTTCCTTGGGAGATAGTATCAGGGTAGACTCAATACAAACACTCCTTATGTCTTCCAAACTCACAGCTGAAACACATAGTCAAGCTCTTAGCACCTGAAGCGTAATTTATGTATAAAAGAAAATTTCCATAGCCCTTTCAACAGATTTCCGTCTTTGAGGTCCTCCCTTCCATTCGTGATCTCTAACAGCCTGATCAGAAAAATCTTTATAATTAACAAGCTACCAGTCAAAACCTCTTGCTGGCATCCCGAAGAATAAACTCTCATAAACTCTTCTTTATGAAGAATAAACTCCAACTCTCTGTTGGCAAAGGTTCGCTAAGCCCTGGACTGAGCAAGAATCTGGAGCTGCTCTGAGCTCAGCAGGAAGAAGTGGAGAGGTTGTGGAATGGGTAAGCAGGGGGCCACTGGCACTGGTTGGTCATCCCAGAACTCTGCCCTACATTTTCAACCTACGTTCTCATCGCTGCCCTTCAGCTCAAGCTCCCTCACGCTGCCAAAAACATTCCAGAGCCATGCTTCCCCTTCCTAAAAGGTTGTCCATTCTGCTCTTTTCCTAAAATGCAGCCCCCCCTCGTGCCCTAGAGCCCTGCTGGAGTTCTACTCTCTTCTTAGTTACTATAATCTCTCCTGCCTTCAGAGCTCACTGCACATCTTGGTCTGTACCTTTTAACTGATACTTTAACTTTACTTTTTAACTGATATTTTAGCTTAACACTTAGATATTTCACACATGACATGGCAAGGCTAAGGACTTGAATTTATTTGAATCCTGCCATACTGCATTCTATACAGTGGAGGATTAAATATACTTGCCGTGTAGGGGCGTCTGGGTGGCTCAATCGATTAAGTGTCTGACTTTGGCTCAGGTCATGAACTCGTGCTTCGTGAGTTCAAGTCCCGCGTCAGACTCTGTGCTGACAGCTCAGAACCTGGAGCCTGTCTCTCTCTCTCTCTCTCTCTCTCTCTCTCTCTCTCTCTCTCACCCTCCCTCTCTCTCTCTCTCTCTCTGGAAAACAAATAAACATTAAAAATTTTTTGAAAAAAAATATACTTGCTGTGAAAAACTGATGATTCATTAACTTTTTCTTTGAAGTCTTCATATCCTTTGAGTCCTTTGAGCTTGTAGCTGCCCATGAAATAAAATTCAAACTTTTTAGCATGACACAAAGCCCTTCCTGATCTGGAGCTAGCCTGCTCAGCCAGCCTCATTTTGCACTATTCTCCATGCTGGCCCTTCATCTACTCCTAGTTCTGTCCCACAAACACATGCATACACACATGCCTTTGGTTAGAACAGTGCTCACCTACCTTGACATTCCTCAAGTGTGCCTTGTTTTATATCATACATTCTTTTTTTTTTAATGTTTTTATTTATTTTTGAGACAGAGAGAGACAGAGCATGAGCAGGGGAGGCGCAGAGAGAGAGGGAGACACAGAATCCGAAGCAGGCTTCAGGCTCTGAACTGTCAGCACAGAGCCCGACGTGGGGCTCCAACCCATGAACGATGAGATCGTGACCTGAACCGAAGTCGGACGCTTAACCGACTGAGCCACCCAGGCACCCCTCATATATTCTTTGTATTTCATAACTGTATTCTTTTGTTCGCATGGCCCTCTTCTCCCTAATCTACGTGGACCGTCCGTCTATTCATCCTTGAACCTCAGCTCAGTGACAATTGCTCTGTGAAGTTTATTGGACCCCTATTCCCGCCCCATCAAACCTCGAGGTGCCACCACTGTGCCTTGTCCAGTCTTCTACACCTGCATCTATCACAGTTTAATGATAAAAAGGACTCGTTTGTATGCCTTTCTCTCCTGCTAGAGGAGGAGATTCTTGACGCCCGTGTCACATTTGTCATTGTTGGTCAGAAGTGTTTAATTGACATGGAACACCATTTGAAGTCCTGAAGGGAATTTTTTAAATTTCAAACACAGAAGGAAGGGTATTTAAAAATTATTTAGGTGGGTTAGGTATGCATACATTAAGAATACCTTTAGGGGAGCCTGGGTGGTTTAGTCGGTTAAGCGACAAACTCTTGCTTGATTTCAGCTCAGGTCATGAACTCATGTTCAGGAGTTCAAGGCACACGTTGGGCTCCTCCCACTGACAATGCAGAGCTTGCGTGAGATTCTCTCTCTCTCTCCCTCTCTGTCTCTGCCCCTCCTGAGCTCTCTCTGTCTCTCTCAAAATCAATAAATACATTTACCAAAAAAGGAATACTTTTAAACAACTTTGTATCAGTTAGGATCCTCTCAGGAGATAGAAACCATATCAGTACTTTGAGTAGGAAAAAGTGACATAAAGAAATTCGTAAAAGATGGTTAGTTACTAAGAGGAAGCTACTTAAAGAGAACTCCAAAAAGTCCAGACTCTGCAGGTGCAAAAAAAGCAGTTACTACCTCTTGGCTGAGGAAAAGTATATAATAAAGGGATCTAAGACTTAGACGATGGCCTCCCCGAGGCTCAGATTCAGATCTCTTCAAAGAGGATGTGGTCTGAGGGCTCAACCGAAGTTATCACAGAGGTGGCCCACAAGAGGTGCTCAGGAGGAGCCCCTGGTTGAAGAAAGTGTGTCCTGAGAATATGGCTGGAATTGCTAGATGCTCACACTGGATTAACAAATGGAGGGTCGGAACCCGAAGGACAGGGTCTGCCTGCTGCTATCACCTTGCTGTGTCCCTCTAGTACCCTCTATTGGCAAAGCCTAGCTAGCATCATGCCAGCTGCAACGGAAACTTTTTTCAAAAATGTTTGTATTTATTTTTGAGAGACAGAGAGAGGCAGAGCATGAGTGGGGGAGGGGCAGAGCGGGAGGGAGACACAGAATCTGAAAGCAGGCTCCAGGCTCTGAGCTGTCAGCGGGGCTCGAACCCATGAACTGCAAGATCATGACCTGAGCTGAGGTCGGATGCTTAACTGACTGAGCCACCCATGTGCCCCCCAGCTGCAAAGCAAAAATGCTTACAGAGACCATTTGCATTTTCACAAAGCATGGCAGGGAAGGGTGGATTTGGAGCTGAAGGACAATAATTTGATAACTGACATACGTTTCAAACCAAAACTGAATTAGAGAAATTAATATATAAAATAATTGAAAATAAATATAAACATAAATATTAATATAATATGGAAGTGCAGTGGGCAGTTGAGTCCATCATATTTTATTCCTAAAAGAATTCCTTACGTTTAACTGATTACAGGTTTTTAAGTTCCACGAGTGAGACATATTCCTTTTTTTTTTTTTTTAAGTCCTAGTGTCAAAAATAAAAAAGCAGCTTTATGTAACTTGAAATTATGAGTTTGATGAGTTTGGAGTATTTGAAATATCATCAAAATTATCTCAGCCTATTTTAACAGAACCTGCAATAGAAAATATTTTTCACAAAATTGAGTTCCTTCTTTCCTCTGCTTTAGAGAAGTAAGAAAAGACAGAAGGCTGAAAAACAAGAAAGGGAGGTAGAAACACATTAATATGTTTAATTTTTGGCAGATAAGCAATGATAATTTCACTTAATAGAATGAAAGAAGAAAATACATTTATATCATAAAAAAAGACAAATCAAATTTACCTATCAGATATTGCATATAGGACAGAGGATATCAGAGGACCATCAAGTCACAATTTGGGCTGGTTCTCCTGAAACCTGGGAAGTATAAACTATGTCTGTTTTTCTCTAAATTGTTCCATTACCAACATGGATTCAGATATTGCCAATGTGGTTCTACATATTGTGTTTCATTTTCAGGATGTGTAATCTAAAAACATGAAATCAATTATGAAAACAAACATTGTACTCCAGGGTTCAGAAGATAAGAACACTTAGAAATCTATTGAACTGACAAATTGAAAAAGCTTTCTTAATGCAACTCGTACTGAGGACAAAGTTTCTTAAATATAAGTGGAAAAATATTGTCAGACAGATATTTATTTCTAGCTGACACAACGGTGGTATTTGAGACCTGACAGACAATGAAGCCATGGATACTAGAGCATTGGCATGACGGATATCAACTTTTGGTTACATTTTTCCCTACAGACGTTTGCAGCAAGGACCATAACAATCTGTGACGTGACTTAGCCTGGTTGGTTTCTCTTCAGTTTAAAATCAGCACCGTACATCCTTAGTGTGTTCTTTCTTCCCTATCTCCTCCACATCTGAAGATTTCTTTCTTTGATTTGCCTTGGATGACCTCCAGATACAGACCACTGGTTTTTACTAAGGGATCGAGCACAACCCATTAGAAATGCTTATTTTTTTCTGGCAGAAAGGCACCCATGATGCATTGCTTCCTCTCACAGAGCTCACTAATCACAGCACATTTGCCACAGGACTCATCTTGAAAGGACAGGTCACTGAAAGCAAGTTGTTCTTTCTCTTTGGGGAGCATCTGGGAGTAATATTCCTATATGTCAGATCTGTTAGCTCCTGTCACACCCACACCGAGGCACCTGGCCACCAGATTCACACAGCAGCTTGTCAAGTCCTGTCGGTTCACCAACAGTACAGAGGGTCTTTGGATTGGGGTGGCCCGAGAGTGGAATATCTCAGAGAAAATATCTCCTTTTATCCATTTTGACTGAGCAATGATCATCAAAGAAATTTAATCAGCCAACTCTGTTATTTTTCTTAGTGTCTGGTAAATGTGCACCTCATCCCAAACCATTTTGTTGAGCATCTATTGGAAACATGAACTAAATCATATTTCTTAAGACTTTCATGGGCACCCAGGGGTAGTTTTCTCAAAGTAAATACAGACAGCTTCCATTCATCCCTGAGCATGAATATTCTTGCTGTTTTTGATAAGATTCATTACATGATCTGGGAAGGATTATTTATACGCTTAAAGTGCTAGAGATTTTTAAATGAGGCTCAGGTACTTCAGCTATTTCTCGAGAATGCATTGTGGTTTAAATTCAAACCAAGCTGCGCTCATCAACACATGTTTCTTTGATGAATTATTATTTACGTGAACTGACAAAGCAGTGTGATTTTTCCATCAGTCATCAAATCTGCCCTTTCACAGTTGGCAATAAATGTTTATTCTCTTAAGTAAGAAAGATCTAAATAAGCTTGCAACCTGCTGTCTGTTATGATTGCGTGTGTGTGTGTGTGTGTGTGTGTGTGTGTGTGATAATGGTAACTTCTTTTTTTTTTAATCTGATTCAAACATTAGGTAGCTCTTGAATTCAAAGCTAGGAAAGGTAGCTTTCTGCAATTTTACTCCAGTGATAAATACTCACCAAGTCGCCAATGATGCTGGATTGCTTGATCTCAACAGCCACTCCAGACTCAAACACACCAATGGAAATTAAAGAAGATAAGAAAAGAATATCCTGGCCAATGATAGAAATAAGATATAATAGATCACCTCTTGATGAACATGACCAAATGGAATAATCAAGCAGATATGAATAAAAAGGCTTCTTAAAGGGGCAACAATTTAGAAAAGTTGAGGAACTCTGCATTACACCTCACTCAAATTATGACTACTACAACACTGGCTGTTCTCAAGTCTTTTCCTGGTTTACAAACCTCAGTGTTTCCCTACTAAAGACAATTCCCTATTAATTTAAAGAACAAACTCACATTGGCCTAACAGCCAAGCCCCCCTGTGCTCTTGAAACAATTTACCATTTTAGCTTTCTCTTTCAGTTCCATTTTATCACTCTCCTGTTTAAGAAAACTAACCTTGTAGGGCACCTGGATGGCTCAGTCAGTTAAGCATTCGACTCTTGATTTCGACTCAGGTCACGATCTCGTGTTTCTCAAGACTGAGCTTCACATTGAGCTCTGCACTGATAGTGAGGAGCCTGCTTGGAATTCTCTCTCTCCCCCTCGCCAACTTTGCGTGCACACATGTGCGATCTCTCTCTCTCAAAAATAAACTTAAAAAAAAAAAAAAGAAGAAAACTAACCTTGTCACTTTTTAATCACACCCCAAGTGTCTTTGCCCTGTACCTTTGTTTTCACTGTTTCCTCCTACTGAGAAGTTGCTTATTTTTTTTTTTTATTTTCTCCTTTGCCTCTTTCTCCAAATTGTATTATCTTTCGAGGCCTGGTTCAAATGTCACTTACTTCCTCAAGGATCTCCATATTCGCAAGAGTAAGCTAAGAAGTCATCCCCCTCGTCTGAACTTCTAACCAATAATTGATGCTTAGCCCACTTTATCTGGAATTAAAGTTATTTGGGATTCTGTCATATCTACCAATTAAATATAAGTTCCTAGAAAAAGGATTGAGCTTTTCCCTATTCTGTATACCACCCAGATGGCCTAACATAGTACAAACATATGAAATGCCCAGTTTTATCAACTGAAAAAAATATTTTTATCGTTCGTATCTGTTTTTTAGGAGAAAATATTGTACTTTTTGTCACAGCTCAATTCATGGATCAATGTGGGGTTAGTTAGGGTCCTTGGTGAGCTCTTGCTTCTTGCTTCTTCACAAGTGGTGATGACCACAAACTATCAGTTTGGGGAAGATCCACAGATCCCTCTTCTGCATTGGCCCAGAACAATCCCTTTTATCTTTTTCATTAATATTAATTATTAGGTGTGTAATTATGAGTATGTAAAGTAATATACAAGTAGTTAGTTATATCTCAGGAAGTTAGGAAGGATTGTGTATAAATATGTGTCCATGCCCTCGGTTATTCAGGTGTTGTCTATTGTTTCCAGGACCAGCATAGCTTGTGTTAAAACTGGAAAGACAGATGCCTTAGCAAATGCTAATAGGCTCTTTAATGCATGGATGATGACAGTATGGATGATTTCTTGAGTTCCTTTAATGAGAGATATTTTCCTGAATAGTTTCAGTAAGGGGCTAGAATACCAGGGAAGCTTTTTCTGCAACAGATACAGTAAACACCAAGCATCCGGCATTCTGAATCAGCGTGGGATAGTTGGCCAATGACTCAGGAGATAAATAGATCGTTCTGCCATTTAAGAAGTCTAAAGCTTAGTTAGGGAAAAAATATCACTAAAGTCTTTTCAAAATCACATATCTTGTAAATGGCAGAGTTGGAATATGCACGACATCGATCTGATTTTAGAGATGGAAAACTTAGGCCATGCTCTCAACACATAGCCCTCTCCTGCCAATGCCTTCACCATTCCATCATGCTTTTCCTCCAAAAGGCTTCCCTTCTGGGCCAAGTATTAAAGTAGGTACCTTGTTGGTGGGAAAAGTACAAAGGATAAGGATGGGTCCCAACTTCTCAGTATAGTCATCAGCGATGAAAATCCTCTAAGTGCCTATAACCATTAGTCCTAGCTATAAGAAAAGATATATTTTTCATGTTCTTCATTGGTATTACTGTTCCATTAATCCGAGTTGTCAAACCAGGGAATGAATTTTTCAGAAAGGTGGATCGAGCATCATCCCTGGATGCTGGACCAGTGTTCGTTGGTCCTTAATGGTCAGAATGGCTTCAGAATAGAACATCAAGATGAGACCTTCTGCCATCATATTTTGTCACTCATTTTTAATTGGATTAATACCTTTCTTAAATAGGTGATCACACCTATATTTTTAAAGTTCTTTGCATCCTCAATGTAATTTATTTCAGTTGTAATTTATTTATAGCATCCATAAAATTATTTCCAAAATTAAATTGTATCAAAATATATACCTAATGACACAAACGTGCTCATCCACTCCATTCACTGTGCTTCTGGTGTCTTGATTGCAGCCTTCCAGGAGAAACAATGACAGCAACAACAACAACAAAGTACCTCTGTGGGGGCGATGTATATAAATCCCCCCAAAAGCATGCCTTTATTCTTTACTGGTGGAACAAGATCCCCTTCCCAGTTTCCAGTGATGGGGGGGAAAATGAGATCAAATGTGTAATGGTGTTTTTGTTAACAGTATAAGTCATCAGCCCCTCCCCTGTTTCTCAGATTCATATTTGGGAAAGAATGTGATTAATGTCTCCTTCAAGAAGCTCTTAGATATAATCTGAAACTTGAGACCTGAGGGAAATGGAAGAGCAAGAGGAACTTGACATGGGCCATGAGGAAGCATTCCTATTTCACGTCTAACTGATAGCAAAACAATGAGTGTAAAATTTTATATCTATGTAGACACACACAGTAGCTGTTTTATTTGCTTACTTTGTGTAGAACATAGCATATCATATGCATCTGTGCTTAATATATTGAACCTCAAATTATTTGGAATTGAAACCAGAATGTAAACGTTTAGAAGATTAGTTCTCTCCCACCTATAACTGATGCCTTGATTACCCAAAGTAACTGTAAAAGCCTGTATGGATCTTTATGAAAGATCTACTTCTATTATGTACATAGAGATACATCCATTAAATATACCCTCTATATACGCATATGTGTGTGATTTATGCCTACAATTAAAGACAACTCTCAGTGAAGCAAAATAGTTACCACACTACTCCACTTCCTAACCATTCTAGAAAGCAGAATTTAACTTCTAATAATTTTATTCAACTTCACATTATATTTTACTATAAAACTTGTGATATATCTCATTTTACCAACAGAAAATTTGTATAAGTGGGGATTTCTGGTTTTACTCCACAAAACATAGACGAACCCAGATACCAAACAGAGGGGCTGGAAAAATGGCTGGTTTATTGGCATGTTTGCCTGGATGTTATATTCTTAGCCTAACCTCTGTCCACAAAGGATTGGAAAGGACTCACAAAAAAAAAAAAAAAAAAAAAAAAAAAAAGAGCAATAAAAAAGATGAAAGTAAAAAGTGGGATTGTATTTCTAGAAATGTAACTAAGAACAGATATGTAAAACCAAATTGGGATAAATATCATGAATATGGAGGCTCTAAGGAACTATGTAGTTCCATGGTCTAATCTTAATTCCTTAGAGTTTTTTATTTTCTTTTTGGCAGTGGAAGCAAAAAGAGATAAAATGACTTGCATGATCTTTTTGGCTGCAGTGAGTAAAATATTGATGTAAACTTCCCAATGCTTCAATTTTGAAAGAGGTTTCCCCTCTGAGTGTTGCTAATAAAATCTGTAACAGTCAGTGTGATTTGTCAGCTGTGAAATATGTATTTGTGTCCATATATATCTATGAAGGTTTTTATACACACACAGAAGACTTTGGAATATCTAAAACTTCAATTAAAGTGAACTGAAATTTCACATAATGAGGCAAATCTATGTTATCGGATATGGTAAAGGAAATCCTAAACAATTATGTTGTATTGACCTTGGAGGAGCACTGTCTAACTAAAAAGGCGGTGTTCCTCCCACACCAAGGTAAGAGAAGGCTAATGCCATAAAAGCTGGCACAGTTTTACCCACTACCATCCTGGAAAGAGAGAGAGAATATTTGGCCTTAAAATAAAAAGAGATCCATGTTGTTTTGGCCACAATACTGCACCAGGCGCTCTAAGAAATTTTTCTTCATATCGTCCATCTCTCTTGGCTCTGCTTCTGATGTTTCCTTAGCAAACTTAAGAATGGCAGAAAGAGCAGACTCCAGACAGAGGGTAGATTAGGAGTCAGGCTTTTAGAAGGTTGATCAGAGTACGCTGGCCTCACTGAGTCTGATCAACTCCAGAACACGGACAGTCCTGTGAGAATTTTAGTAGAAAACCATCTTGCTTTGGAGACACCCAACCTCATCTTTATTCTCCATAAATAACATTATCATTAGAGAGAAAGAAACAAGTTACTTCATCCCCCCCCAAAAAAAAAAATTCTTAGTGCTAATTCTGAAAATTTTCTCTGGCTAAGATTCTTCACTGTGTATTCTAGCCTAACTAGCAAACATCACCAGAAACAAAGATGGCATGCAAGAACTGTGCAGGTAGTTTCATAGTATCTTTCAATTAAAAACTGAAGATGTGCTATTAGAGCTTGGGAAAAAATAATTCTGAATGGGGTGTAGATAAAGTGGACTGAGTAGAACCACTTTTCAGTTATCCTGCCTGATAAATGGGTGGAACTTTGAGTGGCTTTCAATGGTCCCCCAGATAGTCATTTCTTCACCAGCGCTTTGGGAAAAGGGACTGGAGGCAATTCGGGACTACATTCTCCATAGAGAGTCTGGAGTCTGGAGGCAGAATTTAGAGTCCACAGGGAGAGTTGGAAGTCTATATCCTTAGTTTATTGGTTGAGGGAGCATCCTTCACTTTTGGATTTGGGAGAAGGAGCAATTATTCAGTTTCTAGTCCTTTATGGAAAGAAAAGAAGGAACCAAGACCCCTGCCTCAAAGGAGAACTGTTCAGCGTTTATATACAGCGTGACTTAAAAGATAACTAATGGAAAAGTAAGTACCTATTTTCAAGCAACTGTCTTCAGTCTGTTGTAGGAAATAAGCAAATGGCTGACTGAGCTCCTCAAGATCTCCTCTAAGATGCATTTTACCCAGAAAACTTTCAAAGCAGAAGTTACCATGTAGATGACCTGGGTCTCTCTTTCATTGTGTCTATAGAGACAAAGCCAGGAAATATGGTAATGGCGGGACAATGCATAGATTAAAAGAGTAAAAGCTATTTGACTGAATAAATGTTAGGATTTTACATTAAAATCACCATGTGTTAGGATTGTATTTTATTCACTGATTTTATCAAGCTATATCACTCTGTTACAATGAACAATTCATATTTCACTACAGTGACAGTGGTCATTATAAATTAATTTCAACTTCTTCCAAGTTTCTTGCTCACAGTCTTTATTTGATGCCCAAGGTCCAGTAGAAATGTGAGGATTTAACAATCTGATCACTTATTTCTTAGAAATGGGAAAATAATTTAAAATTATTATTCTTTTGGGGCACCTGTGTGTCTCAGTTGGTTAAGTGGCAGACTTTGGCTCAGGTCATGATCTCCTGGTTCGTGGGTTCACGCCCTACATCAGGCTCTGGGCTGACAGCTTAGAGCCTGGAGACTGTTTCGGATTCTGTGTCTCCCTCTGTCTCTGTTCCTCGCCCACTCACATTCTGTCTGTCTGTCTGTCTCTCTCTCTCTCAAAAATAAATAAATATTTAAAAAATTTTTAATTATTATTCTTCTTATTACATAATTTATCATGTAATTACATAATAATAAGGCATGTTTGTTGTAAATATACATAAAATGTAGATGAAGATAAAATTTTAAATCACCCATAATCACAGCATCCAGAGATAACATTTAGGTTACTTTACCCTCCATTACAAAAACTACGTTGTGTAAAACACATCAAGGAGGAGAAAGAGCGTATTGGTTTAGAACAGTGATCAAGAACCACCTCCCAAAGCTGTGTCTGGATATTCGCTAGCCAGGTGACCTTGAACACACTGCCTAAACTTTCTCTGCTTATATTCTTTCATCACTAAACTCGTCATATATTAGCTATAAATGGAGTCCTCACAGACCTTCTCACAAGGCCAAGTCTTGTATAGCTGATAAAGGAGGTAAAGTGCTTTTTTCTCCATTGTCCCTGTTTTCATCTTATTTGTCCTGCCTTCATTATTTCTTACCGCCCTTCATTCCTCCTTCTCTCTTGATTTTTAAAATTTAAGTTAGTTAGGGGTACATGGATGGCTCAGTCGGTTGAGTCTGACTCTTGGTTTTGGCTCAGGTCATGATCTCACTGTTTGTGAGATTGAGCCCCACCTCTGGCTCTGTGTTGACGGTGCAGAGCCTTCTTGGGATTCTCTCTCCCCCTCTCTTTCTCTCTCTGACCCTCCCCTGCTCTCTCTCAAAGTAAATAAATAAACTTGAAACATTTTTTAAATTAGTTAACTAAGCCTATTTTGTTCACAATAATCACTCTTAAAAGTTTTTTTATGCCCAAACCCTTTGAGCATATAAATGTAAGTTTTAGACTCTCTTTTCAGAAATAATGGTTATAATCATAATTGCATATGGAATCATATACACAGGTATCTACATAACCTTCCAGGCTGTTCGCCAGTCTACCCCGTTCCCCAAAGAAGTTAGAACCTCTATTCAGGCATTCCTTTCTTCCTCTGCCCCAGTAATTTGATTTTCTTGTCTGACATTACTCCCAATAACACTTTGGAAACTTTCCTCCAGCCACGGGCAGGACAGACTTTCCATTTGTTCTTGCAACTCACAGTTACCAGCTGTGGGACTTGTCCATAGGGGTGGGGGTGGAGGGGTGGATGTCCTGGGGGGAATGGGGAGAGTACCTAGCAGCAGCAGCTTCCTATGACCTGCTGGACCCAAGGACGATCAATTTAGTCATCTAAGTACAGTCAGTTTGAAACGTGACAAAAATATTTGTGGATCCCAGCCAGGCATGTGAGGAAAGAAAGAGAAGGAGTACTATAAAACAGTGAGAGAACAGCCCCCAAACCAGCAGAAGTTCTGCTCAATATGGGAAAAACTTTGTGTGGTTCTGGCTACCAGATGCTTGCTGTTTAAAGATCTAGTTCCTGGGCAGCACTCAGAAGCCTGAAATCCTGGGAACTATACTAATAGCCTTTGCAGTCCATCTCAAACCAGGAAGCTTGCAAGAGAGCTCCTGGCCATGCCACGTGAGCTCAGCCTTTTGCTTTGTGCATGCAGCAACCTGATCACTTGCTTAAGGGAGGAAATAGGGTGTTTTTCAACCTTGCCTTGAAATCATGAAATTCCTGTCATAAAAATAAGAAATCGTATATGAAGCCTTGGGGTCAGATCACCCAGTGGTTTCAGGAGTTTTCAATAGAGTTATTATGTTTTGGAGCAACAAGGTAAGAGGAGATTATGGTTTCATACCAGTATTTGAATTTCCTGATATTTGTTTGCTTGTGAAAGACCCTTATCATCACTGAAATGCTTAAAGAATTGAAAGACCTGGTTTTTTTCCCCCAAATCCAATTTTTGAAATAGAAAACTCCAGGATGGAATGAAATAGCCACAGAATTGAAAAGTGTGTTTTATATGTTATTTTTTATCTGGTAAAAAACACTAATCCAAGGGTTCAGTTTTGATCATTCTTCTTTTCATACTCCAGTAACATACTTAAATACTGGAAAATACTCACTTTAGCAGGGAGAGAAAAAAAAAAAAAGATAAAAGATCCTCCGACACATGATAGCCCATGATATTTTCTTCCGTTGTTGGTCACATTGTATTTTTGGCTGGGCCCCAGAAACCGCAACCCTCAATTACAGTTGCTTTCAGACATGTGGAAGAAACACATGCTAAAACAATTAACAAAATTATGACATTTATATTTTTTCCCAGACTGTCAGACCCTGTGATTCTTCACCATGTGATTCTATATGCATCAAAACAATGATCATAAATCAAGCTGACCACATGTACCCTTACTTAGTGCTTTGAAAATGTCAGAAAGTAAGACAGAAGAAAACAGTGTTTCCATGGACTAAGCATGCTCCACTCCCTGTTGGTGGCCAGAGACCCATGTGACAATGGCAGGGAGGCAGAGCATCCAATCGTCTCATCCCAAGGCATCAACCTCAGTGAAAGGCCAACTGCAGTTTGATTACTGGTAGGTCTGAGCTGTCTTATACATCCTGTGTTTATTGCTCTTTCTGTGTTGACGTACTTTAGTGCTTATTGAATAGAATGTGTAGGATAACCTGAAATTGATGACCCTTAGGTAGGAAATGAAAAAGGAAGAGCAGGTTCTCATAGCATAAGACTTATAGCAATGGTAAATGAAACTTCTATCAACCCATATGCAATAAAACATCTTAGAGGCAACCAGAATCGGTGAATTTGTTTATGCCCCTGTCCCCAAATTGATCTCTGGGACTTCGATAGTGGTTTCCCATTGACTTCATATATTTATAATTCCACGAGCATTTGTTAATCACCTACTATGGGTCAAGCACATAGATACTATAGGTATAAAAATGAGTAAGACACAGCCCTTGCTCTCAGGGAGCTCACCATAGCAGAAAAGATAGACATACGTATTAATGATTGTGTTTAATGGGATGTAAGTTATAGGCAAGCTAGCAAAACATTCTATGAAGCACAAATGAGAAACTCTTCATCTGCAAGTCAGAACAGGGCCCATGACCCTGACCACAGTCAAGAAATATGTCTTTGGTAACTGTGCTACATATCTCTTGCTTTTCCCTCTAGATCTGCTCTCTACCTTTTTGCACACTGTTCTTGCCCCAGAAAGTTGACCTCCGAGGACTGGACCAACAGACTTTTTTACCTTCTTGGCTAGCGATAGGCGCATGGGAAGAGAACGAGGTCAAGCTATTCATTCTCCACTACTTCCCTACTCAGTTTCTGTGGATTGGTTGCGTTTTTCTTCCAGAGGCCACAGTTCCTGTTGGGTGCTCCCCTCCACACCCCTCCCCATTCCCAGTTCCCAGATCCACCCTCCCCTTCTCCCTTCTGCTATAAGAGAGGCACTATGCTATCCCTTGATAGATCCGTAAACTCTGCCCACACCTTTTTTTTTTTAAAAAAAAAAGAAAAAATCTGTCTTATTAAACTCTCCCCAATTACCTAGTTTGAGAACATTTTCTGTTTCTTGCCAGAACGGACTACTGTAGTGGCCCTCTTAGCATTTAAGGGATTATATTCTTAGAGAAACCAGCTCAGAAGCATAGAACCAGGGTTTTACTAGTCACTGCATGTCCTAAATTAGCTACCTGTCCAAATAATGCCAGTTCTTGCTCTCAGGAGAACCATCTGACACAGGAACAGACCCCATGTCATCAATTCTGCCATAGGCAAGCCATACCAACAGCCATCACTTCCGGTGGGGCCTCCCAGGCTCCCAGACTGTGGTATTTACACATCGTCCCCTCAAAATTCAATCAGATGTTAATCTAGTGACTGTTGCAAAGGACTTTTGCAGATGTAATTAAGATCCCAAATCAGCTCTCCTTAAAATTGAGATTTTCTGGGTGGACCTGACCTAATCACATGAGCACTTTAAAGCTTATTTGTTCTCTTTATTTTGAGAGAGAGAGAGAGAGCGTAAGTAGGGGAGGGGAAAAGAGAGAGAGAGAGAATCTCAAGCAGGCTCCACACTATCAGCATGTGTGGGCACAGAGCCCAACATGGGGCTCAATCTCACAAACCACGAGATGGTGACCTAATCTGAAATCAAGAATCAGATGGTTAACCAGCTGAGGAACCCAGGCACCCCCGCATGAACTCTTTAAAAGCAGAGTCTTTCCTCCAGCTGGTAGAACAAGAAAGTCAGAGCTCCACGCTTCAGCGGGCCTGGCAGATGGATATTGATTTCTTAGTTACCCTTCAAGGAATCACCATTATATCAGTGAACATAGACTAGTTTATGTCACGGTACCAGAACACCTATTTTCTCAGTGTCTTAGAACGGGACAGATTTACTGATTGGTCATATGGCATGCCAGTCGTGGATGGGGGCTCTGCTCTGCAGCACCATGGGTCCTCATTCCAGGCAGAGCGGAGCGGTCCCTACCTGGAAAGGTGCTCGTGACCACCACAGAAGGGAAAGAGGGGGGCAGTAAAGCACAAAATTACTCTTAAAAGTTTCTGCATGAGGAGACGCTCCTACTCACGATTTCCTTTTGTAAATCACAAGCCTCATTTCAAAGGAGCAGGGAAGTATAACCTCTCCCAGTGAAGGAAAGCAGGCGCTGGTAACTGATCATGCAATCTATCAGAGCCCAGTAAACAATCGATGCTTATAAACTTAAGCAATCTGAGTAACGAAGAAACAGTTAAATGTTTCCACATATCCTTCATTCAACAAATATTTATTCGATTCTTTAAATATTAGGCAGTCTACTAAATACTGTTTAATAAGGCAGATAAATAGATAACATATATTCATCAAGTGCTTGCACTTCGAGGAATACGTTTTATCTGAGAAAAATGCATGGATGAGTTTTCAGAAACCGTAGGTCAGCATCTTGGCATGGAGTGACTGCCTTCTCTGCTCAGTCTTACCAGTCGGAAACAAGGGGTCAGCTCCGTCTGTGATTCTCATCTGGAACGTAGGGTCCTTGCTGGCTGTTGGCAAAAGCCATTTCCTTGTGGTTGTAGGACGGAGGTCCTTGTTTTCCTGCTAGTTATTGGCCAGGAGCCACTTTCAGCTCCTAACGGAGCCCCTTTAGCCCTCTTAGCCCTTGGCTGGGGAGTCCCCAGGAAGGTTCCCAGCTTCTCCTCTGGAAAGCTCCACCTCTTGCACTGGCTACGTTATCTCCATCTCTTTCTGCGCTGTCACCTCTAAAGGTATCCTTTTAAAGTATGGGCTTCTTGTAACTCCTGCCTTATTTCATACACAGCACCGGGCTTAGGATCCTGAAAGGGGGTCTGTACAAAACAAAAGCATGCGTGGGTTTTGTCGAGAATTCTTTTCCACTTCTGGATTATTTTTATTTGCTTTCAAAGCCATGGTTATAGCTTATGGTTTCACCTTCATATGGGTGAAACATTAATTATAACAACACACAAACTTGTATTTAAAAAAAAAAACCTATGTACAAAATGTTAAACAAAGCTCTGGTTTAAAAATGGTGGACCCCAGAAAGTCATTACAAAGTAGCTATCTCTTATCAAGAAGCTCTAAAGGCCTGTGAGTATCACAGTGAGACTCGTTTCAAACACCGGACTTTCACCTTCACATCACACCTTATTGCTTGAACTCCCAATGTTGAATAGTAACTGGTGTCTACAATGCTTTCCCTGCCGCAATGATGGGGAGATCATTTTATGCTCAGTTAACCATTCTTATGCTACATGCTGTAAGGATTCAAAGAGTTTAGTTTTTGCCCTTCACAAACTTCTAAAGTTTTCCAAGCTTAAACTTTCCAAATTGAATTTTTAAAATTCTCTTCTACAATAAACAAGTTAAAAGGTTTAGAGTATGAGGAAAGGCAAAAGACATTGCTTAATGAGAATAACAGCCGTTGAAAATCCATTTCCATCATTGTTCTGAGCGCCAATGTCTACTGTTGAAACTAGTTCACAGGGTTGAGGGAGATGAAAACAGCAATAATCATCCCTGCACAAGCAGTTTCGGACACTCTTCCTTACATAGTAGTCCCCCTCATCTTCGGTTTTGCGTTCTGCAGTTTCCGTTACCGTGGGCAACCTTGGTCCAGAAGCAGATGATTTTCCTTGTAGCTCCAGAAGGTCGGTAGCAGCCTAACGCTGCATCACAATGCCTACATCATTGTCTCCACTCATCATGTAGGCATTTTATCATCTCACATCATCACAGAAGAGTACAGTATAATAAGATATAAGAGAGAGAGAGACCATATTCACATGACTTTTATTACAGTACCTTATTATAATTATTTTATTATGAGTTATTTTTGTTAAGTTCTTACCAATGAAATTAAACGTCATCACAGCTATGTATGCATAGAAAACAAACATAGCATATGTCGGGGTCAGTATTATCCACAGATTCAGGCATGCGCTGGGGGTCTTAGACCACATCTCGCGCCGTTAAGGGGGCACTGCTGTCCTCAAGTAGCCGTTTCCCTGTAAGTCCCACTTTCCTTTCCTCTTAGACCAAAAGGCTCTTATACTTATGAGGACATATTTCCTATATTGTTTTCCTTGATCACCTTCATCCAGTTTAACTTTACTATATTTGTTCCTTCTCAGAGCCCCCTAAAGACTTCCAGTTTCCTCTCAAATCAGATAAAAACTGGCCAGCAGCCATTACAAGGTTCTTTGTCCAATGACCACAGAGCTTCCCTGTCTAAGCAGAAGACAAGTTTCCACTGGGGCCTTCAATGTGGCACCAAGAATAGGGCCCTTGCCCTGTTGCCCCAGGTCGTGGTCCTTCACTTCTCTTATGAAACATGAACTGATTGACATCCCCCAGCATGACATTAAGGATTCCATAATCTTGCCTTTCTATATCAGACTTCTACTCTGTTTCAATCCAGATATCCTGGTCTCTTGCTTTCCCCTCAAAACTCCCATCTGAGTTCACGTGCTTGATTTGTTTCTCTCACCTGGAATACCTTTCATCTCTATCCTTTACTTTTTTCAAAGACCAATTTATCCTCCTTCAAGGCCTAGTTCAAATATCATATTCTCTGTAAAGACTTCCGGGTCTATTTTAACCCCCTGTGACTTCCCCTGCTCTGAACACTCTATAGTTTAATTGACAGCTTCAATCATTATGCAGAATGGAGTCATTTTTGTCTCCCACGAGGCAGGTACTGTGCAGGGAGGGTGAAGGGCTTTGAAGACCCGCAAGGTAGTCCTTGCAAGGCTTGCCTTGGTGTTAGAGACAATGAGACCCACATTCAAGAAGATAAATATCAGTATATTCCCCCAGTAGATGCCACCTTCTGGCATACCACACGATATGCTCAGGCGATCTGTGTCACTCATTTGATGGTGTTTGCAAAAATACACACATGATGACTTCTGGCAAATACTGAGCCGTTAGTTAAGACAGGAACCTCTCCTCAATAATCTGATTTGTGAGGCCAGGAAACCTAATACACGGCTTTGTGGCTCTACGATTTCCAAGGCCAACACAGCACATACAGCATAGGGGCGAGATGGGCAATGCAGACTCTGGAGGCAGAAGATCTGGGCCTGCATTACAGCTGAGCCACACTCACTGTGTGTTCCTTCTTCATCTGTCAAATGGGGGTAATAAATGTACATACCCCACAGAAGTTTTGAGAAAATTAAATGAGCTAATGCAGGTAAAGCACTCTGCATAGTGCCCAGGACGCAGTAAAAGGTCAATACATGTTAGATATTTGTATATAGTACCTATTTTATGTACCCTCAGCACCACTGACACTCTTAGGGCAAACAAACAAACAAAAAACTCTTACACTTAAAACTTAGTCTTCAAGGGGCCCCTGGGTGCCTCAGTCAGTTAAGCGTCCGACCTTGGCTCAGGGCGGGATCTCAAGGGTGGTGAGTTTGAGCCCCACATGGAGCTCTGTGCTGACAGCTCAGAGCCTGCTTTGGATTCTGTGTCTCCTTCTCTCTGTTCCTGCTCACTCTCTGTCTCTCTCTCAAAAATAAAGATTTTCTTAAGTAAAAAAAAAATTTAAGTAAAAAAAATAAACCTAGTCTTCAAAAGATTTTTTTTGAAATTTTTTTAACGTTTATTTATTTTTGAGAGCGAGAGAGAGAGAGAGAGAGAGAGTGGGGGAAAGGCAAAGAGAGAGAGGAAGACACAGAATCTGAGGTAGGTAGGTTCCAGGATCTGAGCTGTCAGCACAGAGCCTGAAGCAGGGCTCGAGCTCACAAACTGCGAGATCATGACCTGAGCCCAAGTCGGACACTTAACCGACTGAGCCACCCAGGCATCCTCAAAAGAATTTTTTTTAAACTCTATTTCTTACTGTGAGGGATCTAGGGCAGGATTCTGGTGTAAGCCATCCCCATGCTGAGCCCTGGGCAGGGAGTTTTCTTCGGGGAACTCAACTCCACTTTTGATTCTGCTGGTGTGAACAAGGAAGAGTTCACACAAGCTGGCTACGTAAACCCTGGGTTGCCGGAGACCTGCCAAGCCACCCTTGTTGTCCTGGTGTTTTTATCATTGCATATCTGTGGCTCTCTCAGACTTGTTCTGGTTTAGACAATCAATTACTCCGCCACCCCAGTGACAGAGATGGCTTTCCAGTCTCTCCTCCAAAGAACAGAGTGTAAGGGCCAAAGCATGCAATGGGGTCAAACCTGGCTTTGCGGCTCATTAGCCACGTTTCCTTGGGCAGTCGCAGACTTGGCTGATGGTAAGTTTTGCTCACGGGGAAAGTAGAAATAAGGATACCCACCCACCCCACCAGGCTGTTGTGACAATTGCATGAATCCACAGGACCTGGCACACAGTAGCTGTCCAAAGATGTGAGTTCTCTTTCCCTTCTTTTCTACCCTGGGTGTGTGCTGTGAACAGAAAACAATCCCAGCAGCGATTTTTTGAGATTACGTTGCATCTGCGGGGGGCCGGGGCCCCTGCTCCATGCACAGGGTTCAGAGGCCCTGGGGAGAGAAAAAGCCCTTGTGGGGTATGTCCCAGGGCTCTCTGGAAAGAGAGACCCTAGGTCTCCTGCTTATAGTCTTCAGCTGTAATCATTCAATTACACCCTTTTATGTTCTATTTTACTGCACCTGAAAGGAGCAGAGATATCTGGATATCTAATAGCTGCATTTACAGGGAGGTGAGCTGCTAAAAATAGCCCCACACTCTGTGGGCTGGTTTCCAGGAAATGCTTGACTTGTTGGAGAACTGCAAAGAGAGTGTATTAATCAAGCCCTTCATCGGAGTCGCTTTCCCATGCTGCTTTTAGAAGGTTGAGGGCTTAGGTCTTGTTTTTACCAAGTGAAATAGAATCTTAAAACAATATAAGCAATTACAAAGGGAGTCGAAGATTGGTACTGGGCCACTTGTGGGGATCCTACAGGAGTGACTTTAGCCAATTATATTTTATTTCCCTCCACATGAGATTGTCTCTAGAATTCCAAGTCCTTGGTAGTGATACATGTTTTCCATTGTTGATCCTCTCATACTTAAGTTGCAGAGGCAGGGATCTATACTTTTTTTTTTTTTTTATGAGAAGCAAATATGGTGAAACTACAACTTCAGAGATGGGTGTTACTTGCTATAGTTCAGGTTATTTAATACAGAAGATGTCCCAGTTTCTTGCGATTCTTACAAAGGGCAGAGACAAAGGCTGATTAGGATAAATTTCCTTTGTCAGAATATTAAAGTCTGGCATTTCCCTTGAGTTTAAATGCTATATTAATAAATGTTGAATATAGTTGAATGCCACTACTTTTTCTTATTTGAATGGAAGTCAGTTATTAAAAGGTCAAACATTACGAACGATTCTTAGGGAACAATATGATGGAAATGAAATGCAATGCACGTATAGTAAACGCTTAAAAAAAAAAGTTTATACGTGCCTTTAGTTAGCATTAAAGAATAAATGATAAAACTGCAAATTGAATTCGTCCTTGCTTTTGAACTTTAATACAATAAATAAAAATACAATACTGCTTCCCTAGCACCGTGTGATACACACGCACACACACACACACTATAACACTGTCTGAAATTAAGAGTATAATTACTCATCTGCTGGAAACACAAAATTAAGGGTTTCCTTTTTGTATTTTTAACTAATTGAACTATTAATTTAGGATATGCTAAGACATTTTGTAAAAAAGTTCCTACTCTACGTTTGACAAAACAAACAGTGGACTTAAGGGGATGTTATGGAAGAGCTAACAAATGTTTTGTCACGAGGAAATAAACACCTTCACGTGTAGTAGACGCGACTATCTTGAAGTGGCAACTGATTCCATCTTACTAGTTCAATTCTGTTTCAGATTGTTTATTTCTGTAAAAGGCGGGAGGGGGTATTCTTGACAAAAATCTTTCAATCAGCTATTAATGAATAGCTGGTGGTCAGGTTCACAGACAAAAGCCTTTTTCTTGACTCAGATGGGTCAGGTTTCCAGATTTTATGCCTGCTCTCATCCCCTGAAGACAAAACAAGAGGAAAACTGTTGGGGGGGCCATACATCACTGCAAGTTTGCAAAGTAGGGGCAGCAATCCAGAGATTTGTTTCAAAGAGGGGATCTAGTTCCAAGTTTGCCGTGAACAATCTTTTTTCAATCTTTGTATATTTAAGGCACAGCATTCTCTTTCTGCCAGAGATGTCACTTTGGGGGCACAGCTGTAAGGGAGCAGTGCTGGGGTGCAGGGCTATTCTGGTCCTAATTTGACCCTAAGTGGCCAAGTGACATCTTCCAAAATTCTGAGTCATTCTTTCTGCCAAATGATGGGTAGACAGGCTTCTTCTGAGGTCCCTTTCTGCTAATCCCACCTATATTTTATTTTCTGCCATGTATACATATTCATTTTTTTTAATTTTTAATGTTTATTTATTTTTGAGAGAGAGAGAGACAGAGACAGAGACAGAGACAGAGACAGAGACAGAGACATAGCGTGAGCGGGGGAGGGGCAGAGAGAGAGGGAGACACGGAGTCTGAAGCAGGCAGGCTCCAGGCTCTGAGCGGTCAGCACAAATCCCGATTCAGACCTTGAACCCACAGACTGAGAGATCATGACCTGAGCTGAGGTTGGACGCTGAACCGACTGAACCATACAGGCGCCCCTATACATATTTATTGAAAATATTTAGATTTATTTGAAAAAAAATATATATATATATGTTCAGGTCAGATAATTATATATTAGTAAGAATTAAGAACCATATTATTTGTGATAATGAAGTTTCAGATTTCAAAACAAACTTCTTAGCTCCTTCTTGGTCTTCTTACAGTTTAATTAAGTCACCTTCTGACACCCTTTTCCTGAGGTTCCAACCTTAATTTTAATTACAAAGGAAGTGGCAATTTGCAGGACCAAACATCAGAAAGTAATATAAATGCTAAAAACAAAAAAAGAGGCGGGCGAGGAAGGAAACCCAGGGTCAAAAACGTGTGCAATTTCTTTTCTTAAGCAACACCATGATGTTTAGTAAATTAAGAAGCAGTTGATACACCCACTGTGCTGTGTGGAGTAGTCTTGAGAGAGGATTAAAGGTCAGATGTCAACCATTTGGCTGTGGTTTTTATGTGCCTTTCACATTCATGGCTCTCCCATAAAAGTAAAATGTTACAAGTTAAATAAGTGTTGCTAACACAGGATATTGACGTTGTAATGATATAGCAGCACAGTGAAGAAGGGGGGGGGGGCGCGGAATTCAGAACTTATTTCACACATTCCTTTCCCAAATAAGATGGAGCTATTTATTTTATCCTTTTAAGAAAGGAGTCGCTTAGAAATGATTTGGGACATATTCTTTTTATTTAGGGAGACAGGTAGGTAGATACGATGAAACTAAGTTTTCATGAAATTGCTGAAACTACGTGTATGTTTGAAATAGAAAATTGTCCTCAATTTTGTTTGTTTGTCTGCAGAAGCATTGCGTTGGGACGGCACTGTGTAGCTGAGCAGGCTGGGGTCTTAATTTCATGTCGTCAGTTATTGTAATAAGAGATGAGCTACTGATATTCACACATGTAATGAAAAAACCTGCCTAAGACCTTTGCTCAGATGATTCCTCCACTGGGGAAAGGCAATGTGGCAGCGCAGTTTCAGCACCCAGAGAACTGGCTTCTGATGTATTGCTGCAAATGGGACTTCTTCATAGTCTCCCTGGTTTCTAAGCACCATGTCTACAAAGCAGGGATAAACAATTACTAAAAACAGAAGACCTGTTCAAAAGCTCCTTGATTTCCCGTGAACGTGTCAACTCATGGCTACAAGGCACTGAAAAATAACCCCGAAGGTCCTGAAAGGCAACAAAACAAAACAAAGCTGCAAAGGAAAAACAAGCCAGCCCTTGGCACCCTCAGGAGGAGTCATCATTGATTTCTCTCTCTCCCACTTCCAACCATGCTCTGGTCCCGGTGTCTTTCCCATTCTCCCCCTCTCGCTGGCCAGTCCAGAGGCTTGTCAGCTCACACCAGGGGACTAATAGCTGTCCCTCCTGCCTCCAGGCTCTCCTCCCTCTCCACCTAGCACTCATTCTTCCTAAAAACAAACTGACGTCATCATTTCCCCAGCTCTCAAGTCTGATGTGATAAAGCTCCGATTCGGTCTGGCACTTAAGACTCTCCCTAATCCAGCCTCATTTGTCCTTTTCAGAAATACGGCCCTCTATTTCCTGACCTACAGAAAGTCTTGGCTCCAAACAAATGATATTCTTCGCCAGCCCCGAATTAGGGCACGATGTTGCAATCTTTTTCACGCAGGTCTCATTCTCCCTCACAGGGTATGGTGCATGGGGTCAGATAGGTCCTCTCCAACCCTTGCAGTCTTCTCGAGCCTCATGTCAGATTCAAATCCCACCACTTCTGTGAAGTCCTCTGTCGCGCCTCTGAGCTCCGTCAGTAAGCCAGGTCTTTATTAGTCATCTTGCCTTCTACATTTACTCTTTTTGTTAATAGTTTTACTTTCCACGGACTCCTGTTTCTTCCCTCAACTAGACCATAAGGTCTTTGAAGAATGGACCCTACACCTCGTCTTTCTCTGTCTCCTGCTCACTTAGTTATCCAAAGCCTGAGTTCAGGACTTCTTGAGTGATATAAAAGCAATTGTGAACTGTGTCCCTACTCCCTTATGTTATGCTTACATTTAAAATCAAATGGTCCAGGGGCGCCTGGGTGGCGCAGTCGGTTAAGCGTCCGACTTCAGCCAGGTCACGATCTCACGGTCCGGGAGTTCGAGCCCCGCGTCAGGCTCAGAGCCTGGAGCCTGTTTCCGATTCTGTGTCTCCCTCTCTCTCTGCCCCTCCCCCGTTCATGCTCTGTCTCTCTCTGTCCCAAAAATAAATAAACGTTGAAAAAAAAAATTTAAAATCAAATGGTCCATCAATTTGAGTATTCTGTATTCCTTGACCAGAGATGTCATCACCTGAAACATTCTCACTTGGTGAAGCGTGAAATGTGTGGAAACTCAAATATACTTGTATTATTCACTCTTAGATGTCAACAGCCTTTCAAATCTTTACATTTAGAAAGATCAATGAAAACTGATAAGCAAGGGTATTAAAGTATTCTCTTAATTTCCATTAAAAATATTAGACAGAGATCTGATCTTCAGTCATAACATTTATCACAACGGTTTTCAGTACCAAAAACATCTCCAAAGATATTTGAGTATCTGTTTCTTCCTTTGTTCCCGTTTTAGCCAGCACTAATTGTTTTTAAGTAATGATTCTACAATCATCAAACATTCTTCCTTGTGATTCAAAATTAAAATTTTATGTGACCTGCAATTTTTTATAGCACAAAACTCTGGCAAAATGTAAGACAAAGCCTAAGTGGCTCTAAGGGTGACATTGTGAGTATGGAAAATGGCCATAATTGTAGTTGATTACGAACTGTCTGTAAAACCTAGTTTTTGTCTTCCTTTTTTTTCCCCTATAATAAAGTGAAAGACCTCTTTCTAGGAAGTCTAAAGGTCTGAAGTTTTAGGAATTAGTTACATACCTGGATCATCCTTTGTTATACTCTATCTTGTTTTTAAATTACATTTCAACCTGGGAGGGGGAGAAAAATAGAAAACCATAATGAGGGAAAGGTTGATGATGTAAGTGGCTTTCCTGGCTTTTCCTCTAGTGAATTTCTGATAGTGCACTCAGGGCCTTTAAAATGATGGGGAACGTTGTCTCTGGAGCTTCCTGGTGAAGTGCCCAGGAAGAAGGATCCATGGCCCCTGGTGGTGCTCCTACCTGAGACTGTCACACTTTCTCCAAGCTAAGCACTGTTTATGCCTCTCAAGGTCCCAGCCTGAGAGCTGGGAGAAGAAGATGCCTGTAGAAGTCTCCCTCCTGTATTGTTTTTAGAGAGCACATTTGCCTGATTTTCTGAACGTTTCTTAATTATCACTGTTTGAGTTAGAATATTTATTTATTTTTTTGAAAAAGGGTCATAAAGTCTGATCCTTTAAAAAAAATTTTTTTAAGTTTATTTATTTTTGAGACAGAGAGAGACAGAGCATGAACGGGGGAGAGGCAGAGAGAGAGAGGGAGACACAGAATCCGAAGCAGGCTTCAGGCTCTGAGCCATCAGCCCAGAGCCCGACGTGGGGCTCAAACTCACAGACCGCGAGATCGTGACCTGAGCCGAAGTCGGACACTGAACCGACTGAGCCACCCAGGCGCCCCTTTTTAAAATTTTTTTAATGTTGATTTATTTTTGAGAGAGAGAGAGTGTGTGTGTGTGTGTGTGTGCGCGCGCGTGAGCAGGGGAGGGGCAGAGAGAGAGGGAGACGCAGAACCCAAAGCAGGCTTCAGGCTCCCAGCTGTTGGCACAGAGCCCGACATGGAGCTCGAACCCACAAACCACGAGATCATGACCTGAGCTGAAGTTGGACGCATAACTGACAGAACCACCCAGACGCCCCTGAGTTAGAATGTTTTAAATAATGGATTTTTAAAATAAATTTCCACTTCACCTGCCTTTTGACACCATCAAGTTTTTTCCTTAAAGCTTTGTTTGCAAATTCCCCGGTAGGTGAGTCTTGAGTCCCGCATGGCACACAGCACCTGGGACAAAGTCTTTTTGGCCAGGCCCCAAGAGGAACTTGGAAATCCATGTCAGCCCCAAGGGGTATGCCCCGAGAATGGGCAGCTGAAAATGTTAGCTTTCAAACAGAGAGACTGACTCCAATATAAAGAGAGCATGCCTGATTTATGTTATTTATCATCATGCTGTTTTGTCAGTCTCAGCCTATTGATAACAGTGCTGTTAGCTAGAAGTGCCTAGGGGGTTAACCTGGACCAGACTATTCGGGGTGATCCCCCACCGGCCCTCCCCCAACTGAAGCCAACGTGGTTGGACCAGTCCTTGAGGTTACGGTGATCGCAGGATGCACCAAAGTGGAAACCTATCAGGGAATTTTGAAGGACAAGATTTATTACCCATGGTTCCTAGAGAGCATACAGCACACCTACAGTATACAGTATACGGGCCACACAGTGAGGTCACAGCAGAGAAAGATAGAGAGAGTGCCAGTCAGGGTCTCCACCTCTACTGGGGTTGAGGGCTTCGCAGATTCACTCTGGGAAAATTTTTAAACATAGAAGCTGGAATTAGGGCATGGAAAGGAATAAGCGGGGTGACTCAGGCGGTCAGTTATCTAGGTTCATGAGAGCTTTCTAAAAGGGGAACCTAGGGTTCCTTATCTGGTTGTGTTGCCAGTGGCCCTGCCACACAGCTGGTAATCACTGATTCAAGATGGAAGACTGTGAAACGGATGCCTCCGCAACCAAAAGCTTAATGTCAGGCACTTACATCACACATGCTAATTCTTCTCTTCTGCTATCATGGTGTGAAAAAAGTCCTTACCCATCATCTGTGTTCCTGAAATCTCCTAAGGAGGGCACAGTAAGTTCTTCAAGCCAGTTGTACAGTTGTAGTTTCAAGCCTGACTCTCTAGAGCGCGGTTATGAGCACCGAAGCAGTACTTCATGTTTCAGGAACATTCGTTCTAGATAACTTGTTGGAAATGATTTTCTTCAGATGTAAATAACTTTGAGACTTCTCCGTGAAGAATATTGTCAGTGTTTAATGTACCAACGGTTTCAGTGGGAACACATCGTTCTTCTGTTAGTTTTCTTGATCCTATAATTTCCTGGGATAAGTCTCATCTAATAAGTGGCTCTCCAGTGAGCCAACTCAAAGTGGTTTCACTAGCCCTAACACTGACCTCACAGAAAAAGTCGAGTGCATGTGAGCTATATTCTCCACGGGGGGAGTCACAGAGTCTATTTGTTTATTAAACTCTTGAGAATTCCAGGGGTGCAGAAATGTGACTGTCCTTATGTAACAGTGTTTCCCAAACTTATTTGGCCAACAAACTTGTTTCTAGTCAGCATCTGGCAGAATTGATATTTCCCAGAACACACTTTGAGAAACAGTGGGTTAGGTGTCTTTCCTTCTTTCCTTAAAAGAGAGAGAGAGACTTGAATTTTTTTCCCTCATGAAGTACAATGGAAATTAATAGCCATTTCACTTGTATCCTACAATAATTTACCATTGTCTAGCTAGCTATGGATTTCTCCCTCATATTTCTAAAGGCCTGGTCTCGGATACTCCAAGTATCCATCTCTCCTTTTAGTCCTGTTTTCAGGGATATGTGTTCAAATGTGACTAACGGTTCCATGCTTTGCCTGGAACTGAGAAGGGAGACATACCACATGGGTTTCCACACACACACATACTCTGTTCCATTCCAACTTTTTCTCTTCCTCCTTACTTGAGGTTTTCTATTGAATCTATAATTGTTGAATTCTTCACAGGGGTATTGTCTTTTTTTCTTAATGTTTATTTATTTTGAGAGAGAGAGAGAGAGAATGTGCACAAATGGGTGGGTGGGGGGCAGAGAGACAGGGAGAGAGAGAATCCTAAGCAGGCTCTGCACTGTCAGCACAGATCTCGACTCGGGGCTCCATCTCATGAACCATGAGATCATGACCTGAGCTGGAATCCAGAGTCAGATGCTTAACCGACTGAGCCACCCAGGCTCCCCGAGGTAGTAGGTGTCCTGATGCTGACTCCACAGGACACAGGCCAGATAAACTTCTCAAACATTCGACAGAATTTCCAATAAGATGATTGAAGCTACACTCTATCAAATATTTAAGGTCCAAGGGGCGCCTGGGTGGCGCAGTCGGTTAAGCGTCCGACTTCAGCCAGGTCACGATCTCGCGGTCTGTGAGTTCGAGCCCCGCGTCGGGCTCTGGGCTGATGGCTCAGAGCCTGGAGCCTGTTTCCGATTCTGTGTCTCCCTCTCTCTCTGCCCCTCCCCCGTTCATGCTCTGTCTCTCTCTGTCCCAAAAATAAATAAACTTAAAAAAAAAAAAATATTTAAGGTCCAAAACAACAGATTAGGAAATAACTTTCCTACACAGAAACCACAGGGGAAGAATTTGGAATCAATGAGGATAAAAAAGAAAAAAAAAAAAAACGCTTGAAAGCAAGAGCTGCAGATTTGAAGGTGTTTTCTTCATGAGCGCGCTCTGCCACTGTCATAATTTCTGGTTACATAAGCCATAGGGCAGAAAGCAGACAAAACTGTTGGTCTGGGTGTCTTAAAAATACTAACTTAACAGTGGAAACTCCTTCTCCTCTGAAAGGAATGTGGAAGACACAGGGGAAGCAGCAGCCGAGTAATGCTTTTAGAACAGAGTGCTAGAAATCCCATGACCTGTGATTTCTTTATATCACCAATGCCAACTTGTAGCCAGAAAATGGTGGGTCCTCCTCTGCAACGCAGAAATCCATAATCCTCTGGCTTCACTTGAATTTTTTTCCTTCTTAATTTTTACTTTTTTATTTGAGAGAGTGAGAGAGACAGAACCAGTGGGGGAGAAAGGCAAAAGGAGACAGAGAGAGAGAGAGAGACAGAGAAATAAAGAGAGCAAATCTTAAGCAGTCTCCACGTTCAGCACGGAGCCCAATGTGGGGCTCTATCCCGCGAGCCTAGGATGATGACCTGAGCCAAAATCAAGAGTTGGACTCTCAACCAACCGAGCCACCCAGGCATCTCTGGTTTACTTGAATTCTTAACAAACTTCCAGTCACTAATTTCTGCGACACCGAAGTTTTGCTTTGAGAGGTATAACAGTCTTCATAACTCATGATCCAAATACTCTGGTAGTTCAATGTATCATAGTTGCAGGTGTGGTCAGGTTGAGTTAAAAGAAATAACCCAAATCTCTCACTCGCATACACACTCCAGTGGAGTCTTTTCGAAGTCTGTTCTGGATGTTTCTGGGAATCGGCAAAGCTGCCTTAAGTATGCCCCTGTAATGGTCTGTAGGCTCTAGCGCATTCTTTCCTTATGCTCTTATACCCCTCACCAAAATGCTACTTTACCACCATTGCTGATGGTGCCCTTGGTGCTCCTGGAAACAGGCCCAGTGCACCCAGTGCTGCCGGCTGTAGTGTCACCAGGGCGTGCTGTCCTCCCCAGAGTGGAGAGATCATCCCATCTCCGAACCACGTCACCCTTAGTCACTGCAAATCCCTTTATCCACTCCTCTCATGATCTCACAGAGACCTTCCCACTTCTTCAGTTTTACTCAAATACCCTGGACGAGGATGTTAAGGGACCTTTCTACCACACAAAGACTCTCGGAATACCTCCACCCTCCCCTTAGGCCAAATAAACCCACAGGGAAATCAACTTGTGGCCACCGACTCCTCACCTCCTCAGACAAATGCAAGTTTAAGTCTCAGTTTCCCTTAGACCCACCCTGGACCCTTCTGGCTCCACGTATAGTTACAAACACAATAGCTCAAGCTAACACACCCACACTCCTTGGGCCACAGATGTGCCCAGTGGGCCATCTGTTTCCCTCCCTGCTCCACTTTAAGCCTGACCTGGATATTCATCTCAACCACATTTTGCTGAAAACGTAAGAAGTTGCTCCAGAGATGGACTTGCCCCTTAGTGGAGGGGTCCTCCCAGAGCTAGGCCCCACGCTCAACCAGGACTTGGAAACTTCAGAGCACATTCAGAGAGATGTCAAAGAATGATTAAATTTTTAAAGGACTCAGAATAATGGAAGAAAGCAAAGGGCTCTGGAGTCACTGGCAGCATCCCACAGGAGACACAGCATGGGTTTTATAATCAGAGAGACCTACATTTAAATCCCAGCTTTGTTTCATAACCGTGACTGTGCACATTTGTTTTGCTTTTCCGGGTCCCAGTTTCCTTGCCTCTGAAATAGAAATTATATGTAGCTTACAGACTGGCTATATTGTCTCATATCTAATAAAAATATGAAAGGCTTAACGGGAAGAAAAGCTTTGTGAAATAGAAGTTCTATTTCTTCTTGTTCACAGTTAAAGGAATGTTGGCCCCCCCAAATTTGGAAGACTCGGGAACTAAAACTGTTGAATTATAGAAACAATAGAAATGACACCACTCTCCTCAAACATAAGCTTGACACTACATAGGAACTCTTGAACCAAAATATCTCTTAGGGTCTTGAAATACAGAAATATTAAGACTGGTCACATCAGCTGTCCTCTATCAAAGAGTTCCTTCCCTCCACCTTCCAGTTCTTTGATGATGTAAATCCATGATTTTCATGAATTAAGAATACCTAATGATCCTGCATTTTAAGGTTAATACATGTCAATTTAAGATAAGCAAGCAAATTTAATTTAAGATTAGCAAGTAAGGTTTTACATAAACAAGTGTTCCTTTTTATACCTGGATTGAATTTTAACTTATATTCACCACTATAGGACAGAAGAAGAGAGAAAAAATATGTGTATATATATATATATATGTATATGTATATGTATATAAAATATGTGTATATATATGTATATGTATATATGTATATGTATATATATGTATATATATATATATATATACACACACACACATATATAATATTTATATTGTATTCTACATAATATGTAATAATATATCACAGTAATCCCATTGTAGTTAATTGATATTTTTCTTGAGCTTCTGTTTCAACTAAATGGGTTTGTTGTACCAAAGGTATTTTTGATTTGCAGGGTATACCTTGTATTTGGAGGACCACACAAAGGAAAAGAAACTCTCATAAAAATTAAGCAGTGTTCTTGTTATATAATTAAAGCTTTTGTCTGAAACATCTCCAGGAGGTAGTAATAAATAGGAATGTCGTTATATTATATGTAAATAAAGAAATTCCACGGAATGAATAATATTGGAAACTAGCAAATTGTGCTGAGCTATGGTAAGAGTTAATAGCACGTATCTTAATGGTTGTCTTAAGAGGTGGCGGCTGTCAGAATAGATCAGTTATACATGCAGCAGGGGCCCCAGGTACTTCTCATTTTACCCTGCGAGAATCAAATAAAGCAATGTACCATAAGTAACATAAGCTCTGGATGCAATCCTATGCACATTCTGTACGCTTAGTCCTTACAGATTAGAGATCATAAAAGAGATGTCTAAGCCAGGAAATATATGCCAGGTATAAATAAATATGATTTAGGATATAAATGGTCTCAATTCAACTGTAAACCCTAGATTTTATAAAATTGTCTCCCCATAAGGGGAGTTTCATGAAGCTAACTCGTTTCAGACATAAGTTTTGAGAAACAAGTTAATGTTTTTTCCCAAGGTCATCAAAAATTTCATGGTTATGATATAAATTTTAAATTTGCAAATTGAAAGAGTCCCCAATCCATAAAGTGCCCATGGCATTTCCAGAAACGCTTTCAAAATTTCTACAGTATAAGTTGAATATGTATTTATGCACTTCCCAATGGATTATTCTCCCTTGTTAACTAGACTGAGAAAGGGCAATAAAATATTCAGCTGCCTACTGCACTCTTTCTGATAGAGAATTCAGCTGTAACAGCTATTCAACCAGCAAATGTCTTATTCAGGGATGACCCTAGAAACTCTCATCCCACTAATCTGCGATAAAAATTTCCCTACTGGAGAACGGCAAATGAATGAAAACTGAAACGTATCAAATTTGTCTAGATAATCAAAGAGCAGATTTGCATTGTCTTTTTCAGAGGAGAGCTTCTATTAACCAAATCACTTTGTTCTGCCTGTACTTTGCATTTTCTCAAGTCACAAGGATTTCCCTTTTGGAAGTTATATTAATTTAGAGCGATAGAGTCCTAAAGAGCGCTGTGTGAAGATGCTAGACGAATCTAGCAGTATTCTCTAATGATTTGAAAAAGCCCATGCAGCTGTGAAAGGGAACTCTTAGAAGAGGGCCAGCATCTTACAGAAAAGCTGTGGAGAGCCGCCCAAAGCACATTCCCAAAACTTGCCCGAGACACTGCGGCAAGTCAGGACCTCATTCCCAATTATGCACCCATAATTGTGTGCACTTATGCACATTATGATCTTGGGTGACACCAAGAGCACAGAGAATAAAAATCACCAGATAACCCTGCCATCTCGTTTAAAAAATTTGTTTCAAGTTTCTCTTTCCAAGATTTTCATTACAGCTGGTAAACTTAAAAGAAAAGAAATGTGACTGGGGTAAGCTTCTTTTTCCTACTGGTTGCTAAAGGGAAAAAGAAACGCAACATACGTGAAAAGAAGAAAGAAGGAACTATTTAATCTGTGTCTGAAAATCAGGCTCGGAAACATCAAGAGACAGATATAAATCTGCAAATGGGCAAATAGAGCTGGGAGTCATTCTTTTTTCTTATAAAAACCGTAGTAAAGAATATAAAAACATTTTATCCTTTAGCCTATTATTTAAAAAAAAAAATTTTTTTTTTTTCAACGTTTATTTATTTTTGGGACAGAGAGAGACAGAGCATGAACCGGGGAGGGGCAGAGAGAGAGGGAGACACAGAATCGGAAACAGGCTCCAGGCTCCGAGCCATCAGCCCAGAGCCTGATGCGGGGCTCGAACTCACTGACCGCGAGATCGTGACCTGGCTGAAGTCGGACGCTTAACCGACTGCGCCACCCAGGCGCCCCTAGCCTATTATTTTAAAATTTAAATGATATGTTGGTTAATTGCTGCTAATTGAATGCGATTCAACTTTGGATCTCACAGTACCTTGCAAAAAAAGAAAAATTTGATGAATATTGAGTTCCAGTCTATTGGAAAAGCTATTTTCTCCCAGCCTCACTGCATCCCCTATGCTTGGTAAACTGTGGATGAAAACCTCTCTCATCATTTATACTCACAGTCATCTCTCCTTGCTTCTGAAGTCATTAGTGTCTTTAACCCTCACTTGTCATGTTTGCATATATTGTTACATTGCTTAATATTTCTTAAGTCTTTTCTTTAAATAATCTCAGGGGTGCCTGAGTGGCTCAGTTGGCTAAGCATCCGACTTCAGCTCAGGTCATGATCTCACAATTTGTGGGTTCGAACCCCACGTCAGGCTGTGTGCTGACAGCTGGGAGCGTGGAGCCTGCTTTGGATTCTGTGTCTCCCTCTCTCTCTGTCCTTCCCCTGCTCATGCTCTCTCTCTCTCTCTCTCTCTCTCTCTCAAAAATAAATAAAACATTACAATAAATAAATAAATAAATAATCTCATTCTCCTTGTAGATACGTTGTCCCTTCCCAAATATATTTCAAGCTTTTCAATATCTGAGAGTCTTGGTATGTCCCAAAGCATATGCCAGGGTGGTGTGTATGTGTGTGTGTGTGTGTGTGTGTGTGTGTGTGTGTGTGTGTGTGTGAGCATGTATCAGGGAAACATTTAAATGCACCCAGGCCATTTCCCAATTCCCCAGAGCTCCAGGAAAAAGGTCAGCCTACTAAGGCACCCTCAGTTTGATCTAAACCAATGCTAATGGTAAGCCCAGTTAAACAACTCCTGACCAGCTCTGGACAGGGACCTTTTTCATATTCAACTTCTAATATCATTTATCAGGCCATGATACCAAGAAAAGTGGAATGAGGAAGGGGTGCTCCAACCTCCCAGCATTCCCATATAGGCCACTTCCCACATGCTCTGTGTCTGGTGGTGGGTGGGCAAGACAGGTAAGGGAATTGAGACCAACCATATTTTCTACTTTTCATGTCTTCCCTCACCACCTTCATCCATTTCCATAACAACGGGGGTATTATATGCCTCTCACTAAAGGTGGAGTTCAGGAATGCACCTGGAAATGTAGATATGGGTTCATTTATTCCATCATCAATTATTCGTGGAGAGCTGCTGTGCCCTGGCCCTTATTCTGGACTAGGACTGCGATGAAGAACAAAATGGGCAAGATTTTTGCTTACGCGGACCTTCCATTCTAGCAAGGAGGGAATGACATGACAGAAAGCAAACGACAAACAAGTGTGTAAGGAAAATGAACAAGCCATAATATTTACAAGGGAAAAAATGCTCCAAATCACATCAAAACATGATGATATAGTAGAGATCAGGGGTGTTAGGGTGGGTGCAAATTTAGGTAGGAGGTCACGTAAGACCTCACTGAGAAACAGACATTTAGACTGACACCAGACTGACCCGAAAGAGCCAGGCCCCCTGGGGCAGAGCACTGGCTGCTCCAGAAAGAGCATGTGCATGACTGAATCTCGTGTTCAAAAATAGACAGCAACCCTGTGTGACTGAAGCATGGTGAGTGATGGGCAGAGTGGTACGAGAAGTTTAAGATGTACGACATGCCAGGGCATGCAAGGCTTTGTAACCCCAGATAATTTGGGATTTTATTCTAAGTGCCGTAGGAATCCGGTGGAGGATTTAGCCCAATTGTGATGTACCTGGAGACTGATTTGGGCTAGAACAGAAGTGTGGAAGCTGGGGACATGCAACCACCACGGCCAAGCCGGCTTGAATTAAAGTGACCATTAGACATGGAGAAGAGGAGATGGCTTCAGGGTATGTTTTGCAGTAATGCTGAAGAATCGGAAGACAAGGAGTAAATGGCAAGGAGAGTCAAGGACAGCTATTGGGGGCTGGGCTGAGCAACCAGGTGGACAGTTATGCCAACTACTGAAATGGAGAACCAGCAGACCTGGGAGAGAGGTGGAGACTTCTATGTTGCTGTGTGAAGTTTGAGACAATTACCATACTTCTGAGTGAAAACTTCAAGTAGGCGGGCGAGATGGTTCAGAGGCACAAGTGGCTTCAATGATCAGCATGTCGATGTTTGGAACGGTAGGTATGGAGGGTACGGAAACATATGACCCCGTTCCCTTGTTTGAGGAGGCATCAGGGCATTGGGGAGATGCTCGTGTCCGTAGCTGAATGTATTATAGATAATTGGTAACTGCTGTAACAGGCCCCCAAGAAGAACTTGAGGAACATGGAAAGGGAATGGCTAATTCCGACTCGTGTCACCAATGATCCCCCACTGCTGTTATTCTGCTCTTCTGTCAAACTTCTCTCCCTCACACTTCACTTCCTTCGGGAGAGACTCCATTACTCTTCCTGGCCCTGGATCATTTTCTAAAGCTAGTGAGGGAACTTGCAATTATTTTTCCATGGTTAATTCCTTAATGCCGTCAACATTTTCCAGAGTTACAGACTGTCTGTGATGGTGTTGGTACATTGGGCTGCTTCCGTGGATCTCCACCTTTCATATTCTAGAGGGTTCAAAAAGCTTTTACAGGTTAACTATGAGAGAACAGGCTCAAAGCAATTCTAGCACTTTTTAGCACAACATCTATGCTATTCCGTTTGAACTGGGTCAAGAACCATATGATCTGTGGTGGTTGAATTCTCAAAGCATCCTGCAGTTCCTGATGGAACATCTTCATACATAATTTCTTTATTGAATGGGTGGCTTATTAGTATTCAGAAAAGTAAGTGGGTGGTGAAACCAAGTAAGTTTATTTAACTTTAATAAAAGTTTACTTTGGTGCAAAACAATTTTCCATTCATCGTGCTTTTCTTAATGGGAGGTTTTAATGTGTCTTAATACGTATTTAACTATAGTCATTATAGCCCATAAAGTCAAGAATCTGTGAACTAACTAGGAAAAATTTACATTGTAAGTGGGATAGGCTTTAGAAGAGCCACAACAAGACAGTGACCAAATAACACAAGGACACACACTCGTACCAAACTGTGCTGTGAATGGTGTTTCTCTGTAAATACTAAACCCTTGGGGCACCTGGATGGCTCAGTCAGTTAAACATCCGACTCCTGGTTTCGGCTCAGGTCATGATCTCGGGGTTCATGAGTTTGAGCCCCACATCGAGCTCTGCACTGACAGCGTGGAGTCTGCTTGTGATTTCTCTCTCCCTCTGTCTCTCTGTCCCTCCTCAGCTTGTTCGCGTGCTTTCTGTCTCTCAAAAAAATAGACATTAAAAAAAATAAAAAAGAAACACGTCTCACAGATAAATAAGTACAG
Source organism: Leopardus geoffroyi (assembly GCF_018350155.1). Taxonomy (NCBI): domain Eukaryota; kingdom Metazoa; phylum Chordata; class Mammalia; order Carnivora; family Felidae; genus Leopardus; species Leopardus geoffroyi. Next base: position 102,292,209 of record NC_059332.1, read on the forward strand.
ATTCCAATCAAAAACATGCTTTTTAGAGAAATGTGGTCCTTATCAATAGAAAACCACATATTTTAAACGCTCAGCACTACTCCATAGCTCCCTGCCCACATGACCTCCTGTGCCCTTCCCCATTCTCAAAAAGCAGTACCCCATTAGAGCATAGAATATCAGACCTAGAAAGAACTTTAGAGATCATCCAAGTTGGCCAACACCTTCATGTGAATACACACACTTGTTTGACACAAACACATATTGTGAGCCCAGGAAGCTTGGTGATGTATGCATGGTCATATCACTGGGGCAAGAATTCTTCAAGTTCCCAGCCATAAGCTGCTGAAACAAATCCTCAATCGCCCGATCAATCAATGCCTTACTTTCCTTTGTGCAGTTGGTATACAGGTAGAGAAAATAACTTTATTAAATGAATCTACCCTAAGATATGAGTCCCCTTCTTCCAACCTTCACCAGAATTATTTGCTGAATTGTTATTTAATTATTAAATTCATTATCATTAATTATTTAAATTATTATTAAGGAATTATTTACTACTGGGGTGCCTGGGTGGCTCAGTGGGTTGGGTGTCCAATTCTTGATTTCAGCTCAGGTCATGATCCCAGGGTCATGGGATTGAGCCCAGAGTTGGGTTCCTCACTGAGCTTCAAGACTATTTAAGATTCTCTCTCTCTCCCTCTGCCCCCTTTCCCTGCTTGTGCTCTCTCTCTAAAATAAAATAAAACAAAATAAAATAAAATAAAATAAAAATTTTTTAAAGAATTATTACTATAAATACATTTGTAAGGGGTGGTATTTCAACAATGAGACAGTTTAGAGGCAAGGAGTCTTTTCCAGAACAATTTAGATCACATACTTAACACTGTATGTTTGAGACCATAGCAGCTGAAAGGAAAGGAGAATTTCCCTGCTCCCTTCATTCTCCATACAGAAGGAGGGACTGGAGTAAAGTCTGTCCCTGGTCCTCTTCTCCGCCCCCCCCCCCCTCCATTATTTGTTGTTGGTTGCTCAGGCCCAGATGCCTTAGCCTAATTCTTGCTCTTCAGTGATGGTGACAATAACCACCTTAGGGTAAATAAAGGGCTTTGCATACCAGGGGCTTGCCCTGTAACCCATCCCTACGTGACCTATCCCACAAAATTGCCAAGGATGCAAAGAATCTTGGATGCCTGTGCCCTAGGACACAGACCCAGGTATGCCCAGGAGATTCCCAGGAGAGTTTACAGTTTCACTCAGTTCAGCACTGCCTCCCTATTTCTCTAGTTCAATTCTCTCATTAGGAAAAAGAAAATAACAATAGTAATTTTGACAACTCTGTACTTTCCTATAAGATGTACCCTCCAACCCCCTTTCTTTCTCTCTTGGAAAGAGTGTTGCTATGGTTCACTGGGTGAGCGTGGACCCAAGACTGGCTTCCTCAGGGGACTCCTCCAAGTGAGTCCAAGGGAAATCCTGTCCAAGGGAAGCCACCCTCTGTCCCAGCCTCATCCTGTAGAGGAACATGGGCTCTGCCTTTGGGGAGCTTGGGGATAATATGCAATTTTGAAAGGCAAATATGGTGGACTATTTTCTTAGCCTCCAGCAGAACAGGGCTCCACTTTTCATTTATCCCTCAGAGTCTGGTGGCCAGTTCAGAAAACAGAGGCATCTGCTCCCATTAAAAAAAAAAAAAAAAAAAAAAGCGTATTAAGTTCAGCTCTGAAAAGAAAACTTTAAATTTGGAGAAAAACCTTTGTTTAATCACATCAGGTCTATGTCACAAGCTGAAAAATGCCAGGAAATTCCAAGCTAAAGGTAGATACTTCATCTATAACTCATGGCATGGGGCTTATTTTTATTCTTTCATACGCCTGCAAACTGAGGGTGAAGGATTAGAAAAACTGAGTTGTGTGTGTCTTGTTTTGGGTTTGGTTTTGTTTTGGTTTTTTGGTCTTGTCAGTTCATGTCATAAACTTGGCACTACTCTGTGTTTTTTTTTAATTTAATAAGAATATGAGATTATACTGATCCTGCTCTCCAATTTCTCGTTAGTGCTGAACAAGCACTTTTGGCACTCACAACTCAAATTGCTGCCATGTTGCTCTGTGCCTTAGTATGTTTGGCTATGAACTCAAGTGTCTTGACCTACCATCTATCTTAAAGGCCTGAGAAAGAAATCATTTTAGCATTCCTGCTCTTAGCTCATATGTATAAATCTATGATCTATGACATGCCTGCGGCTCTGAAGTTAGCACAAAACTATGAAGAAAAAAAAGAGCAGAGGGGATGGGGTGGGGGTGGGAGGGTGGAAAAAAAAAAAAAAAGCAAGAACAATGAAGACCCATAAGCAGAATAGTATAAAATCTCTTGTTTTGTGCCCAGCCATAGGTTCTGGATCTTACGAATGGGATAAAGAATGTACGTAACTTCAAAAACATGTAACTCTTTCTCTTTTAAATGTGGGAAATGTTCATTTTTCAATCTGAGTGCCTTGGATTTCTGTATTTGTTTAAGAGTTGTGGGGTACGTAACAAAAATACGGAGCCTGCCACAAATAGGCAGTTCACCTTTCCAAGGATTTGAAAGTTTGACCACTACAAATGTCTGGGAATAAAGAAGAAAAAAATGAAACATTAACACCAAGCATATCCTGGTAGTATGATCATGATTATGATTGCCAGTCATTATAACAGAAGAACAAAGCATGCCAGGGAACAGTGATAGAAATATTGCTTTAGTGAAACAGACAATGCTCTGTAATAGATTAAACTTTAGCATCAGTTCTCAACCAAATAGTAAGTATTTATTGTGGGCCAACCAAGGAATGCTTCGTTTACTAGAAATGTAAACGAATGGGACCTACTCTCAGTTAGCTTCTAATCTGGCTTCAGTAGGCCAGTATAGGGCATGGGATAGAGGATAGTGCACACGTAACCACCAAGACTTGAAAATTCATGTGCAAGGATTGATCTTGGGAACCCAGAAACCACTTCTGCAGTGGGTGAATCCATGGCTCTAGACTTGTACAGACTTGAGGTGAAATCTTACTCCAATTCATTCTTTCACCAGTGTTCACTGAGTGCTCACTCGGCAGCCATGTCTGTGGTAGGAACTGACGGTGAAGCAGTGAAAGAGAAAGAGATACCATCCCTACCCTCACGGAGCATAATGAGTGCAGCACTTGGGACCGAAATGATCTTGTCCATGAATCAACCTGCCTGAAGTTCAGTCTCCTCATCAGTAAAGCTGAAGACGTTAATATCTACCACAGATTTATATTAGAAAATAAATAACATATTTACAGAACATCTTTACAGAAGCATCACAATATCCTAGAAAAACCTACTGAGACTGTACCAAAGATTGGTCAATGCCTACTGAAGAGTCCTACAGACATAATAGAGAACAAACTGATCAAATACTTACAGCGCCATAACGAGGAAACAAATTCTGGAGAATAACGGGAAGACATGATGTCTGCAGTGGGAGATAATTAATGGTGGGGCCCTTAGGGGTCAACACTGCTTTTTTTAACTTCAGCAAAGCATTAGATTTATGAAGAAAGACATTTAGAAGTTCATATAACTAAATATACAAACTGGCTTGTTTGTTTTGGATCATTCAGTGTCTGAGAGTGAATTATTCATTCAAGCTTTAATAAATTAGAATTTTTCTATTTGGCAGTTGGCAAAATTTACTTAAGGAAATAAAAGAGATATCCACCAAGTTTGGACTAGCTTATGCATTTTTTTTTTTTCAACTGGCTCAAATCTCAAATCTCCCAGCTTAGATGGTTCAAGTTATTTATTAGTGTGTATCTTTTACTTCACTGATTTATAGTCCATGTGAAAACAAATCTTGAGATTGGTTGGAACTCAAGTATGAAAAAAGCAAGAATTTACCTGCATAGTATCTGGCTCAATGATAGCACTGACTTTGGTAGGAAGGAGAATCTGCTGTGAGAATCAAAGCCAATGGGGTTTTTTCCTCTATCATGAAATAACTTTTCATGACACCCCATTCCCTTTCAAAATGTCACTGCTATATCTCCCCCCGCCCCTGGCTTAAACATACTTTTTTTTTTTTACATTCTCCACTGCAATACGTTTTTGGTGACTTCCCACTTCTGAAAACAATTACAGTTTTGGCCTATTCTTATCTGGATTCAATAGGAAAATGTCATTCTATCAACTACTCCACATAAAAAATAATAGCTCCCAAAAGATGATATGTAGTTGAAGATCCATTAGAATTCAACTTTTTCTTAGAAGAAAAACAGAAGACTATTTATTTGACTCACCCTTCCCATAAAAAAAAAAAAAAAATCATGGCTTTTCACTTTCGTTCTGCTTTCTCATTATATTGTTCAAACATCTCTTCTCAAAAATATGTCTTTGTAATTTGTTTTATTCTACTTACTTCGATGAGCTTGATAGAAAGTAAAAGAACCCAGCGTGATGTCTCTGTTTACTTATGGCTTGCAGAGATCGTGCATGACCCTTGCAAATTTTACAGTAATTGTAGAAATATTTCCTGGTATCTGTCACTACCTAGTTTTTCAGCCTTCTTGGGCTCTTTCAGTGAGCGTTGGCAAATATGCTTGTCCTCCATTTATAATGCCTAATATTGAAGGAGGAAAAAAAAAAAGCACAAAATTTAAATCCCAGAATTGCCCCATCTGTCTTAATCCAAGAATCATCAGTAGAGTTGTTTGCACCCTGGTCCCATCTCTCTAGCTTAACAGAAAATGACATCCTTTCTCTTCAGTTGGAGGTCATATAAAGCATTTTTCCAGACCCTGACACATAACAGGCATGTGAAATAGTAGTTCATCTCTCATCCTTTTTACATATCTTACTGCATCTTTGGTACTTTGTTGTTAGACATCTGCTTAAAATTAAAATTAATTTAATAAAATTACACGTTATCATTTCTTGGTTAAAAATCTCCTATTCAATACATTGCCTTGAATTTGACCTGCGGCTTTGAATTAATTTTCCATTGTTTTCTCATTCATCATTTCTCCATTTACTAGTTTTCTTCATTTACTTTTGCTCTTCTCTTGTCTTCCCATTGCCCCAACATTCCCTAGCTTCTCTTGCTGCCGGCGAAAGTTGTGTGCTGTGAGATTTCAAATCCGGCAACATCTCGTCATCAGCCAGTAAATGCGTGCTTACCACTACAGACTACCTACTGTGTGCCAAGTGCTCTGCTAGACTCTGTTAGGTATAAAATCATACATCAGGTACAGCCTTTACCTTGGACACAACGCATTGGAAAAACAATTTGGACCTCAAGTTGCACGAAGTAAAGTAAAATGAATCCAGAGAGAAATGAGATAACTGAGGCTGAAACACACAAGGAAGAAAGACTTCGTGGGCTGGGCCAGATTTTGATATGCAAAGAAGAAGATGGTAATCAGCTTGTGGACCAAACTGTTTCTGTTCAGTGGTGTGCAAACTCATGTAAACTTTCCATTTTACCACACGCTACAGATTTTTCAAAGCATTCCACACTTATGATCTCATTTGACTCTGTAAAGTAGATAGGAACCATATCGCTCACTTTAAAAATTTGAGTCTCAGTGTAAGGAAGGCACCCTGGTGCCTTCTGGTATTAGATGTAGAATGGTAATAAAATCACAGGCCTTGTGATCCAGGGTTCAGAGAATTTCCCACTATAGCAAATACAATAAAAAATCCCCAATTGCAAGAATTATAGGGGGCCCCTGGTGGCTTGGTTGGTTAAGCGTCCAACTTCTGCTTCCTCTCTCTGCCCCTCCCCAACTTGTGCTCTTTCTCTCTCTCTCAAAGTGAACAAATAAATGAAAACAAAAAAAAAAAAAAAAGAAATTTGGGGTGCCTGGGTGGCTCCGTCAGTTAAGTGTCCATCTTTGACTTAGGTCATGATCTCATGGATCGTGAGTTCGAGCCCCCCATCAGGCTCTGTGCTGACAGTTCAGAGCCTGGAGCCTGCCTTGGATTCTGTGTCTCCTTCTCTCTCTGCCCGTCCCTGCCCCTCCCCTGCTCACACATTGTCTCTCTCTCAAAAATAAATAAACATTAAAAAAAAAGAATTATATAGTAATGGCTTTCCATAGATATGTTCCACAGAAGTAAGGCTTATGGAAAAGAATAAGTATATTTATAAGATCTATCTATAAAATTTCTAGCTACTGATTACAGGGGGATAAAGCCCAAACTCAGCTAAAAGTAAGATCTACATAATTGTTTTAGTTTACATAATCATTTTAAAACTATTTATATATTTTTCTAAGAATAGTTATTAAACTAAGTTTTTTATTTCAAATGTCTAGCTTATTTTTTTAGAGAATATTTTATTTTTTAATATGAAATTTATTGTCAAATTTGTTTCCATACAACAAGCAGTGCTCATTCTAACAGGTGCCCTCCTCAATGCCCATCACCCACTTTCCCCTCCCTCCCACCCCCCATCAACCCTCAGTTTATTCTCAGTTTTTAAGAGTCTCTTATGGTTTGGCTAGCTTATTTATGACCATTCATACATTACAAGTCCTAAAGATGAACAGAAATATTTTAATTGCCTACCAAAAGTAGAGTTCAGGTTCGGCTTCTGACCAGTGGATTTTAAGATGTGATTCCACCTGAAGGATGTTTGAATTCTGTACCTAGCCTTCAACTTTCCCAGTATGGCTGATGAGTAGTAATTAGACAGTACTTTCTTAAAATAACACAAATACCCATTTGTTCTATTCTTTGCTTAAAACGCAATTTAATTATCCACATATTTGAAAATCCTAAAACTTGTTCACAGAGAGAATCTGAAAGATGTTTCCTTCATTTATTGCCTAAACAACTCAATAAAGTATGGAATATGGACAATCACTATTGCTTTTGCTATTGTTTATTATTTACAGCCCACCTATATCATAATCATAGTGACCATTAATTAAACCCTAACCTTGAGCCAAGAACTATGTTACTATTACAGATATTACCTCACTGAATTACCTCAAGAATTTTATTAAGGAATATCATTACCTACATTTTATACAAAAAAAAATTGAGTTTGGGAAGTAACCGAATACAGAAAGATCAATTGCCCTGGTAATTCCATTATTGGGGTACTTCTTCCAAAAGGAAATGTAAACATAACTGTTGTTATGTTATTTCCCCTCTCTGTTACCCTAAACACAAATGTATTAAGTCAGCTCTTTTCCCTGTGCTATCAGAGAGATGTGGTGCTATAAATAAGTAAATAAATGAAACAGCAAATATTCAAATGAGTGTAGAGTTTTTTTTCATGGATACCCACCCATCCCAGTTAATTCCGCTCACCTAGGGATGCTCCTAGAAGCCATGGAAGGACTATGAAAGTGTCTGTTGTGCATGTGACATTTTTTCTATAGCTAATGGAAAGCCCACATTGACTTTATTCACTTATCTATATCCTTAACTGGGTAAATACTGCTAATTCTATGCCAACAGAAAAAGTTCTGAGAATAGCACATACCTCCTCTATGCCACCTTACGGAGCCTCTGCTCCACTCCCCCATCCTGAAACATCTACTCCGTTAGGCTGCAGCGTGGAATCAAAAGAACTGAACAGGCTGTTGGATTTAATCTTTAGTCTTGTATAAACTGCATAATTTCAGTTGCCCTCAGCAAACGTTAATTTACTTATTCATCATTTACTGATATATATTTATTACCTACCACTACTATTACCTACTATCGGTGAACTAACAGATATTTTGTTATTACTGGTGATACTAGTATGACGTAATATGTTCTCTTTCCCAAGACTATTTGGATTTTAACAAGGGAACTGCCTTAACTCACAGTAATGAATATTAGGCATTAACGAATATCTTAGAGGCTACACATGTGGATAGAAGGCCTCACCAGTTGCCTTCAAGTGTTACCTAGAAGCATGGATCTACGAGTTATTCCAGCCTTGATCATCTATCTCAGCATTCATAGATATCTGCTCAGGTATGAATCCCTGTTTTAGAACTATCTTCCCAGACCACCAGCACGTGGGTGTATTTAGCTCCACTCAATTTCAATACGAAGGGTATCTGATTTCTTGATACAAAGACATTCTGAGAGACAAGTTCTGGGAAGAGGTCTTCTTCAAAGTACGTTGTTTATGAAATACTTGTACGTGAACAGTTCTGGGAGTGAGGGGAGAACGGTGAAGAACAAGTGAAAAAGTAAAACAGTTGCTTCCTTGAAAGGAGTCCATGGGTGTTGAGGGAGAGACAGATATTAACACACACTCACAAATACACATAGAACGTGAGAAATAAAGGAGGCAATGGGGAATGATGCTGGGTGTGAATTGGAAATGGAAGGGTCTCACCTCAAGGGTCAGAATGGAAATACCGTTATCATATTTGGAATTACTCCTCTGCACTCACCTCTTCACTCATTTTTCGTGGGGTTGTGGCAGTTGAGAAACATTAATATGCTCATTTTCTTGCATGTCTACATTTTACTACTCAGCCATCTTCCTCCTAGCCTTCATGACCTTCAGTGCTATCAACCGCGCTGAGGGGTTACGTAGGGTCCTGAAAAGCTTCTAAAAGTGAAGCTTATGGACCACATGCCCGAGAGTCACCTAGGACATCCATTGGAAATGTCTTTCTGCTATTCCACTCCAAACACATGAATCACTATGACTCTAAATGAGCATTTTAACATGCTCTCTAGATGTTTCTAATGAACATCGTTTACAAACAGTGCTAAGAGCACCAAACTAGAATCATTAAGCCCTCATTTAGCTCATATCTAAAATTAAGAGTTGGATTACATCACCTCCAACACGTCCACTTGTAACACCCATCACAAATATTTCATGATTCTAGCTTAAACATTTCTGTCCTGTGTAATTCCTTTGAATATTTAGTTATTTTTTTTCTTGTTTATTTTTCCTTCCAGTGTTCCATTCTTCAAAACTTTTATTCCCCCTCACTTAGGATTTCTCTTAACTTACGATTGTGAAAACAACAGAATGATGTGGTTTGCTTTGGACATTTGGACCACCTTATGTGTAACCGATTTCAGGAATATAATGGCAGCACGCTAGATTCTGATGGAAGCCTTACTCCTGAAAAATTCATTTGGTTTACATTCAAAATCATAAATTTTTCAAATGTGGAACAGAAGGAATTTGTGCTTATGCTCTATTTATTACTAACCCACCCCTCTAGGGCTTGTACTTTATTTGCCCTTTAACTAAAATACGGGTCTTGAGCACATAAGTCATAAACAAAGAGATGTTTGAAAACAGGTATCTTAAAATGTCTAATCAGAATTAGCTCTGTTCTTGTTAGGCTACAAGACTGCACATTCCTACCAGACAGGATCCTCAATTTCAACAATTAAAGGTGTTCCAAACGAGTGTTTATTAATTGAGCCATAGCATTACAGTGAAGTCCCTCTGCACTTCCTTTTGTCAAACCTATTGAGGATGCAATGCAGAGCTATTTGGCAGGTGGCCACACTGTAAAGCAGCAGGACGTATTTGGCAGATTTATAAGTTGCCAGACTTTTGCCATTTGGCTTGCTGGTATGTTTTCTAGTTCTTTTTTTTTGTTTGTTTGTTTTTATCCTTTCCTTTTTTTGTCCTTCATATGAAAGCATGGCTTTTCCTCAGCAGAGGATGTACTTAGCATCATGTTAGTTATCAATAATTAAATCAAAACATGACTTTACAACATTTTTGCAAAACACATAGAATTCTTGGAGGAGAATTTTCTCAAGACCACACAGGGTAATCTTCAACGATGCCCCATATTGATCTACAGACATTAATTACAAATGTCCGTGTTGTAGGCACAAAAGCCATTTGCCTTCAAAACATGTCAATTTTACTTTACATAAATGCAAATCATATAATAGTGTCTATGAAAGAAACCAAAATTCCTTTTTCCCTACGAGAAAACCCAGTTTCAGTGAGTTTGACCTGTTCCGTCATTAATATATGTCTTGGCTGAATATGCCCTATGTTGGATTACCAAACTGATTTCTTTGTATATTTAATAGCAAATGAAACAAACACAACAAAACAAAACTCTGGCCTGAAATCTGAGCAACCACGACCCCTGCCTTGGGCCCGATTTTAAAGGACTCTGAATATCACAAGCAGAAAATAAAAATGTATCAGGGAAAACATAAGCACCTACATCACTCAGGACGCAGAGCTCAGCTCCAAAACCAGAGCTACACCTGAAGCCCTAAATACGTACTTTCCACTTAAGCCCCAGGGAAACCCGTCATCACATCGCTTGCCCTGTATCTTCAAAAGTCTGTGAAGTGTGCCGTTGGAGATACTGCTTCTAAGTGGAGAGAAGATTTGGAGGCAAGCACGTTAAGAAAAAAGGACAAAGGAATGAACTTACCAAATCCTTCTTCTCAGCATATATGCAATGAATTTTTTGCAGCCTGAAATATTAGTTCCCAGTAGGGCTGGCAGCATCCTTTTGTATTTCTCTTTGTGTCCCAATTTGTGGTTCTAAGGTACTTGCAGATTAGATTACTATACACAGAAGTGGCCTGTGGTAACTTTTGCAATTATTTAGCAATGTTAAACAGTTCCTATTACCCATAAGTTTGTATACATGTGCTCAGTCAAGTAACATGCCTAAGGCATAATATTGCCCCCTTACATCGGAAACCAGATGGGTACTGAGCGCTAGAATATTTTAACAAATAAATATTTAACAAGTTTCAATTAACTTTTTAAAATAAATGTTTAAAACAGAATTTAAAATATTTAAATAATTTTATTAGTACATTTGATATATGTAAATTAAAATGTGCATTTGCATTTAATTTTAATGAGATACATTTAATATTTTAGAAAAAATATATACTTTCTTAAAATCGTATATAAAAACTACTTTTCATACTTTACATTCACTTAATTTACATCTTGACTGAGACGTATTCAATGAGTATACTTCTAATCCTTTATATCATTACTGTCAACACACAAAAATAACTTAAAAATTTTGATTACAGCAATATAGAGTAGAAATGTTATGAAATAAATAACGTATGTATGTATATAATTATTTTTCAAAAAATCTGATTCATAAATAAAATATGTAAACATGGGCAAAAATGATTAAATTCAGTTGTCTTTCATATCTACTCAACTTTCAATATATAAAAATCATATCTTTGCACAAATTCTCTTTTGGTATGAAAGTATATTTGAAAAAGTAGGAGGGCTGAACAAATTTAGTTAAAAGTTTGATACCTGAGTTTATATCTTTTAAATATTTAGACATATGGTGTATATATAATATATGATTCTATTCTTATCTTGTCTCTCCAGTATTGGGGGAGGTCTGTTTAACAATGTAAATGTTTACCAACAATGGATATGGAGTCTCAGATTAAGACAATGCTTATCCACGTGTCATTCAAAATAAGTACACATACCACAGTAGCTTAAAAATTAAACCGTGGAGAAAAATCACGGTATATAGTAATAGTCCACTTTATTTCTTCAGTACATGTTTTATGGCAAACCCTCAAACAGTAGACTCAAATTATTCCCAATAGACACAGATGCTATTCAAAATCATGAAGTTAGCAGAAAGTCAGGGCATAAAAATTGTTTTCACAGTATTTGTATCTAAAATCCCAATCCCACTTAACTTCAGTTCCACTTTTGGGAATCTTGATAAAGGAAAGGTCAGTTAACTGGTGAATAAAACATCTCTTGGCATGTTCAAACTTCATAGGAGACATTTATTTCTCCATGCTATTATCTATCTTAATTATGCATAGTCATCTTTCTTCTGTTGTATTTGTCATGGCAATTATAACCCCCAAGGCCTTAAGTTATTAAGAATGGAGATTTTAAGGTCAGATTGGAAAAAGAATCAAAGGAAAACATCACCAAGCTTTGTCACCAAAGAATAGCATTCTTACAAAGATATCTCATCATTTCCTTAAAAATGATTGCATTGTCAATGACTTCAGAATCCAACAGTGGGTCCCAAAAGATATAAATTGATACAGGCATACAACCTGAGTTTGATAACTATAAACAAAAGCAATTCTTTTCAGAAATTAAGAATAAATCCTGAAAAACCACAAAAGAACTTAAGTAGCTAAAGCAGTCTTAAAAAAGAAGAAAACTGGAGGTATCACAATTCTGGATTTTAAGATACACTACAAAGGTGTAGTAATCAAGACAGTATGGTATGGGCATGAATATGGACACACAGATCAATGGAACAGAATAGAAAACCCAGAAATAAGCCCACACTTTTTTGGTCAGAATTTATCTTCAACAAAGGAGGCAAGAATATGCAATGGGAAAAAAGACAGTCTTTTCAACAAATAGTGTTGGGAAAGCTGGACAGCCACATGCAAAAGAATGAAACTGAACCTCTTTCTTTCACCATGCACAAAAATAAACTCACGATGGATTAAGGACTTAAATGTGAGATCTGAACCCGTAAAAATCCTAGACAAGAACACAGGCAGTAATTTCTCTGACATCAGCAGTTAACAACATTTTTTCTAGATATGTCTCCTGAGGCTAGGGAAATAAAAGCAAAATTAAACTATTGGGACTTCAACAAAATAAAAAGCCTCTGCACAGTGAAGGAAACAATTGACAAAACTAAAAGGCAACCTCCTGAATGGGAGAAGATATTTGCAAATGACATATCTAATAAAAGGTTAGTATCCAAAATCTATAAAGGACTTCTACAACTCAACACCAAAATCCCCCAAATAATCTGATTAAAAGATGTGTGGAGGACATGAGCAGTCATTTCTCCAAAGAAGACATCCAGATGGCCAACAGACATATGAAAAGATGTTCAACATCCCTCATCGTCAGGGAAATGCAAATCAAAACCATAATGAGATACCACCTCACACCTGTCAGAATGACTAAAATCAAAAACCCAAGAAACAACAAGTGTGGGCATGGATGTAGAGAAAAAGAAACCCCTGTGCACTACTGGTGGGAATGCAAACTAGTGCAGCCACTGTGGAAAACAGCATGGAAAATCCTCAAAAATTAAAAACAGAATTATCATGTTATCCAATAATTCCGCTACTGGTTATTTACCCGAAGAATACAAAAAACACTAATTCAAAAAGATATACGGACCCCTATGTTTACTGCAGTGTTATTGACAATAGCCAAGTTATAGAAGTAGCGCAAGTGTCCACTGATAGATGAATGTGTAAAGAAGTGGTATATATATGCAATGGAGTATTACTCACCCACAAAAAAGAATGAATTCTTGTCATTGATGGATGGATCCAGAGGACATGATGCTAAGTGAAATAAATCAGCCAATAAGAAAGACACATATCACATGATTTCACTCAGGTGTGGAATTTAAGAAACAAAACAAACAAAAAAAGACACCGACCAAAAAACAGATGCTTAAATGTAGAGAGCAAACTGATGGTGAAGGGAGGAGAGGGGGGGAATGGGTGAAATAGGTGATGGGGATTAAGGGTACACTTATCATGTTGACCATTGAGTAATGTATAGAATTGTTGACTCACTATATTGTACACCTGAAACTTTTATAACACCATATGTTAACTACACTAGAATTTAAAATTAAAAAAAAAAGAATAAAATATGTGTGTAAAAACAATAAATCCTGATAAAAATAGAGATCTCATAAAGGCATATTTTAAAATTAGACCCTGAAAATATCTGTAGGCTACCTAAAAACAAGAGAATTGATCACTCAGCTATGAGAAAGAACACACACGCGCAAAGGTTGGTTATTTGAAAATAATCTATTATTATTATTCACTTAATCCAACAAATTATTCTTTTCTTCAGAGATTTTAAAATCCTAAACCAAAGGTAGCGTAATATTCCCGGACTTTATTTTGCTTTGTATATCATTTCAGGCGATCAGAAAGTAAAAGTTTTAAAAGATATTCTCTTCACCTGTTCACAAATGCAATTTTGTTCTGGCCTCTATTTCAAAACACCTATGAATATATCTGACATAGGCAAGAGATTGGTTGTTTTATTTTCTTTATTTGCAAACTCTTTTCTCTAAACCCACTAACAGTGGGTTGTCAGAAAATACTCTTCTTTTGCTAATAATCAGATTTTACTATCATTGGAAAGAATAGGAAATGATGTGAACTTTTTATCTTAACATTTTATCTTAAATATTTTGGAAAATAAAAGAAAACTTCAAATGACATCTTCACAGAGCTGGAAAAATAATGTCATGTGTTTATCTTGGAAATTTTGCTAAGTGTTACATTGTTGAATGGGGACTCTTGATGCCCTTTATAGTTAACAGACAAATAAAGCTACTAGAATCTCTTTATCATTATTACTATTTTAAAAGTCCTCTTCAAATGACAGAATAAAATTTCTATAAATCAAGTAAGCTTTTTTTCAGTACTTCTGTATACTTAAATGAATTTTCATGCCATCATTTATTCTTAAATTTGCTTTGAGAGTTGGTAATTACTGTAATGTACCATAATTCATTCATAGGGGCATTTAAGTTTAGCTTCACCATATATACAAATGTGAAGAAAGCTCTTCGGGAAAGATGAGTCAAAAGAAAACCTTTTACTTCACGGTGTCAATATTTTTTCTTCAAATAGTCTAAATGAGATTAAATTTTTTTTTTTAATGATGAGTGTTTTCCTGTATGTGTATAATATTTATCTTGAGTTTGCTATCTCAATTTTCTTTCTCAAAGAAACACTACTGGAAATCAGTATGAAGGTGGCATGGTAATGACATGTTTTAAAGAACAAGGTAACACACAAAAATTGGCGTGACACTGAGGAAGTGTATTTCTTTGGCAGAATCAGAATGATGCTTTTTTGGGATAACTTTAATATTTGCATTCATTTTTTTGGTTATATACAAAGCCATAATCTACTCACATAGCTCTGCTTATACTGTGTTTGCAATCAGTAAACACTAGTCTTTAAATGATCAATTTGCCGATTTTGTAGACTTCTGCTTTCATTTTGTTTCACCTCAAAGGTTCTTGGCTATATTTTTATATTTAACTGAAAATACCTAATATAGACATCGAATGGCCTGCAAACTATCTAGAACTGAAGAGACATATTTATGTTAGTTCAACATCAGAGTCTCATCCATACTTACAAGATGGAATTACTGTCATAAAGAACAAATTATGTTTCTGGCTTTTATCACACATTAGCCCCCCAAAACAGAAGCAACACATCAAAAAACAGGGTCTTAAATTCCCACATTTTATATTGATATTTATAATTTTAAAACCAATGAATCTACAGAAAAATATGACCCAGTTTACCTTCAGTGGAAATGCAGTGTGGAGGGACTCTTATCCCATGGACTTGAACCACATCAAAAAATCAGGGATAATGGTCTATTAAAAAGCCACGTATCTTCGCTTAAAAACATCATGACTTAAGTGCCCAGAGAACTATTGCTGACAAATTGCAAAGTGACACTGGCCTCCTTATTCTCAAAGCAATCGCTGAGATTACTCACCACTCTGACCAACATCCACTCATCAGAACTCATCAGAAAGCACAGCTGCGTGTAGTTGCAGCAAATCCTGTCCACTAGGCACAGTGATCATTGCAGGGAGATCGCCTTGTCCTTGTGAGGTCCCTGGGTGCTTCTATGCACTCTAAGTTTATGTATTTATTTTTGAGAGAGAGGGAGAGAGAGAGAGAGAGAGAGAGAGAGAGAGAGAGAGAGAGAGAGCATGCGAGAGTGTGAATGGGGGAGGGGCAGAGACAGAGTGGGAGAGAGAGAATCCTAAGCAGACTCCATGCTGTCCGCGCCGAGCTGGACACAGGGCTGGATCCCACGAACCGTGAGATCGTGACCCGAGCTGAAATCAAGAGCTGGTCGCTTGACCAACTCAGCCACACAGACGCCCTTCTATGTGCTCTTTAAATGATTTATCAGCAATTGAAAACCGTTTTCCCATAAAATAAGAGTGCAGTGACTTTAATTACTAAAAACGCTATCTAAAGGAAGACAGGAGCTGGTAACTGTAGACTTGCTATTCAAACTAGAGTCCCCAGGCCAGCAACGTTAGCATCACTCGGGAGCTGTTAGAAATACACAATCTCGGGCCCTGTCCTAGATCTGATGAATCAGAATCTGGGTTTTTACAAGATCCCGAGATGATTCATATGCACGTTAAACTTTGAGAAGGACAGATCTAGAGCAGTTTTCTCAAACTCTGGTGAATGAACTGTTTTTATCAGTGGTTCCTTTACAACCTATAGTATTGTAAACCACAATAAAAACAAATTACTTAAATGATGAAATAAAAGGTCCAAAGGCATACAAACCCCCACAAATATGATTTTTTTTCTATTGTAAACACAGACAAAATAACATTCTATCAAATTATAAGGTGTTTGGTAGTAACTTCACAGATGTACAATATCAAGAGTGTCACCCACTTTATTGAAAATTGTTTCATTATGCAATACATAAGAACAGTCTTTCAAGCTTCTAACTTTTATTTTTGCCTCTCAATTTCATCTGCCCTTGGCAAACAGGTTGCATACTTGATTGTCGTATGCATACAATTATTAAGATCATTCAAAAAACAAAAACAAATATATTAGAAAGACAGGAAAGTCCAGCTGACCAATTTCCATCTTTAAACAGTTGAGACCAAGCTGCTTCTTATTCTGCCGATGTGCAAAGAACGTATTTCATACCTTAAATCTTCTTGACAGAAATTGTCACCCTCTTGCCTCCGCGTGTAATAATGGTAGTTGATAATCAGTTTCCATGTTATCTCATAATAAAGAGAATAATCTCTAATTTAATGCAGCAGGCGCTACATAATTCATAATTTTTACCACATAGCTAGGGGCACTGCTTAGTGTTGCTGTCTTTTTATTTTAATAGTTTCTAACCCAAACTCCTCAACCTAGATGAGTACTCCAGAACATTCCTGTGTCGCAGCTGGCATCAGACCACATCACATACCATCAGACCATGCTCCTGCACAGGAGTCAAACCCCAAGCCAAATCTGTTGATAGGGTAATGCTTATGGTTTTCTTTCATAGAGTTCAGAGCTAGAATTCACTGTCAGCTAGGTCAAAAAGATAATTCTTCCAATGCATCATCATGTTCACTTTGCACATATATGAACAGAACTGCTATGTCAATAATATATGTGCATTTGTCAAGTCAAGTGACGTAAAAAAATATCCTGCTAGTTTTGTTTCTTCTTTGCATGGGTGTTCGGTAGAACCAACCAGCTCCTGAAAACATCAAACTATAACGTCACTGGAAACTGATGCGTAATCTTACTTCTCCTCTGCAGACTTTCCAGTGTTCCTAGCAAAGTTTCTTTGATCCAGTTTTTCACTAGTGCTTCAGCAATTGGATGATTTCTTATTCTTCTCAGCCCAAAGTGCTACTTTACAAAAAGCCTGGAAATTACTAATATTTATATGTAAAATATGAAACATCTGCTTCTGTTGGCTTTTGAAGTTAATAGTCTTACCGTTAGCATCTTTTTTTAAAAACCTGTGCTTTGTGATTTGTGTGTAAATGACTCTTAACTTTTAATGGTGCTTTCACTTCATTAGCCATTACCTCTTAGTTAATAAACAACTGTGATTTTCACACACCACCATCAATTATTGCTACAGAGTAGAACTTGGTATAAGAAGGATCATAATCCCAAGTACAAGCAGGACAAACTCCTTTCTTCTTCCTTTTTTTTTTTTTGAATCTTTGTCACCATCACCAACATTTTGTTTACTTTTATACCCATAGCTATTAACCAAAAATAATTCAATGAACCTTATTTTACCACGTTAGTTAGAAATACAAATAAATAATGTATTTTATGTCTGTTGTGTAACTAATAATATTAAATATAAATTTGATTTTATTAAAGGATAATGATGGAAAAGTACAAGTTATTTTTTTTTAATTTTTTTTTAATGTTTATTTATTTTTGAGACAGAGAGAGACAGAGCATGAGCAGGGGAGGGGAGAAAGGGAGGGAGACACAAGAATCTGAAGCTGGCTCCAGGCTCTGAGCTGTCGGCACAGAGCCCGACGCGGGGCTCGAACTCATGATCCGTGAGATCATGACCTGAGCCGAAGTTGGACACTCCACTGACTGAGCCACCCAGGCACCCCTGAACCTACATTTTTTATATAAATAAATTTAAAACAGGCGCCATGCTTTTAAAAAGTTTCTTTCATTTGTTTAGGTATCTCCACTTTTACTTCATCTATCTACTCAGAATAAGAGAAATCAAAAATAAATTTATCTTTCATTTTATGGTTATACTTTGGGCAAGTATATCTTTAGCAGCAAACTTTACAATGATTTAACCTAAGGCAATGCTCTTCACTGAATAAAACTGATGTGATAAATAATTAATTAATTAAAATAAAATAAAAATAAAACCGATGCCCACCATAAAAAGAAATTAACACACAAAAATACAACTTTATTGACTCATACAATAGGCTAGCTGTAATTTATATGTTACTTTAATATTTAAAAATCATTCATTTGTTTTCTGATTTAGAACCTGGAACAGCTTTTGGACTGGATTTGGGTGTCCCCACCATTTCAGATCATTGTCCAAGAAAGTTTGAGTGCAGTCTTTTTGGTTATGCAAAGGTCCTTATCAAAAAAGAGACTTTCGGGGGTGCCTGGGTGGCTCAGTCGGTTAAGTGACCGACTTCGGCTCAGGTCATGATCTCGCAGTCTGTGAGTTCGAGCCCCGCATCGGGCTCTGTGCTGACAGCTCAGAGCCTGGAGCCTGTTTCAGACTCTGTGTCTCCCTCTCTCTGACCCTCCCCCGTTCATGCTCTGTCTCTCTCTGTCTCAAAAATAAACGTTAAAAAAAAAATTAAAAAAAAAAGAGACTTTCGCAATGGTTCCATAGACCTTAAAACATTTTAAAGGTCTTAAATAAGTAGTTAGTATTTTTTACAGTTGATCTAGTTGATGTTTCTTAAAATAAAAATCAAGTTTTGAATGTCAGGGCAAAGCCGATACTTTTCCCATATTCTCTCACTACCTCAGGTAAAATTTCTCACCTGAAGTTTCTTGATATCTGCTTCATAACTGTCAGAAAACAATTAAGGATTGTTACCCTACTCATTCTTTGTTACTCTAGGGCCATTTGAAACTTGGCTGACAGTTGTCATTGACCTTAACACTTCATTAGAAAAATGAAAGCTTTATAAGCAAGTATGCAATAACCAGTCTGTCTTTTCAAAAGAAACCTTAAAATTGCACCCAAAGAACTATAAAAGCTGGCCTAGGCAGTGCTAATTTGTGAGTATTTACTTGGGGTGAGGAATGCCAAATAGCAAATGAAAGGCATCGTGAGTTGTGGTGTGAATGTTAATCGGTCAGTAAGAAATGAGAGGTGTGGTGAAGTTGAAAGTTGTAGGAAATGACTAACCATAGGCAGCAATCCAGCAAAGTCCTGAAAATCACATGCTCCAAATTCGCTGCCTGTGGCCTCTACTACTTCTGCAGAGCCGCTTCAGACTCTCCAGCACAAGGGTAGAGTAAATCGCGAGAGTCAACAATTGCCGGTGTTGTTTCCAGATTATTTAAATTCTTATGTAACAGCTAACCATGGCTCAGCTCCTTCTTTAACTATAAAAACAATGGAAACATTTTGAAAAGGATATCAGTGGTTTGCATCAACGTTTATAATGGCTAATTTGATGCTCTATCCTGTCAAATTCTTTTATTTCTCTTATATTAATTTGGTCATTTGGATTTTTCCAAATTCTCTCTTTACTCTGTGCTTCCCAGAGTGGAGATCATGGTGTGTCGTATTTGCCTGTACCTTCAGCGTCCCCACAGGGCCTATATAAATAAGGTGCTCAAAAATGCGTGTGGAATTGCTTTCTTTTAAATCCCATTCCGTTCCAAAGATGCAACTCTTTCTATTCTCCAACTGCCTACTCCCTTCTTTATTTTATTTTATTTATTTATTTTTTTTTGGTGCTATTTCCTTCTCTACTCAAAAGGTTGCATTGATGAAAGTTAAAAATAACAAAAACCTACATGCTTTGTGTTTGCAAATAAGCTCACGAATGGAGTTCACATCTTTGATCTATTTCTTTTCTTTGTTCACATCTGTTGTCCATTTTAATAAAAATTCTCTTTCAGGGCTTGAACTGCAACTCTGACCTACCACCATGCTTTTGTCTACTGGTCCTCAGCATGAGGCATCAGGCACCAGAGACATTCATGGGAGGAAAAGATGGAGAGAACATAAACCCCAAGTGCCCTTCTAAAGAATAGATTTAATATTTTGACCGTACTTTTCTTTGGAGTACAAGGATATTCCTTGTACTTAGATACTCAGAACTGTGTTTTGAAGGACTACTTGCATTTTGTCTCACTCAAGGATAGGTAATGTATAAACTTGATAGTCAATGTCTGCGTTTAAAAGCAAACTAACAAAAACCTCTAGATTAAGACATCAATGTGATTAGGTTACAAAATAATTGCCCAAATAATTCACATTCAAGAGGGACATCAATACTATACTAGATTGTGTGGCCTGTATTTTTGTTTGTTTGCATGTGTGTATGAAACCATGAATTATAAAAAAGGAGAGAAATCAGTCAATTGGACATTCAAGCAAAACAATCTGTTTGTGGTTTTATAAAGGACGTAGCCACCTAACCAGTTAAAACTTTTACTCTCCCAATAATTGTTAAAGCATTGTACAAATATATATATTATAAAGAGACTCTGATTGTGTGCTTTGGAAAGTGACTTAGATTTTGTCCTCCAGCCCCCAAGCTTGCTGTTCACTTAGAAGACACGTTTTTGGTTGGATTTGTACCAGGTGCCTTGTGTTTTAATGGAATATATGGTTATATAATTCTCCTTGATAATTGTCCTTATTAATTTA
This sequence comes from Leopardus geoffroyi, assembly GCF_018350155.1. NCBI lineage: Eukaryota > Metazoa > Chordata > Mammalia > Carnivora > Felidae > Leopardus > Leopardus geoffroyi. The sequence continues at coordinate 102,313,098 of NC_059332.1, forward strand.
TTTCCAAAACAAGAGACAGTGGACCCCAAGGTCTTCGTTAATCTCTGAGATTTTCTTTCTCATTTATCAAAGAATATTAATTCATTTGAATAATATCCCAATCCCTTCCTTTAGTAACAAGAGACTGTTCTAGCAATGTACTATTTGTGAGAAATGGGACAGGGGCGGGAAGAAGAGATCTGTAGGTAAATTGAAGAAGCAGTTTCACAGGGGATTACTTTTTTTTTTTTGGAAGTTTTATGTTCAGGATTTATGTCTAGAGAAATCTAGGGAAGAAGAACCATCAGTTGCTATGGTCTCACTGCATTGCCCAATGTCTTTTAAAGGTACCCTAATGACATAAGAAACCGTATGTCTGTAACACAAAGCAGGATGGGAAGGGACCACAAAGCTGCTCAGTGAAGAAGATAGATAACTGAAGTCGCCTTAGTGTCTTCTCCACTAACTCTCTTGACTCTTTGCCCTCCTAGAGAAGGATGAATTGACCCCATTAAGCATTCCCTATTGGCTCTAGTAGTTACTATTTCAAAGCAAAATTTCTGCGTATAAAATTAGGCTTTTCTGGATTTTTCTCGTCTCAAAAGAGGATCGTGAAAGACACAAGTAAGTGTAATTATTCTACATTCACATTTATTCATATGGTTGGGCATAACATGGGGATGGTGTGAACTTTTCATAGGCTCATTGTCATATGACCATGTTCCCTTTACATGAATACAAGTCCTCGCCTTGACCAGCTGTCTCACCAACGTGTGCCATTAGTCATAGCATCATGAGACACATGTACTGAGGAAAATTCATCTCCATTATCAGAAAAGCAACTCAAAATATACATCTTATTTTTAAAATATACATAGAAGGGGCGCCTGGGTGGCTCAGTTGGTTAAGCGTCCGACTTCGGCTCAGGTCACAATCTCACGGTCCGTGAGTTTGAGCCCCACGTCGGGCTCTGTGCTGACAGCTCAGAGCCTGGAGCCTGTTTCCGATTCTGTGTCTCCCTCTCTCTCTGACCCTCCCCTGTTCATGCTCTGTCTCTCCCTGTCTCAAAAATAAATAAAACGTTAAAAAAAATAATAAAAATAAAATAAAATATACATAGTAAGTCACGTTCTTTTAGAAAATCAATTACACACAAAAAAAACCCACGAAAGCATCAGTTATACATCCTTCTTTTTTTTACTTTCTATCACCCTAGAAATCGCAGAAGTACGTATAGTTGCATCCAGGAAATTGTGAACCTTAATATATCCAATTTAGCATTAATATCATGCGGGACACGTGTTTAGGTTTAAGTGTAGCAATGTTATGTTTCTTCCAGCTGCTATGTATGAATACTTCAAAGTACTTGGCTCTTGACTGATGAAGATTCCATGTCTTATTGATTTGGTTTCTAGAAAAGTAGGGGATTTGTTATTCTCTATGAGCTAGTGGCATTTGAGAAACACATGTGTAAAAGCCTTGCAAAATTTATATACACATGCATGTGGGGGCACTTTTATTGATGTCATATGAAGAAGTGGAATCTCCAGGTTAGTTTTTTTTCTGTAGAATAAGTCATATTGTATAACTCTTTCATTTGCTGCCTATAACATACATGGTGAAAAACTAAAATAAAACCCTCGTTTTAAAAAACCAGATGGAAAATCATGCTGGCTAGATAATACGATGTCTTCTAGAGACACACAAAAGTATAGCAAGATCCTTTCTATTTTTTTGAAATCTTTTTTAGAAAGAAAGGAAATTTGAGAGATTAGGACTATTGAATCTTTTTTTTTTTTTTCTCTTTCTTCCTTTTTGCAAAGGAAAAAGAAAAAGCTTGCCTGAGACAAAATTCTGCCAAATGCTAGTTGCTGAAGGCCCACAGTGAGGTCTAAGCAGAGTTCAAGACTGAAATAAATGTCTAAACACAAGGCAAGCATAGTTTCTTTCACCGCTGCAATGCTCCATGTATTAATCTGAGTGCTGGAGTTCTTTTCTGCATTTTTGGTTTCTGTTTTTATAAAAATAAAAACCCTCAATGTAATGAGAGGAATAATTCCTGAAGCCACTAATGTCTTTCTCGGAGTCAGCACAGATTAGTCTCATTGGCATTGTTTCCTTCACTGTGTGTTTCCACACTCTCTACCCTAAATCTGCAGACTTTAATTTTTTTTTTAATCTTTCACCGTACAGAGTAGAAGTTGCATCATTAAATATTTTGCTGCTTGTTTTTAGAAAGGAATATTTTACAATGCAGTCTCGATCCTCAACTATCTAAGGAGGTAAATATAGCTCCCTAGGAGGAAGGCTACCAGAATTCACAATGTCTTTTGGCATCTTTACCTTTTTGAGTTTATATTCTGACTCATGGTACTTTGGTAGACATACTCATTCATGCTTTCATAGGAAAACTTTCTAGTAGCATCCACTGGATCTTTTATTGCAAATCATTTGTGTGTCTGTAGCATTGATGGCAATAATAGCCAATAGTCACTGACAGTTTACTATGTACCAGGTACTCTCCAGTGCTTTATATAAATTTACCTACCTACTGTTACAGTTAGGTGGTCTCATCAGATCCACAAGGAAACTGAGGCACAAATACCTTGGTTAAATAACTTACTTAAGGTCATTGAGCTGGTAAATGGTGGAGCCAGAATTCTAATCTAGAAAGTCTGGTTTTAGAGCCAGAACACTTAACCGACACCCACTGGGCTGGAATCCATCCACTACTCTTATTATTACCCCATCACTAAGTGCTCCTGGCCTTGACAAATGATGGAAGGACCCATTGAAGCCATTCTAGTACAGTGGTTGGTGAACAATGTTTTTGGGGAGGGTACTCTATACTGACCTATATTGTGTCATTTCTCACATGGGCTAAATACAGAGATCTAGAAACCAGGGAGTAGAAATACGAGTGGCACTTTTTGCACCTGGAAAAGTGACTCCTGGGAAAATCTGACTGACAATCCCAAGACAATAGGCTCTGATAGATTAGAGCTCTGCAATCCAACATGGTAACTAATAGTCACATGTGCCTATTTAAATTCATTTTATTCTATACTTTTAAATGTTTATTGGGGAGGGGAGGGGCAGAGAGAGAGAGAGAGAGAGAGAGAATCCCAAGCAAGCTCCACACTGCCAGCCTAGAGCCCAATGTGGGGCTGAAACTCACAAATCGTGGGATCATGACCCGAGGTGAAATCAAGAGTCAGACGCTTCACTGACTGAGCTACTCAGGTGCTCCTTAAATTCATTTTAATAAAAATTAAATAAGGGTAAAAATTCAGTTCTTCAGATACATTTCAAATGCTCAATAGCCACATGTGGCTAGTGGCTACTTGTTGACAGTAAAGAGACACTTTCATTGTTGTGGAAATTTCTATTACACAACACTAGTTTCGGGTCCAAAGGTTAAAGGAATAGAGAGTCTGGCAGTGACAGCTGACACAAGTGTCCAGAGGTGGCTCTGCCAGGGCCACCTTCTTGGCCGGATCCCAGCTGCGACTGGACGTGAGCTGTTCTTCAGCCTAACCACTACAGGTCGCTATCTGTCTTCCGAGCCTGAATTCGGGAGCCGTCTACACTCCTTCCAACACATTTCTCTTCTGTTTAAGTTAACCACAGTTGTTTTCTGTTAGTTCCTGCAAGAACCTTTCCTGATAGAAGGGCCTTTACTTAATATTTCCTGAAACTGGAAAACCCACACTTCAGGAAATTACAGACATTGGGTCATTACATATTAACATAATTGCTCTTGAATCTCAAGGTTAATTACCCAGAAAAAAGTAGGTTTGGGGATAGAGTTATGTAGACCTGAGATTGGTGTGAGGGTAAATGTCTTTCTCTTCCTTGGCCTAGTGAATCTTGGACCCCAGGACACTTGGACCGTGAATCGTGCCTGCTGTAAGAAAACCAGGGACTATATAGGGTGTGTGTTTTGAGAGCTCCATTGTTTGCAGTCTTCAGGGCCAAACAAATAGCAAATAATCCCAAGTCTTTGATAAATCTTAATGAAAGTTACAGCTGGTGCTATAGAGAATTACATAAAGATTTTGCTCTACGCCTGGGATGGATAACCAAAGGAAGAATTGTAGTCCCAAATTAGTAACCATCAGTGACAGCCAGCTGTGTCCAGCCGAGAGATGGCCACCTTATAAGGACCATCTGGGTTCAAGCCAGTAGCATGGCAGATTGCTAACAGGACCAGAGTGTAAGAACTGGGCTGGAACTGAGGTCACATGTGAAACAACATCCTGGAGGAAACAAACAAACAAACAAACAAATAAAAAACAAACAACAAAACAAAACAAAACAAAACCCTGGGAAGTGTTCTAAAATATAAACTCAATTTCTTACAAGAGCCCATAGGGACTCAAAGTCAGCACAATTTGGGTTTTAATGGAAACATAATTTTACAAATTTTCAGAGGCTGAAAGGGTGAATGGCATTTGAATTATATAAGGGAGAACATTTTTTTGCCATCTGATGTCTTCAACAATAGAATGAACTGACATGTGCCCTAACAAGGTACTTATCACTGGAAGGACTCAGCTAGGAAATTGGGTAAACAACCTTCAGCGGGAAAGATTTCCGTGCAGGTGGAATTTCAAAAGCTTCCTCTCACCTAAAGATTTTATGAACCTCTGTTTCTCACTAGACTAGCCTTTACAAACCAATGTGATTTCAATTGCAAAAGTAGCAAATTTTCCTTAAAGCCCAGGGAAAACCAAGAATATCTATTAAAATACTTGGAATTTTGTGGTTAGGCTTTTCCAGTTTAACTCTCTTAATGCCTCGTACTTTCCATTTTCTTTCTGTTTCCTTTGTGTGTAAAACAAACTGTAATTTTGTGCAAGTTGGGAGCTATTAAATTGCTTTAGTGGAGAGGTAAATGATTCTTAATATTATTAGAATTTTAATCAGAATATGGTGAACAAATCTTGGGGAATCCTAACCTTATTTGCTACAAAGATTAAAACATTTCTCTGTAAAAAAAACAATCATATAAGCCGTCCTGATGTCTTCTGCATATTTATGTTTCCAAGAACATTTCAGTCAGGGGCTGAGCAACTTGGGGAAATAGAATTATGGCTAGGTTTTCCAGGACATTCACATGTGCGACCAACTCTGTGGATATGCTTGGAATCTGTTCCTGGCCCAGGATCAGATACATACATAAACTCCTCATAAACTCATACCACATTTTCATCCTATCTGTTTCCAAGAGTAATTCTTCACAAATGCTAGAAGCCTGCTTTGTGTTTTACTCATTTATTAATGGCCCACATAATCTGTAGTTTTTCATAGCTTTGGAGACTTCAGCACTACCATGATCTCTGCCTATTCTGCTTTTCATATTTGCATTTTCTTTTCTTTTTTAAGTTTACTTATTTTGAGAGAGACAGAGAAAGAGAGAGAGAGAGAAAGTGGGGGAGGGGCGGGGGGAGGATCTGAAGCAGACTCTGTACTGACAGCAGAGAGCCCAACATGGGACTCGAACTCATGAACCGTGAGCTCATGACCTGAGCCGAAGTGAGGCACTTAACTGACTAAGCTACCCAGGCACCCTACATTTGCATTTTCTTTTAAGTTGCCCCCTCTCCCAGCGTATAGTATAAAGAAATATCAAAATAAAAAATGTTACCAACTTTTTTCACAAATTCATGCAGTAAACATGTGTTTTTTAAACCTATTGTCCAACTGAGGAGGGCACCTGTTGGGATGAGCACGGGGTGTTGCATGGAAACCAATCTGACAATAAATTTCATATTTAAAAAAAGAGGAAGAAAAAATAAAACCTATTGTCCATATATATACGTACATGATTTGCCAAATGGTAAGTTACCACCATGTGGTGTTGTTTGTATTGTTGTACATGTTCCTACTCCTATTTGTACGTGTTCCTATTTCTCATGAGTTCTGTACTTTGCCTCAGTAAGTAGATCATAAGGTCTTAGAGGGCAATGTTAATATTCCCTGTATAGGCTAGTAATATTTTGAGCATACTAGATATGTGACGATATTCTCATTTTATTCTTAACTATAAATATTTTTATATGAAACATGGCAAAAACCAACAGCAAGAAAGCATCAGTGAACAATAATAATATTAGCTAACATCTCTTGAGTACTAGGTGGCAGTCACTTTTAACTGCTTTGCATGAATTATTTAATCCTTCCAACACCTCTTTGTTGTAGGTAGTATTATTATTATTTCTCCTTTACTGATGAAAACACTGAGGCACAAATGGTTAAGTAGTGGGCCCAGTGCCACACGATATATAAGTGATGCAGCCAAAAGTTGAACTCTGATCCTGGGCTCCGGAGCCTAGGCTTTCAACCACAAGTGTGTGCTGTCTCTAAAGATGGAGAACAAGTTGGAGGATGTGGAAATTGAAGGATTTGGAAAATGCAATTTTTTCTCACTTTTCATAAAATCGTCCCCCTGGAGGATCAGTAATCAAAGGTGACGAGGAAATCGGAGGTGCGCCTTCCCCTCTAACACCGGCGCCAAATAAACATCCTCTACCCCAGTACGCAAGCAGACAGCTTGTTGGAGTTCAACAATGCAGTATGAAATAACAGTATGAAATAACAGTATGAAAGGCAGTGAAAGAATATAGGCTGCTGAGCCCTGTTTACTGCACCAGAGAGAAGGGAGTTCTATATGCCACAAGAATAGACACAAATGCCCTTTAAACATTTCTTCCCGGTGGTTTTTCCATGACAAATACCTTGCCTCAAAACTTTAAGATTATTTTATGTCTCTGCCTTACCCTGAGATGAAACTATACTGAGATAAAATGATAGATCAATCTTTCACATACACAGTTCTGTGTGTGAATCTGCGGTGTGCTTACTCAGTCATTTATTTCTTCAACAAACTGTTATCTGACTGCCTTCCTATACCGGACATGATTGGGGCTACAAAGACAAACAAGACAAAATTCCTGCTCACGTGGAACTCACAGTTTAACACTGAAGGTAGACAACTGACATACAATTGCATGGAGAGGGAAAAAAAATAATAACAGCCTCTCTTACACGAGTGAAATATAACCCTGTCCCTACAAATGTTCATTCAAACATTTATTAATTCCGCAAGCATCTATAAAAAATATAGTATGCACAGGGTGCTTTGTAAATGATAATTTTCTTCGATAAAGTATGTCCCACAACTGAACATAGCTTCTCAGACATACTTGACCATCATAGAGTAGCATAGAACTGTTGGCCTATCCGGCTCCAAACCCAAAGGTCAGCTTATATTGAACTGTACTTGATACTGGGCCATCATCCCATACTGAGGAATATTATAATAAACACTTCTATAAAATCTGTCCCCAGATTTACAGTAAGTATATTTGCATGAAAGCCTTTCTGGGGAGGCCTGGGAGAAACCCCCTGGTTGCATATAAGAAATAGTGGTGCTTCTTTTAGATATCTAGTCTACTTTGACTACGTGGATATTATGTCCATCATAAGTGATTCTTATCGTAGCTAGCTGATAGAATACATAAGTCATTATTTACGAATCCCTCCTCACCATACCTTATTCAACTACTCGTACTGGTCTACCCAAGCATGTGTAGAGGACCTCATGTCAGGCACATTTTGTGCACAGTTCCTTGTATTTGTTCTGTGTTCAGTTTCCCTTTGCTTCAATTTTTATTTATCTTGCACTTATCTTTTCTTGCAATAATGTACACTTCTTTGTGAATGACTTTTCTCTCTTGTTAAAAGTGAGATTTGGTGGAGAGGTAAGTAACTTGAGATCTAGCTAGCTAGATGACAGATAACAATGAAAGAAAGAGAGAGATGGCAGGTTGTTTAACAGTCTTTGAATTTGATACTTTGCATCTATCACAGCTGATGAAAATGTCACCTGTTTATGGCTTTTAGTCACCGCTGTCCTCTACTCACATGTGTCCTTTAATGCTAACCCACTAGACACCTACACTGCAATAAGTCCCTTTGATTTTCCCTTGTGCACGCCTCTCAGAAACTCCCTTTTCTCTCCAACCCCATTTCCTCTGTCCTTGTCCAGATCCTATGGCTGAGTTAAGGCAGCCATTCTTCCAAATATCCTTGTAGCAAATTCAGATTGGGGCTTCTGCCCCACTTGCAGTGATTCCCACAGCGACTTTTCCATGATACACTCCCTTTCTCCATTGGAGTAAATGGGTCCCGTGCTGTTGTATACGTGTTCTGAATAGTTGCTGCCACTTTCTTGCTTGACCTTACCTCCATGGCCACGGTATTTGACTAGAAGGACTGCGTAACACGTAGAAAGGTATCTGGCTGCAAGGAACCAAAATTGTTTAATAGTAGCTTAAGCAAATAGAGTTTGTTTTTCTCACATAATAAGAATGCTGGAGGTAGGCGGTTGCTCACATTAGTAACGGTGCCTCAAAAAATTAAGAACTATAGTCTTTGCAATTCCCCTGACATTTCCACATACATTGCAATTTGTGGTCACTAGTTGGCTACTACGGCTCAAAGCATTATATCTATTCTAAGGGCAAGAAGAAAAGCAGAAGGAAAATGGATCCCTAACCTGTCCAATCCCTTTCATCAAGAAAGCCAATAGGTTTTTAGAAACTCTTACAGTATAGGAATCTCATTGGAATGGAGTAGGCTTTAAGAATATCTCCAGTGGCAAACAGAAAAAAGAAAAAAACACAGAATGAGATTGTAATGCTTGGCTTAAACTAATGATCAGTTGCGTGATTTTGGGCTCACTATGCCCCTAATAGACTCAGGGTTCTGTCATCAAAAAAGAAGTTGAAACTAGGTATTGGATAGGCAGGTGAGCCCCAAAACTGTCAGCATCCCAACCTGTGGCCTCACTGATTTTTCCACGGGTGAGCACATGACCCAAACCCAACCCACAGAGACCTTACACAAGATTTTTGAAACTCTCTGGCAAGACAGCTATCTATAGTCACAGATTAAGCTGAATAAAGAATGTTCTGAGAAAAGGAAGCTAACATAAATAGAAATAAAACCATGAGATAGAACATTCAACCGACACTCAGGGCACTGATTCTTATAGAGTCATTGTTAAGGCCAGTTTACATCTACCCTTGGGTATAGAATCCAATCAGTTCTCCATTATGTTCAAACTAGATCAAGTTCGATTTCTATGCCTTGCAACCAAAGAAAGACTCTCGACTAACCTACTTCTTGACGTGTTTCCCTGCTTCAGTCAGTGCAGCACTGAGCCTGTAGAGTTGTTTTTATCAAACATAAATCCAGTGACGCCACCAGTTTGAAATCTGTGATGATTTCCTCATCACCTGCAAGATGAAGTTCAAACATTTTGTTATATCAAAAGCTTTTTGTAACCTGCCTTAGAGATAACACACAAATCTATGCTTTGACCATATAAAACTTTAAATACTCTAAAATGTGCCTTCACTTTCATGCCATTATCTCCTTTATCTGAGATGTCTTTCCCCATGTTGTCCAACTAGATAACTCCAATTAATTCCTCACGACCCAACTCAGCATAACCTGCCTCTATAGCTTCCCTTGACCTACATAGGTACATTTACACCCAAACATACATATATCCATCTGCAAAAAGTCTCACTCATGTCCTTTTCTCAGCTCTAATAGTCCCTTTTGCATATCTTTATTACAACAAGGATAGCATTGTAGCATAATTCCTCCCAACTAAGTGTGAGTCCTGCAAGGTCAGGGACTGAGAAAATTCAGTGAGTGTTTGTTTAATTAAAATAAGTGAAATATTTGCACAAGTGGAGGAAGAAAGGAACGCCAAAAATCGTCTGAGTTTTTCTCTCATTTGGCTTATAGTCAATTAAATTCCTCCGTGTTTTTTTCTTGAACTGTTATTATAGTCACCTCCCATCTTGTAATAATGTTACTGATAATTTATATTTTTATGATCATGTCTGTGCATAATAATATGTTTACGCACAATAAACCTGGTATTGTGTTTTAGCTTAGTTTTACAGATGTAAAATATTTTGATGATTTGATTCTATAATTGGAAATTATCTTCCCATACTTACGTAAAGCATTTAGAATTATCACTTCTATATTTCCACAACATGTATTTGATAATATGTGGAGAAGGGTAGAATTTAGAATTGTGCGGGGCATCTAGTAGGACCTTTATACAAAGTTGACATTGATCTATTGACCAACAGTCTTTGAGCCTAATTATTATAATTTTTTAATTGAGGTATAATTGACATAATCCCAATTTTTTTAAATCTTACCATGAATCTATCTAAACAGAGTTTCATCCAAGTCATAGTTCTTTTTTTTTTTTTCTTTCCCCAAGCCATGGTTCTTAACTTTGTTCTCAAGAAACCAGTAATTTTGGAATGAGATTGAAAATACGTACATAAATGTACTTATTTTAGAGATGAAGAAATGTAGCTTCAGAAAAGCTATGTGACTCATGAAAGTTTATAGAACTGATAAATAGGAGAGTTGCATCAGTTTTCTGACAATCCAATGATTGTTTAATTATACAATAACCACCTCAATGCAAACTCTATCAAATGTCCTACTGAAACAAAACACTGTACCTGTAGCATTTTTTTCTATCTACCACTCCACGAAGCTCATTTAAATAGGAAATGGTATTTCTTTGGTATGATTTGTTTTCAATGAACCCATGGAATTTATGAACAATCACGGCTTCTTTTTCTCCATGCTCACCAACCATCTGTTAATAATCTAGTTTAATCCTGAATGTCTCTTCTAGTTATCTAGGACGCCTCTAGTCAGAGTGTTTGCTCAGCTTCTTATAACCCTCAAAACTGTAAGACTTGTGTAGATTTTTTGTGCTTGGAAACACTTTTGTTCAGGAGCTACATGATCCAAGGAGGCTGAATATGACTAAGGAGATACCAGTGAACAAGCTTAACAACCACAATTCTTTTTCCTTTTTTAATCTGGAAAATATTCCCTTCTCAGCTATCGTCCTGAGTGGCTTCAGAATTACTATATAAAAAGGGCTTGCGGGCAAAAATCCATTTTGGAAGAGGAGGACTACATGTTTGTCGTGAATTTGCATGCAGAACAAGTTTACTGTTTTTGCATGCAAATGTTTTGATTTAGATTGTTAAGCATTTGGTATGTTTGGAGGGTATGTTATGGAGATTGGGGTAGGGAACTAAAACACTGCCCCCAGCCACCTTTGGTGTTGTCACTGGATCCTGGCCAGTTACTTCACATGCCTGAATTCCTATCTCATCCAAGTGACATGCTTGCTTTGCAGTCAATAAGACCAAGGACTGAACAGAAGCCTGCTAATTGTCCAGACCACTCATGTCTGGTTGCCAATTGGCAGTTTCCCCTGGAACAGTAGTACATTGCTCAGTGAGAGAAGTCATTGTGGACCAACCTGAGACATTTCCATCCCCCAAGGGGAGCACAGCAGAGGGACTCAAAGACTTTGCCAACCAGAAGTCTGAAGACTTAATTTCTCCAGGGAGGAGCAGCCTGCTGTTCAAGCCAATAAAATCACAAACCAAGAAATCCAGACTATAAAATACCTCTTCATAAAATTCACACTGTGTTGGAGGTAAGGATTAGATCTATCTTGAAATCTCCTCATTTTGGTTGCCGATGAACGGAAGAAGAAGAAGAGGGAGAGGATGAGGAACGTGAACAAGAGCAAAAACAAGGGGAAAGAAGAAGAGGAGAAGTGGAATGAGGAAGGGGAGGAGGAAGGGAAGAAGAAGGAGGAAGGGGAGGAGGAGAAGGGAGAGAAGGAGGAAGGGAGGAGGAGGAGAAGGGACAGGGGAGGAGGGGGTAAGCCACATAGTTATTGTACATTGCATAGACACACACACCCTTACACATGTACCTACAACCTTGATTTAGCGAGGAAACCAACGTAAATATAGGACCCTTGTTTCTCAGCTGTCAGGGCAATGGGGCCAAAGATTATCGCTCAGTCTGAACCAATCTCCTAAACTTAAAAGCTTAAAGGCATTTCCTTCGTTTGTTATTGTCAGGGCCAACTCGGGGCGGGGCAAGGCCCTAGGCAAGTATTGTTCTGTGTGCACATTCATAATGAGATCAAGTTAACATAATATTTCGAATGCTGGAATTCCTTTCTTTTGGAAAGGAATGTAAATACAATGTCACCTCTAAGATGGGGACAGTGAAGACCTAGGAAGGGGAAAGACTCAAGGTCTGATTTCGTCTGATCTTGGTGATGTTAGGATGAGGTTAAGGTTAGACTGCATTGTCTGCATGTGGATCAATGGTATTTGTCTCTTGGTAAACCAATTCCCTTCTGCTTTAGAAGCAGTCTCTCAAACACCAATGTTGGAGTGCCCCTAAAATGGTAATTTCATACTCTCTAGGGGCCATCCCAGACATGACCTTTAAAACCCAATTAAAATAGCCAGCCATTTCCACATTTTTCCAGGACTCAGAAATTATGTTGTTTAATTAAATTTATCAGTAGCTAAAGGGAACGGTACCCCAGTCATCGTTTACTTGTTTCTAATAAAATTTATAGTTAATTATTTTAACTTTTTTCTTCTTTTTTCTTTAATTTCTGAAACTGTTAATATAGTGGAAGGCTATCAAACTCAAGTTTGTGTTGGAATAGTTTAGAATATTCTATTGCCTGGATAATTACTAACAAGAATGTTATTAGCCTGCATTGAAGGGAAGCTGTTTCCCCAGTGTTAAGTCGGGACTATTTTCAGAGCTTTCCTTAATGTGGAAACTAAAGAATTAGCAGCAAGACCTTAGAGAAGCCTTTCAATTCTCAAAACATCTTTTTAAATTTTTTTTGTTTTTTGTCTACCCTGTAGGTTTGCCCACAGAGTTAAACATTTGGAAAAACATTTTGCAAAGAAAAATGTGAAATGCATGTTCATGGGAAATGGTACTTAAGAGCTACTCTTTAAGAGTGAGATGTTTATCGAAATAAGGGAGCCTAATTGTCAAAAATGATGGGAAACAAATGTGAAAAGTCCTGTGTTTGGAACGCAGGCTACACGGAACACTTAAAAAATCAAATGCTGTGTTTCAAAAGAAGAGGCATAGTTTTAGAAGTTGCCATCTTTTGGAAAAAGTGTTCAGTTTAGGGATGAAAAAAAAAAAAGAACATGGCTGCCAAGGGACGTGGAATAAGAAAAAAAGAACATCGGTGCCAAAGTTCTCTTCTCTGAAACATTGGGTCACCACTTGAATATCAGTCTACCAGACTGATATTCTATAATGTTCAGTGACATCCCAGACCAGCCCTGCTGAAGACATATACTAAAGAGGCTGATAAGTGAGAGCTGCTGGAGATAGGACAAAATTCTCTGCGAAGATGAGACGTATAGCACTGCTTGTCTAAATTCTCCATATTTGCAGGGGTTTATTATTAGTTTCCAGAGCATCTAGACTAGAGTTTCTCAAACTAGTGCTATTGACACTTGAGGAAGCTAATTCTTCGTTGAGAGAAGACCGTCCTGTGCATTGTAGGATGTTTAGCAGCAACCAGCCACCCTGGCCTCTATCCACAAGATGCCAGTAGCAGCTCCCACCCTGCAGTGACAACCAGAAATGTCTCCAGGCATTTCCAAATGTCCCTGAGAGGGAGGAGGTGTAGGAAATTGCCCCTGATTAATATCTGCTGCTCTAGAGGATAAAACATTGATTAGGATTCTCAGTCTGTATTGTGTATTTGCAAGTGCATTCAGCAAAGATGTAAAATTCATGAGGACAGAATAACCCTGGTCCCCACCAAAAAGGTCAGTAAGTGGAGGATCCCTCTATTCTTGTCAGGTAATAAGGATTGCTTCTGGTCCTTCCACAGAGTTTGGTTCCAGCTGTATCCTTTGTCACCGGTACGACCAAGAACTTGTTATCTGACCTTTCAGCAAGGCTTCGTTTTCCTCAGTGCAAAATGGGGTCCGTATCTGCCTCAAAGGATCGTTAGAAGGATCAAACAAAAAGCTTATCTTAATACTCCCACTGGACGTCACCTAGCCAATCACCGTCTATTATTGCCTGGCACAATTCATATTCAGGTTCAATGAAGCAGATCGGTCAACTTTTCATTATTTTAACCACTAACCCAATCAGCATTGACAGATCTCATTAACTGGAACACGTTTGAAGAATCATACAGGAAGACCTACAAATAATTAGAGCTCTTTCCAGCTTGTATTTGGACTTGCCTTTAGTTACCCTCATGATGCATGGGTATCAGTCACTTGCTGTTGTGCCATCAGCCCACAGTTTTTGTTTTCAGTGGGAGTGCCCAGGAAAATAGTTAACATCAACTTAACTGCAGTTTGGCAAACCACAGAGTTGTTTCAATAAACACCCAGTGTGCTGAGCTGTGTGCACTTAGGGATGGGTGAATGTGGACCAAGAAGATCCTATTTGGGGGTCCACCTCATCATAAGGCAGGCACAGTCTTCCCCTGAAATCATGGAGCAGTTGCAATTACTCAAAGCTTCACCTTAAATAGAAATACACCTGCCAGAGGAGAGAGGATGGGAAGGACTCACAGCAGGTCGGAGCAGACCACGATTCAAGTGACAGGAGGAAACAGGCCCTTCTGCGGTGGTCCCTGCTCATTTTTGCTGAAATTTTCCCAAAGACCGTGCTGCTCAGGATTGTGCAAGAGGACCAATGATTACTATGAGAAGCAAAATATTCTTCTTTACAAAAGCTTTCCAGAGGGATTAGAATGTTTATGACACTTGGAGACTAGCCAAGCCAGTGTAAATTCCAGCACAGCATGGAGAAGTGATCAAGTTTACAACCTGTGGTCTATACATTGGGCAAGCATGCCAGATAGCTCCCCGAGAGTGGCATTACCTGGAAAGCTCTTTGGAGGAGTCTACAAGGGACAGATGATTCCTCGTCTACAGTCACCTCTCTAGGGGAGAATCCCTGCTTTAACCAGCTGTGCAACCTCAGGAAACCTCCCCCAGAAAGATGTCTGAGGGCTTCACCTTGGAGTGCAGCTAACCCAAGAAGTAACTGCTATCCACCCCACTCTTTCCAGCCTCATCTCCGGCTCCAGAAGTTGGTGCCTACTCACCTGGGTGGACAAAACCCTTATAGCAGCAAGAAACAGAAATACAGCTCCCATCAGCATAGGCCAAGTACAAATTTATTGACTCAATGAAAGAAAAGAGTTGACTCGGGAAAAGAAGACTCTCAATCAAACGAGAGAATACAAGCCCAAGCTCCTCCCTCACGGTGTGAGTGCGCAGTGAGCATTTCTCTGAAGAAGGAGACTGCTGTTCTGGGCATCCAGAACCATAGATGTCTACCCCTACATTCAGTAACTTCCCACAAGGAATCTTGATGCATAGCAGTATCGGTGCTTTGGATCAGGCCCACTGCCTGCTCTGGTAAATAAAGTTTTATTGCATACAGCCAAGTGCATTCATTTACGCATGATCTATGGCTGTTTTTGCCCTGCAATGACAGACTTAAATAGTTTGCTATAAAGATCATGGTGTCGACAAAGCCTGGGTCTACTGGCTGACTCTTCCCAGAAAAAATGTGCTCACTCCTGCTCTAACTAATTCTCTCAGAGATTATCTCGACTTAAAATCTGGCTTGAGTAAATCCAAAATGGTTACAGGTTTGACAAACCTTTCCAGTCCCTAAATGTTTTCTTTGAAAGAAAATTGGTTGTGTATTTATTCCTGTACATTCCCTGAGACATCTACTTGTTTATACCCCCTATTTTGAATGGCTAAAACCATGAGGCTACACGTTTACATTTTTAAACTTGTTTTGTGTTTGGTAGGTTTGATCATGTATGAACCCCAAATAAATAGGCTTCCCATCACCCTAAGTAGGTAAGAGTCATGTGTATTATTGTTAGAATTCCCCACTTCAACTCTTTTTTTTCCCTTTAAATAATCAACTAATCTCAAATGATAAACAGATTTAAAAAAAAGGTCCTTTCATACATTTAAATCTCTTGCAAAATCCATAAAGTCTGGACAAGATTTGACTGAAACAAATGTTTTTATTCTTGCTGATTTAATTATTACTGATTAAAATAGATCTTATTTTTCCCTGGGACTTGTCTACAACTCAAGATTTCAAAAGGGACTGGTCCTAAAGATGCCGCAAGGGACTTCCTTTTAGTCTACGTTTTCTCTCTCTAATTGCTAAAATTGCCTGGCAATCAAACTGGACTATTAGTTCATGAGAATTCTTATGGGTTTTGTAACGAACTCGATAGTCCATGCCCCATTTCTTCTTACTTGTCCTCATATTCTATGACTTAATGAGAAAACAGAGGGAGGTAAAAAAAAAAAATAATAATAATAATACAAAATAAAATAATAAATTAAATTATATAGGAAGAACATTCTATCCTTTTTTGCCTGTAAAAATTTTCTTGATGCTATAGTTTAGGTGATTAATGATTTTTGTACAATGGTAAAACTTAACTTGAAAAAGCTACTTCAAAAACAACCAAGTAACGAGCAAACACATTTGTTGAGGGCCTGCTATATTCAAGCAAAGCACTGTTTGGGATAGTGGTGGTTATAAGAATGTCTAACACAACATCATCCCTCAACGAGCTCCCAATCTACAAGGAAGATAAACAGACAGATACACCCCAAATCACACTTTGATGGAGGAAAGGAAAAGTGCTATGGGAACGCAGTGACAAGAACAATTAATTCAAGGTAGGAAGGAGGAAGGTGCTTAGAAAATGTTCCCCGGGGAACACGCATTGGAATTCAATCTTACAACCTCTGATATGTGTGTGAAAGGGTGTGATGAGAGCTCTGGTTTACTGTACTTCGAGGAGAGATAATACCATGAACAAAGGCAAAGAGATGTGTGTTCCCCTTTCAATCACCTACCGTATTGCATTGGAAATTACTTGTTCATGGGTCTGCCTCTGCCACCAAATTTTCAGTCCCTAAGAAGGGGCCACATCTTCTCTATCACCTGTGAGGCTAGACCTTCCCATCTAGGTGCCCCTTGAATTCAGCAATCCTGAATCGACCCTGTGATTCAATCTGTTTCTTATTTGACTCATTTCAGTTGTAATTCACGTTTCCCAAAATTCAAACTTAAAAAAAAAACACTGTAAATTCTAATCCCTGCTTAAATCTCATCAGTTTACAGGGACCCTATATTTATCCTCTCGGTTCCTCAGTTTCCTAATCTACCAATTGGGAAGGGGGGCAGGGTACACTGCAGAGGAAGAGTAATAACACATTACAAAGATCACGATAAATGAGACAGTACCTATCATGATAACATACCTAACTCCACGTTAGACGCAGTAGCTAATTAATTTGCCTTCATTTCTTTTCTCTTAAAATGAAGGGCAGTAAATCGGTTTTCCACATGCTCAATAGTAACATAGAATTTTCTAAAACTGTCCCAGGGACCTCTTTCCCCTGTGAGCCCTTTTAAAAGTATTCCATAGTTGAATGCATTTGGAGACGTTGGTACCATAGCCCCCTCCTGACCGGTTACAGGGCACATGAGCATATTAAAGGCTCAAGTAAATCTTACAGTAAACAAGTCTGTTTAGCTTTATTTATTCCAATGTCCTTCAAACTTATTTGATCACAGACTTCTTCCCCATGATACTTGATACATGACAGCATTCATCAAGACGTACTTTATGAACTCAGGTCTAAAGAGGACATTCTTGGCTCACCACCGTCATTCTACCGCCCACGTCCCAAATATTCTTGCCCTTATTCACATGTTATTGCATAAGGAGACATCTCAGGAAGGTAATTTTTTTGATTGTTCGTTTGTTTTGTTTGTTTTTTGGCTCCGAATAGCTAGCTGTTTTCCTAAGTCATGTGTCCTGTTTTCTTAAGCATGACTTAAATAGTCCTCCTTCCACTAATATTGAGCGTTTTTTAAACCAAAGCAAAGTAATTAAGGACCATGTAATTTTAAGGTTTATAGTTTCTCTCTCTCTCTCTTAAATCTGCACTATTTGGGTTTATGTATTTATTTTTAATGCAAAGATTTTAAAAAGCTCCAGGAAAACCTCCTTAATGACCCACACCACCCATGGCTATCTGGGCTTCTCATTTCGACCCCCTGCCACTGTCACTGAAACCGACCCAACACTGTTATCATTTGTCATTCAGCACTCGCTAATGTGTCTATGTGAGGTTCAGCCCTCTTTCACCAGTGTTTCCCTTTTTAGTTATTTTACTTTCACTATTATCCACTAGTCCCAGCCCGAGGATATTTTCATCTTGCAAAAAAAAAAAAATATATGCATAATAATGATGCCTCTCCTCTTGCATTGTGAAATCAGAAAATTAGAAATATCTCTTTCATAAGCTCAAAACTCTAGGTTAAAAAAATGCCAGAAAGCTTTTATGAAAAGTAGCAAAAAAAAAAAAAAAAAAAAAAAAAAAAAAGTAAATTAGCCCCAAATGTACAAATGTATGCTTGAAAGTTTGGAAAATACTTTAGCCTTCTCATTTCCCTGCTAGTGTTCCACACAGGATTCTAAGTCCCCCAGCACGGAGGTAACATCCAACTTATCTTTTTACCCCCAGGACTTAGGGTAGTGTCTTGTGCACGGGGTATTTGTTCCCAAATATTATTTACTGAACTGAACTTCATTTTTTATTATTTTTCGTTAATGTTTATTTATTTTTGAAAGAGAGAGAGAGTAGGGGAGGGGAAGAGAGAGAGGGAGACACAGAACCTGAAGCGGGTTCCAGGCTCGGAACTATCAGCACAGAACCCGACAGGAGGCCCGAACTCACGGACCACGAGATCATGACCTGAGCCGAAGTCGGATGCACCAACCGACTGAGCCACCCAGGCGCCCCTGAAGAGCAATGAATTCTAATTTTATATCAACTCTCTGAGTCCTTACATGAGCAGAATCTGAGTAAATCAGTAGGAAAAAAAAAAAAAAAAAAAAAAAACCAAAGTGGCCCATATGCCCTGAAACTCAAATCATTTTTAATACTTAAACACCCAAAGAAAAAGACAAAGAACGTTTACCTTTGTGTTAGAAATTCTCTGCGGGGGCACCCGGGTGGCTCAGCCGGTTGAGCGGCCGACTTCAGCTCAGGTCACGATCTCGTGGTCCGTGAGTTCGAGCCCCGCATTGGGCTCTGTGCTGACAGCTCAGAACCTGGAGCCTGTTTCGGATTCTGTGTCTCCCTCTCTCTCTGCCCCTCCCCCGTTCATGCTCTGTCTCTCTCTGTCTCAAAAATAAATAAACGTTAAAAAAAAATTAAAAAAAAAAAAAAGAAATTCTCTCCGTTTGAGGAATAACATCTTGATTATCCAGAACTTACAACTGGGTGTTAGCTTGCTCTTCT
The DNA here is from genome assembly GCF_018350155.1 of Leopardus geoffroyi. NCBI lineage: Eukaryota > Metazoa > Chordata > Mammalia > Carnivora > Felidae > Leopardus > Leopardus geoffroyi. The sequence goes on from NC_059332.1 coordinate 102,332,387, forward strand.
CGGCTTCAGGACAAAAGGGTGGGAAAGCAAGAAAGAAAAGACAGGAGGAGAGAGGAAGATGGAGAAAGAGGGAAGAAGGGAGGGAAGTAGGGAGGGGGAATGAGGAAGCCAAGAACAAAGGAATGAAGGAAGGAAAGGAAGGGGCTGGGATCCAGGTTGCTTATTTACTTCAAACAACTTTGACAGTTTGTTTCCGAGCGAGTCTAAGTTAGGTTGAACTCCCATCGGTCTTCCTCAAGCTTCAGTATTGCATAGTCACCTTCAAAAGGGAAAATTTTGATGGTGAACTTACCTTTACCCTTAATCCATTATCAACAAAATTCAACAGGGAATGCCAAAATAAAATAAGTAGAGGAAATAATATCAATGAAGTTGTCAATCTTGCACTTACATTTGCTTCTGCATTAATTGCTACTGAACTTTTACAAGTTTCCTTGTCAAACACAAGCAAGAAAGATCCGCAGGGGACATTTCCTCACAGTCTGAACCTCGTGAATACGGTGCTGACTGCCTCTGCTGCTCTTTTCACTTGAACGTCTGTCCTATTTGCCAAGGGAAGGCCCGAAACTCCCATTCCTTCTCTCTAATCAGTTATGGTAAAACCATCTTTTGCCTGGCATTCCATGATATCATTTTGCCTCCACATAGCCAAAAGAGTTTATTTACGTAATAAGTCACCTGCTATTATTTTCTTCATTACTCTGTAACAATGAGTGCTCGATTTCACTTTTATGGTGTCCAATCAAAATCTCAATTTCTTGACTAATTTAAGAACATTTCTGTCATTATGGCAGAATGCCATAGCTGGCAAAAGAGAGATGTCTTGGGGCGCCTGGGTGGCTCAGTCGGTTGAGTGTCCGACTTCGGCTCAGGTCATGATCTCACAGCTTGTGAGTTTGAGCCCCCCATCAGGCTCTGTGCTGACAGCTCGGAGCCTGGAGCTTCTTCAGATTCTGTGTCTCCCTCTCTCTCTGCCCCTCCCCAACTCGCATTCTGTCTCTGTCTCTCTCAAAAATAAATAAACATTTAAAAAATAATAATAATAATAAAGAGGGATGTCTTGGTGGGTCAGTCGGTTTAGGTACCCAACTCTTGCTTTTGGCTCAGGTCATGATCTCAGGGTTTGTGGTTTTGAGCCCCACATCAGGCTCTGTGCTAACGGTGCAGAGCCTGCTTGGGATTCTCTCTCTCTCCCTCTCTCTCTGCCCCTCCCCTGCTCATACTCTCTCTCTGTCTCTCTCAAAATAAATAAAAAATAATTTTAAAAGATTACTTAAAAAACTAGCAAATGAAATTCATCTTAATGACTACTTTGACACAATGCTGTTTTGACATTAGACTGGACAAAGAACATTAAGAATTAAATATTGGGGCACCTGGGTGGCTCAGTCGGTTGGGCATCCAACTTCAGCTCAGGTCATGATCTCACAGCTCGTGAGTTCAAGCCCCACATCGGGCTCTGCGCTGACAGTTCAGAGCCTGGAGCCTGCTTTGGATTCTGTGTCTCCCTCTCTCTCTCTACCCTCCTCCGCTCATGCTCTGTCTCTGTCTCAAAAATAAATAAACATTAAAAAAAAATTTTTTTTAAAGAATTAAATATTAAGTCCTTAGATGATCCTTCAGCATTGATACTAGGAACCCAAATGGAGACCCTGAATCTATACAGCAGTGTTTAGGTTATCTGGCCCACAATACATGTACGTTGTTTAATTCAGTGAAGTGAAAATACAAAATAAAAAAAAAAAGTTCTCATAGAATTTGTACACACTGAATAAAACAGAATATTCCAATTTGGAAAAAAAAATACTTTTATAGATCTACTGTCTTGAACATTAAATTTATCTTTAAAATAATGATCGTTATATTTTTGGACATTTCAATTATCAGAGCAACTCTTGATTAAACTGGCTTTATTTTCCAAGATAGAGTTTGGGGGTAGGAGGTTGGTTTATTTTTAAGTTTTTATCAAATAATTTAATTAAAGATGTTTTCCCCCTTAAAATGTTGCTTAATTTTTTTTTTGATTCTTTAAGTTTATTTATTTATTTTGAGAGAGAGAGAGAGAGTGGGAGGATCAGAGAGAGGAAGAGAGAGAGTCCTAAGCAGACCCTGCAGTGTCAGTGTAGATCCTGATGCAAGGCTTCAACCATTGAACCATGAGATCATGACCTGAGCCAAAACCAAGAATTGGAGGCTTAACCCACTGAGCCACCCAGACTCTTCAAAATATTGTTTCATCTGAAATTTTAGTTTATCAACACTCTCCACTTGTCAAGAGTTTTGTTTTCTTTTTTCCCCTAGTGGTTTCCAGTTGCCAAGACTTGTAATTCAGTTTCTAAGTAGTAAGAGCATCCATCCAAGACCTGATAACAAGAGAGCTCATTGTAACATGTGTAACATTTTCTGTAATTATTTTGTTCTTCTTGTAATAGTTTTTTTTTTTAATCAGTTTGTAACTAATAGAATTTCTTTCTCTCCTTCTTTTTTTTTTTTTTTTTTGGTGACTAAAAATTTTCCTTTAAAAGTCATATTCCTTAAGGGTTTTATATTGCTGAACATTTCCTTTTTGTTTCCAACTTGGATGTTTCAGTTGGTGGTGTAATCATTCTTTAAGGAAACTATCACTTTATCTAAACATGTCATCATTCAAAATGTCCCTGTCGTTTCAATCCACAAAGGACTGAAAGTAGAACAAAATATCAATATGCAGTGAAAGAACTATGTGAGTATTTGGAATCTGGTTTTCCTTTGCAGAAAAAGCAAGTCTGCTATCCAGAACACCACCCAGATAGTATCAAATCACATTAACTAACCATGTGGACCCATTCCAAAAAACCAATTTCAAAGTTACTGGGTTTTCTGACTTTGAACAAGATAATGTCATTTCTATTGAAACGATTCACTGAAATTCAAATTTAATGCAGCCTGGACTATGGTCATTACCCATAACTACCTAGAGTTATCTTGCCTTATGAGATCTAGCATAATTTCTGTTTTTCTCTGATATGACCAACTTTCCTTTCTGGGATGTTAATTTATAGGAAATGGCATATTTAGAAATAAATATGAAAGTATCCTTGAGGCATGAAAAACTTGCTCCTCTTGAGGGTTTTCTGGCTTGGTGGTACTGGGTTGGTTTGTTTTCTTCTTATTCCCAGAGTTAACACAAATCAGCAGTTTGTAACGCCCTAATTGCAACCAAGACCGAAAACTTATTGCCAATAATACCAATAAAGCAACTTGAAGAAAATCATTAAGTACTAGGCTAGCTATTAATGATGATGATAATCATAATAATGATATTTTATGCCTCTGTAGTGCCTTTACTCTGAGCATCTCAGAGGACTTTATGGATAAATGCTTTGATCTTACCCAAATAAATCTGATTTTTCATTTATATGCACTTCTGTAAAGTTGCTTCAAATCTCAACATTAATCAAAAACACGGAATCTCTCAATTTTAACATTTCAACACTTAGCTTATTTAAAGAATACCTGCGCACTTTTTTGATGTTCTAGAAACAGCTTGCTTCCTGGGAATTGATTATAGGAGTTATCGGAGTTAAACATCTATTATTGTAAGAGGTACCAGAATAAATATAGATATTTGCATCTCTGCTAGGTCAGGAATAGAAATTCTAATGACTTAGAAAAGCAAATCTTGGGTAAATTTGTCTGATCTCAGTAAAATGTAGGCATTTCATTGTTGCTGTTTTCCCAACTTGAATATCTGAGTAGGAGAATTCTTTGTATTTTTTAAAACACACACACACACACACACACACACACACACACACACACACACACAAACTCCTTGGGTTTAATGGTGGTCTGCCATATTGTAAGATACTCCAGAAGTGAGAGTACTCTATGAATAATATTTCTTCCTTTGCTCTATGTGGATCTTTCCTGATAGAAAAGGGCAGCTTTGACCAAAGGGTACATTTTGCTCTGTGGTAAAAGCATAAAGTAGCTAATGGTCTCCTGATAGAATCTATACTCAACTTCCCCAGGTTCACTCATGAGCAATCCCAAACATTTGGCTTGGTCATTTAGCCAATGTTACATAAACAACAACAAACCCCAGTACCCAGTAGGATTACTAAAAGCACTGAAAGAGTTAAAGACTGAGGAAGTTCCTAACATGATGCCAGGCATCTATGACTGCTTATGAAGCAGGGGCATGATCCCACTGAAAATTAAATTAAAACAAAACAAAACGGAACAGAAAACAAACTGAAATAATAACAGAAAATGCAATTGCTATCTTACGACCAGGTCTCTTAACCTGGAGTCCATGAATAGCCACCTCTCTAGACACCTAATAAGCAAAATTGGAGATAAATCTGTATACATGGGAATTCTTCCAGAGTCTATCCCTGTCATCAGAGATTCCGAAGAGTCCCTGACCCAACAGAGTTCAGATACCACTGCCTTACAGTGATAATAGTGTTGTCAATAGCAGTGACAGCATGACAGGAAAACCTTCTCCCTCCTTCCCTACCCACCACACCCTCACACATTCACTACAGGGGAGAAAAAAAGTTTTATAAATTGGAATACTTGATAATTGAGTGACTGAGGCTGATACTTTCCTGGTGTTTTTATTTGTAAATGAAAGTGTGAAGTCCATGAACCCTGCACTACTGGTCTCCCATTATCTGGACACACTAGCTTGATTGATGTGTTTTCTTTCTCCTTTTCTTCCTCTTCTACTCTTCTTATCTGTATATCCCCTTCCACTAATTTCTGGATACACAGAAGTCAAAATGTTGACATGCAGCTCGATGGTGACGCACAGTGTTTGTGAATCCCAGTGCCTGGGGTTTGTGGAGTAGCTTTTAGTTTTAAAGCATTCGCTGTGAGGTAGGGTATGATTCATTTGCATTTTGCAGATCAGAAAATGGAGCTCTGAGTGGTTAAATGAGTTGTCCAATTGTAGTCAGCTAGTACAAGACAGAGTCAGGGCCCAACCCTGCTGTTGGGCCAATTCAAAATCTTTATTCCTCCAACTGAGACCACTTTTCCCAAAGGGATACAGCCTGGCTGTCTTCCCCCACAATACTCCATAAAAAAGCGTTTCAAAATCAAATGCATCCTAATTAACATGGCTCTGAATTGGAAGATATAGAAGGTCTGAAAGACAACAACAACAACAACAACAAAACAACCGTTCAACTTTCTTACCCCACACGTGACCGGAAGACCCCACGTAAAACAAAAGTACCAAATGATGCTGAACTACACCAGTCTGTGTCTTTGAAAGTAACCCCTCACAATGGAGAGTTGGGGCAGGCAATAACTTTTTACCCCATTTTCCCTAACTACCAACCCAAAACGTGTATTCTGAATGAATTAGCCGCCACATGGAGGAGTTTTCTCTCATCTACCTGCTTTAGCTTATCAAAGTGTTTAGACCACATCACTCTGGACCCAAACCCCCTCCTTAGTGTCAGTCCTCTCCTTGATGCTGATCTCCCCAAGACTATTTTTCTACTACAACCAAACCTACTATATTTTTTGCCAAATCCATCTGTCTAAATTACAGGCCAGGTGACATTAGCCCCCTGCTCAAAAACGCTTTATTGATGGTGACCCTACTACAGAATACTATTGAGGGCTTCTATAATCTGGACTCAAGCCACCTTTTCAATTTTGTCTTTCTATCCTGCCACACTGAAGATGGCAATTCATCATCATGTACCCCCCAGGCACATGTGTTCATTCAACGACTAGTTGTTGAATACCTACTGTGTACATGGACTCTGTTAAGCTCCAGGAATATCACAGGCGTGTGGTTCCTGACCTCATAGAGCTCATGGCTAAGTGGAGAAGACAGGCAATAAACAAGAAAATAACTGAACTGTGGGAAGGATTTCTAAGGAAAAAAACATGATTCCTGAATACACAAATGGGGATGGGGCTTGTGGAAGAGAGAAAAGGATCTAGTCAAATAAGATAGTTGGGGACTACAATAGCTGAAGGTACAACATTCAAATAAGAGGAAGTCATCCCTGCAAACGAACCTTCCAGATTGAGGGACCAGCATGTATGAAGAGCCTAAGATTGGAAAAAGCTTGCAGAATGGGCAAGAGGCCTGTCTGAATGGAGAACAAGGGACCGGACTATAGCCTCCAATGAAGCAAAGTCTACATCATGGAGGTCCTTAGACCCACGGAGAGAATTCGTTTTTTTACCCAGTGTAATAGTTTTAAGCAGAGAAGTGCCACAATCGGATTAATATTTTTTTAAAAATCAAAGAGACATTGATAACCAAGATAAACCTCTGTCTTCAAAGGGAACTGAAAATAGAATAGTAATCATGCTGAAAAGCAGAAGTACGGAAGTATAGGGAAAAAAAATGATACAGGCTGTTGTACGAGTATGTGTTTACTTCAGGTTTTCTGCTAACAAAAAATGAGACTAGAAAATTTTCGAAGATCCATTTTAGGCTTGAAACAATCTAAAGCCTATCCAGCCTGGAAGTATGATCTTGCATATTCTGTATGGAGACAAGGTGAAAGTCAGAGCTTTTAGGCACAACTTCAACTCTTTGGGCCCAAATCTATTGTAGAGGTCTGGGGGTAGAGGCAGGAATAGATTGTAAATACATTATACAGAATACATTACAAACCAAGCTCAGCCTGAATTTCAGAGCATGCAAACTCATGGTATTCCTAAGTAAATTCCATATATAAAGTTAGCTAACACCTAAGGACATCTACCATCTAAGAAAAGTCAGCAGAACCCCCTTAAATATCAAAAAGAGGAAGCCCACAGCATTCCCACCAATTTTGAGTAAAATCTGCCCGAGCTAGGATCAAATCCTTTATATGTTTACAGCCTGTCTCACATTAGAGGTGCTTTTTTCTCTTTTTCAAGTCTGATGTAATCTTTCTTTCTTTCTTCTTTCTTTTCTTTCTTTCTTTTTCTTTTTTTTTTTTTTTCTTTTTTTTTTTTTTTTTTTTTTGACAAAACTGTGGAGTAAACCCTAGGAAAAACGTGCTATCGAAGCACGTTAACACCTAAGCAGGCGGTAGCATTGCCCCCTGAAGAATCTGGCCTTGTTTGCAGACCACTGAGGCCCTTTGAGGTTGCACATCGGCTTGCTCGCAGTTGGGCCTGAATTGTCACACCGCTGAAGACACAGCACGAGGTGTCTAACCCTTCTCTGGGACTGCTGTGCGGGCCGATGTCAACACCACTGGCCTTGCTGCCTGGATTCTACATGATTTTCACTACCGGCCCTCCAGTTCCTGTGGCTCTGAATCAATAACTTTTTGTTACTGAAGCTTCCCTTAAAAACACATGAGCAAGGTTACAACGAGAGAGTGTACTTTTTCTGTGTCCCAGAATGTCCTTGTTCCTCTGGTAGACCATGGATCCGGGACGTGGCTGTGAATGTTGGCGTGTGTGGAAACGGAAAAAGCAAACCTTCCCCACAACAGCTTAACGTGAATTACAAAATGCATGAATCCAGAGCCCCGGCTTATCATTTGTGGCCAGTTCCAAATCTGCTTGAGGGGGGTCCCAGCAGCAGGCCCCCCAGCACCGTCCCCAAGGGAGTCACCTGCGATATAGTGATTAAGCGGTGTTTCTGGGGCTTTCTTCATGATGCTGACAGAGGATGTGACCCCCACTTAACTTCCTAACCTTTTCTTTTGATCAGATTCCCAGGTAGCTATAGCAATTCCAAACTGCAGCCCGTTGAGTTTGAAGATACTACGAATAAGCCTCCGCAGCTGTGGCAGTATTGAAAGAAATTATTTCTTACCAGGCACGATAGGCTGCTTGGAACAGCCTCATAAGGCTTGACTAACAGTCTGGAGGCTGTGTTGGTGCAATACAGCTCTCGGTATAAAATAACACCCACCCAACACAATTTGCTTAGAATCTTGCTCAATGACTACTTGAGGCAGAAGTCATTAAAGTGACTCTGAGGACGGGGCACCTGGGTGGCTCAGTCGGTTCAGCGTCCAACCTCAGCTCAGGTCATGATCTCACAGTTCGTGGGTTCGAGCCCCGCATCGGGCTCTGTGCTGACAGCTCAGAGCCTGGAGCCTGTTTCCGATTCTGTGTCTCCCTCTCTCTCTCTGACCCTCACCCATTCATGCTCTGTCTCTCTCTGTCTCAAAAGTAAATAAACAATTTTAAAAAAATTTAAAAAAAAAAGCGACTCTGAGGAAATCCATTTAAAAACTGATGCCACCTTTTTAGGACATGGTAAAGAATTTTCTCTAGCTTTGAAAGAGTTGGACTCCTTTCAGTGCTATCGTCTCTGCCTGATATACCAAGCGGCTCGCGGTGGGTCAGGGAGCTCGAGGCGGCACCTGCTATACGCGCTGCTTAGGAGCAATCCATCCGAGGAGACCATACTTCCCAGAGCAGTGATGTTGCTGCTCCTACGTATAAAAACCACAAAGCAACATCAGAGGCTTATCTTCCTTAGAAAAGCACATAAAGATGGGCTGTGCTGTTTTCTAAGTGGAAAAAACAAACAGAACCATGGAAACGCAACGTTATCGAGAGCTAATGGGATTAGGAAAACAGATACCTTAAGTAATCAAGATGAATTCATTAATTTCAAAAATGTCCTTTGTTGAACATTGGTGAGCCTGTGTTTTAAGAATGTAATACTTCGGTTCTTTCGTACGGATACTTGGCGGAATATAAGGCTTTATATTTCCAACATGCTTTCTCTGGAGCCTGGCTGCTTAGGCGGAATCCTGGCCCTGTCACTTTTTAGTTGTTAAACTCAAGTCCCAAAGTTCACTATATTTGAGTTTCTTCTATGAGCTTGGGGGCAATTTTAAGAATCTCATAGAACTGATGGGAAGGTTAAATAAGTTAATGTACATAGAAAGCTAGAATGCTATGTGGCCCACCATAGGAAGAGCCGAACAATTTTAAAGTTCCTCTTGCTGCTATGCATTGCCATCATCATCATCATCTTCTTCTTCTTCTGCTTCTTTTTCTTCTTCGTCATCTTCTTCATCATCATCATCATCATCATCACCATCTCTGTCTTCTTGGTGAATTCCCACAACAAAACAGTAAGGAGCTATGGGCAACGTGTTCTAATATAAAAATAAAATAAAATAAGGCCCTTGAGGGAATGAATAACTATATGAATAAATATTTAAATATTTAATTTTTTTATTTTTAAAAAGTGCTTTTTCACTGATTTATTTTTTAAGTATAATTTATTGTCAAGTTAGCTGACATGCAGTGTATACAGTGTGCTCTTGGTTTCTGGAGTAGATTCCCAGGATTCGTCGCTTACATACAATATCCAGTGCTCATCCCAACAACTGCCCTCCTCCATGCCCGTCATCCATTTCCCCCTCTCCCCCGCCCCTCCCATCAACCCTCAGTTTGCTCTCTGTATTCAAGAGAGGTTTGCCTCCCTGTCTGTTTGAAACTACTTTTTCCCCTTCCCTTCCCGCATAGTCTTCCGTTAAGTTTCTCAAATTCCACATGAGTGAAAACATATATCTGTCTTTCTCTGACTGACTTATTTCACTCAGCCTAATACCTTCCAGTTCCATCCATGTTGTTGCAAATGGCCAGATTTCATTCTTTTTTGTTGCCAAGAAGTATTCCGTTCTGTGTATAAACCACGTCTTCTTTATCCATTCTTCAGTTGGTGGACATTTGGGCTCTTTCCAAAATCTGGCTATTGTTGAAACATTGGGGTACATGTGCTCTATGAATCAGCACTCCTGTGTCCTTTGGATAAATTTCTAGTAGTGCTATTGCTGGGTCATAGGGTTGTTCTATTTTTAATTTTTTTTGAGGAACCTCCATACTGTTTTCCAGAGCAGCTGCATTAGTTTGCATTCCTACCAACAGTGCAAGAGGGTTCCCATTTCTCCACATCCTCGCCAACATTGATTGCTTCCTGAGTTGTGACTTTTAGCAACTCTGACCAGTGTGAGGTGGTATCTCAACGTGGTTTTGATGATGATGCGATGTTGAGCATGTGTCTGTTAACCCTCTGTATGTCTTCTTTGGAAAAGTGTCTGTTCATGTCTTCTGCTCATTTCTCCACTGGATTACTTGTTTTGGGGGTGTCGAGTTTGATTAAGTTCTTTATAGATTTTGTATATACTAATCCTTTATCTGATATGTCACTTGCAAATATCTTCTCCCATTCCATCAGTTGCCTTTTAGTTTTGTTGATTGTTTCCTTTGCAGTGCAGAAGTTTTTTATCTTGATGGGGTCCCAATAGTTCACTTTTCCTTTTATTTCCCTTGCCTTCGGAGATGTGTCGAGTCAGAAGCTGCTGTGGCTGAGATCAAAAAGGTTGTTGCCTGTTTTCTCCTCTAGAATTTTGATGGTTTCCTGTCTCACATTTAGGCCTTTCATCCATTTTGAGTTTATGTTTGTGTATGGTGTAGGAAAGTGGTCCAGGTTCATTCTTCTGCATGTTGCTGTCCAGTTCTCCCAGCACTATTTGCTAAAGAGACTGTCTTTTTTTTTCCATTGGATACTCTTTCTTGCTTTGTCAAAGATTAGTTGGTCATACATTTGTGGGTCTATTTCTGGGTTCTCTATTCTATTCCATTGGTCTGTGTGTCTTTTTGTGTCAATACCATACTGTCTTGATGATTACAGCTTTGGAGTAGAGGCTAAAGTCCGGGATCATGATGCCTCCTGCCTTGGTTTTCTTTTTCAACATTTCTTTGTCTATTTGGGGTCTTTTGTGGTTCCATACAAATTTTAGGATTGTTTGTTCTAGCTCTGAGAAGATAAATGTTTTTTTTTTTTAAATAAGACTTCCCAGGGGTGCCTGGGTGGCTCAGTCGGTTGAACATCCAACTTCAGCTCAGGTCACGATCCCGTGGTCCATGAGTTCGAGCCCTGCGTTGGACTCTGTGCTGACAGCTCAGAGCCTGGAACCTGCTTCAGATTCTGTGTCTCCCTCTCTCTCTGCCCCTCCCCCCACTCATGCTCTGTCTCTGTCTCTGTCTCTCTCTCTGTCAAAAATAAACATTAAAAAAATCAGACTTTCCAGGGGTGCCTGAGTGGTTGAGTCGGTTAAGTCTCTGACTCTTGATTTTGGCTCAGGTCCTGATCTCATGGTTCATGAGTTGGAGCCCTGCATCGGGCTCCAAGCTGGCAGTGGGAGCCTGCTTGAAATTCACTCTCTCTTGCTCTCTGTCTCTGCCCCTCTGGTTCTCTCTCTCTCTCTCTTTCTCACTCTCTCAAAATAAATAAACTTTAAAAAGTAAAAAATAAAAATTAAATTAAATTAAATTAAATTAAATTAAATTAAATACTTTCCAACTAATAACAGCAGAGCCATGACTAGAATTCTCAGCCCTTTCCAATGACAGCACCACTCAGAACCTGCTCCAGAGAGTGGACACCAACCACCTCAGTGTGCGTTTACTATAGCCCTGTACCATTTTCTTGAATCATTGGTTGCAAATTCCACACCCCCTGCAAGGTGTCTATTTTCTTCTCACCGTCTCTTGAAGGCATTAGGTGTTGTAGGATAAAGTCACAGCCAGTAATTTCTCCCGATCCCTGGATATGTATCCCTAGATCTTATACTCATATTCACCTCTTATAAATTACAAAGCAGTTGATACACAGATTGCTTCCATTCTCTCTCTCAAAAAGTAAATTTCTTCCTATTCGCTGGGGATGACTCCTCCTCCTCTTCTTCTGTCTCTCTTCCTCCTTCCCTCCCTCCCTCTAAATTTCTATAGATTTCTGTTTCATCAGTTATTCTCCTTTTCTAAAGTATCCTCAGATTATTTCTGCTCCCTCCTCCATCTTTTTTACTTTAAAGAAGAAAAGATCTTCCCTCTCATGTCAAATCTTCACTTTCCATTGTGACTTTTCATTAAGGGTCCGTAGTCTCTCTCTGCTCACTCCCATATCCTATAATCCAGCGCATATGTTTGTCAAGCTTATTGGGATTTCTTGCTCGAAAGTCACCGGGAAGCCACTTACTATTGTATCTAGCGCCCTTTTCTCAGCCCTCACTCCCTTCCTCACTCAAGAAGTGACACCCAGGTAGGGTGGGGGTATCTCTCTCTGCACACTCTCCCTTGGAGCTCATTGCCTCAATGCCATTCTCATTGTCCTCACAACCTTCCCTCAGGCTTCTCTGTTGTCTTTGTTTTCTTACCTGACTTTTAATTTTTTTCAATTAAAAAATGTCTGTCTTCAAGCCCTAGTCACCGTCCCTCCTTTATTTACTTACCTGTATTATGGATCTATTAAATTCCATCTTCTCACTAAAAGCTCTTCACCTTCTAATGATTTCCCTATTTCATGTATTGGTCATGGGTGACTCTCAAGAGATTGGAAGTAAAAATGGCCTGGGATTCAATCTGAGCTTTGCCATTTACTGTATCATTCGGGGAGAAGCTTCTTAACTTCTCGGAACTTCAGCACATCCTCCATAACATGGGCTTGAGATGAGGAAATTATAAGTGCATACAGTGTCATCCTGTAAAGGGGATCATGGGAAGTTACCCCCTGCCCACTCCGGAGTCCCACCCCACCACACACATCCCTTCCTCGCTTGAGGATTCCAGCACTGAAATCAGTACCAGACTTGAGTCCTTCCCAAGCCCCATCTCCCAGACCCAGTTTGTCAAGTCCACCTGCTTAACCCTCCTTCCTGTGGGTTTTCTTTCCACCTCCAGAACACAGCCTCATGGTTCACTGCTGGCTTGTCAACACAGTCTTCTCTCTAGTTCCACCACCTCCAGTTTCTCCCAACTTTCAATCCACCCTGGACAATGGCACCAGATAATAAATATTCCAACACACTGCTCAAAACAATTACTTTCCTAGGGTGCCTGGGTGGCTCAGTCAGTTAAGCGACTGACTCTTGATTTTGGCTCAGGTCGTGATCTCACGGTTTGTGAGTTTGAGCCCCACATCGGGCTCCACGCTGACAGCAAGGAGCCTGATTGGGATTCTCTCTCTCCCCCTGTCTCTGTGTTCTTCTGCTGCTTGTGCTCACTCTGTCTCTGTCTCTCTCTCAAAAACAAATAAATATTAAAAAATTATTACTTTCCCAAGGCAACTCACCTAATGAGTAGGACACAGATTTGAGGCCAATCTACTCCTGAGTCTGTATTCATAACCACAAGCCTGTGCTATCTCCGTATCAATGCTTGGACTTGAAATTCAAAATCCTTCATGATCTGACCCCCTCTACCTATTCAAGCTTTCCTTCTGCCAGACCTATATATCAGTATTTGATTTACTTGCACTTCCTAACATAAGCTTTCTTTATCCTTCAGGATTCTTTCAGCTATGAGTAACAAAATACTAACTCAAGTGGCTTAAACAGTAAGGGGATTTATTATCTCATGTAACAAGTCCAGAGCTGAAATAATTCCAGAAGCATTTAATATCACATTTGAACAATAATCCTAAGACCCAGATTTCCTCCATCTTCCCTCCACTTTGCTCTATTCAACATGATCTCATGTGAACTCCCTCGGTGGTTCCAAGATGGTACCTCAGTTCTAGAAAGCACGTACAGGTACAACCATATCCAATAAAAGTAAAGACAGCAGCTATATGGTGCACCATGATTTGAGTGAAGAATCTTTTCCCATACACCACACCTGTACCCCAGCCTTTCCCACCAGACTTCCCTTGACATTTCATTGGCCAAAGCCTTATCACCATCACCGAATAATTTGTAAACAAACCACCATGAAGCCAGATACATTTAGAGGCTTCCAACATTTGTGAGATATGTCCACAGTGAAAATTACATTGTCCATCCCAACTCACTACATGCATAAACACATTTCATAATTCATATCTAAAATGCAAACGAAAGTTTTACAAAATAAAATACATCCTTACTATGTGATGCGTTCAGATATTTTCTATTTTATTTTATTCTCTATACTACTCTACTCCTTTAATCAAAAACAAACAAACAAACAAACAAAAAACCCACTAAATTGGTTTTGCAGCTCCCTACTAGACTGACTGTTACCTCCACTTCAAAAAACACTGGCTTCTACTAATGAGAATTTACTCAAGTATTGTCAGAGAGAGGTGAACTCAAGAATATCATTGAGTCAGTATGGTGAAAGGGGAAATGACTCTTTTTTTTTTTTTAATTTTTTTTTCAATGTTTATTTATTTTTGGGACAGAGAGAGACAGAGCATGAACGGGGGAGGGGCAGAGAGAGAGGGAGACACAGAATCGGAAACAGGCTCCAGGCTCTGAGCCATCAGCCCAGAGCCCGACGCGGGGCTCGAACTCACGGACCGCGAGATCGTGACCTGGCTGAAGTCGGACGCTTAACCGACTGCGCCACCCAGGCGCCCCGGGAAATGAGTCTTTTAAAGACAGCCAATACTTTCTCATTTTTGTGTGTCTTAGATTATATATTTATCATTTGCCCACACATACAACACCTCTCACTCAACATTCATTTGCTAACATTGGGATGTTTCAAACTTGGGCTGCTTCAACGCACTGCTGAAAAGGCTGGGGTTTTTATTTAGAATTTTGAAAAACTGACATCCCGCGGTAGTTTGTAAGTCACAGAAAATAAATCAAGCATTTTTTTTTTTTAATTTCAAGATCTAGTTTCTTTTGATGATACAAGGAGGGTAAAAGGTCATGGGAGTTCAATTAATTTACTTTAAAATGCTCCTTTTAAATGATGTCCAAGGAATAAATCACCAAAGATTAATCTGGAAAAACCGAGTCTCTCCCTCTTGTTTGGGATGTCTTAAGATCTGAGAACAGCTGGCCCCATCTCTGTTCTCTCTTCTCCTGATTCATCTTGCCCGTGATCCCAGGGAGAGGTCACCCTGGGGCCCTAAATAATATGAGCCTGCACACAGAGACTGCCACTTTCTCCTTGCAACTACCTTACCCTTAAGAACCCTGCCAAGCTCAGCAAAGGCTTTAAAGGAACTGGGCTTTGTACCCAGGTCTGCTTTTCACTCACTGTGCCTGGCTCTTCACACATCTATGATCATTTATATCTTTACAGTAACACCTTGGTGTGTCCAAGGTTCCTGAGCATCTGTTAGGTATAAAGCATGGTGCAAGGCTACAGGGAACCCCACATGGATAAGCCATGATGCCTATTCTTAAGTGACTTGGAATCGAACACAGGGCCTAATCCTGCAAACAGCTATCTAAACAGGAATTTAATAGTGGAGGTTTCCAAGAAGGGATATTCGCTAACATTTGGGGAGTGCCAAGAGCCAGATACGGAGTTAGGCCATTTATTTAAACTACCCTCATCAAAAAGCTATGCCTCTTTTGCAGTATTATCATCTCTGTTTTGCAGATGAGGAAACTGAGGCTCAGAGAATCCTAGTAACTTTTCCAGTGGCACATGATTAGTAAACAGTGAAGCCCAAGGGCAGAGATCCTTTAGATTCCAACGTTTAGTGTTTTCTCTGGCATTTTCTCTGAGTCCACAGGCAAAAGAGAATTTTACCCAGAGGAAAGGAAGGCATAGTTGAAATGTGCTTTGAAAAAGAAAGATGTGTTTCCCAGTGATAGGGGGCAGTGCGGGGTGCTGGGTACAGAAGGCAAGGCTTCAATGAGTTTTGCAGGCTGGCAAGGGCAGGTTGGGTTCAGGGGATGCTAAACAGTGCACGTTGGTTGCTATGTGAGGTGTGAGAGACCTCCCAAAAGAAAGCAAATCTAGAAAAGTTGCTAAATTCAATTCCCCCAGTTTTTATAATCCAGTAGATATTTCCAAAGGAGGAAGGGCCTTCTGCAGCTTAACTATTTAGATTGTAAGTCAGGGGGCTGGGGGGCATACTGGAAGGGCCATACAGAACAGGAACCAGATGTTGTATTCCTTCACAATGCTCAGAACAAGAGCTCGGTGCTTTGCAGCTAGGAGGTAAACTGCACTTTACCTCAAATGAATGAATGACAGACAAACAAAGGAGGTTTTCCTGCTCTCTCTTGCCATGTTGCTTAAGAAGTGGGTCAGGGTGGGGTGCCTGGGTGGCCCAATCGGCTAAGCATTGGACTTCAGCTCAGGTCATGATCTCATGGTTTGTGAGTTCGAGCCCCACGTTGGGCTCTGTGCTGACAGCTCAGAGCCTGGAGCCTGCCTCAGATTCTGTGTCTCCGTCTCTCTCTGCCTCTCCCCCGCTCACACTCTGTCTCTGAAAAATAAAGAAACATTTAAAAAAAAAAAAAAGAAAGAGAAGAAACGGGTCAGGGTGTGCTGTTGGACAATGGGGACAGGGACAGGGACTGACAGAGCAGAACTCAGGGCAAGCTTGACTCGTCCCTCTATACCAGCCTCCAGATGAGTGAGCTAAACAATATGGCCTTTCACTGCTTCTCTGGTTTGGCAGAAGTGATGTGCTGGAGGGCAGAAAGTATTCAAGAGAGAACAGACAGGAGGTAGAAGAGGCAAACGTCCTACAGGATTGGCAGTAGGATCTCCATAGCCAATAACCCCCTGGCTCCTGCTACCATACCTCCGAGCCACATTTTTTTTACACAACAGCCTGGTATTTTCCTTTGGATGAAGGAAGAAAGAAACCTAAAATTCTGGCTGTGGGTTACTTACTGCCTTGTGGGTTAGGTGACAAGGAGGTGACACTGGTGTGGAAATTTAGCAGCACGGTGCCCCACAGTCGGGAAGCAGCTTTGTGCCCAAGCTCGGTTTCGAAGACTTGGCAAGTTGTTAATATATAAATTCCAAGCAGGAAGAGGCTCCAATGTGTGGCAGAACAGTTTTGCAAGTTTAGTTTGCTCGGCTTTACAGCCAGATAAAAATGGGCCCCCTTGAAGCCACAGTCACAACCTGAGCAAGTGAAGCCCAAACTGTGAGGACAGTGAGGCGAAAAGGGACACAAAGGGGACACAAGAGATGGAGGGAACGTCAAACTTAGAGATACACCTGCTTCTGATACGGTGAAGGCCCTGAATGCTTAATAAATGGTCATGGTAATGGCAATAGCAGGAGTTACAGTCACATTAAACAGGAAGTTGCTGGTGCCAGTTTCTGTTAATAATGCTCAGTGACACCTCCCATTGGCCTTTATCTGCCAGTCACGATGCAGGATGAAGGCACGCTGGCTACATTTAAGGTAGCAGAGGTTAGGGGGAAAATCTCAGAGATTTTCACGCTAGTGTTACCCAATAATTAGAAATACAGATATCGGATGCCGTGGCCTTGGATGAGTGTCACAAGGTTTGTGACTCTGATCTCATGAATAGGATGACTCCAGGTGCACCACAGTAAGTATTCTGGGTTTAATTCCGCAGCGATGTCCTTTTAAGAAGTATTACAATCTGGGGGCACCTGGGTGGCTCAGTCAGTTAAGCATCTGACTTCAGCCCAAGTCATGATCTTGTGGTTTGTGAGCTGGTGCCCTGCCTCGGGTGAACTGAGCCCAGCTTGGGGTGATCCCGGCTTCTCTCTCTCTCTCTCTCTCTCTCTCTCTCTGCCTTTTGCTCACTTGTGCCCTCTCTCTCTCTCTCTCTCAAAAAAGAAAAGGCACAGTAAATCTGGAAGAGCATGGCAATAGCCAGTATACGACCCTTGTGTTGAGTTACCATGTAGCCGAAACTGTCACATGCTCACCTGCGGAGAAGTAAAATGTCAATTTCTTTTTTTTTTTTTTTCAACGTTTTATTTTTATTTTTGGGACAGAGAGAGACAGAGCATGAATGGGGGAGGGGCAGAGAGAGAGGGAGACACAGAATCGGAAACAGGCTCCAGGCTCTGAGCCATCAGCCCAGAGCCTGACGCGGGGCTCCAACTCACGGACCGCGAGATCGTGACCTGGCTGAAGTCGGACGCCCAACCGACTGCGCCACCCAGGCGCCCCTAAAATGTCAATTTCAACCTGCAGTGAGGGAAAACGTTCAGTTCGTAAAGGTCAGATAGGGTCTTCCAAGGTTGTTAAGGTGAACGTATATTACTTTATTAAGATACAGCCCGTATTAATTGACACATTTGTTCATAAAGCAGGAGATATTTTCATTTACATCAAAACAATGAAACTAACATTAAAAACTGTTTTGAAATCAAAAGAATCCAGTGTCAGAGGCTAAGTGCACCAATGTGGTCCATAAACACTTATGCCCTTTCTATCTTCTCCTTTTCTCATGTCATCTTCAAGATGATGTTGATCTTTAAGCTGTAGACCTACACTAAACTCTGGGGAACACAGCACAACAGTCTCCCCCCTCCCCACCCTCCCCACCCCCGCCCTTTGTCTCTTTCTCCCTCTACCTGACATCATAACTAGCACACAACCCCCCTGCCTCACTCCTGCCCCCGCCCTTTGTCTGTGTCTTTCTCCCTCTACCTGACATCATAACTACGCACACAAATGCATTCCCAGGCGTAGTCAAATTAAACATAACAAGAAAGCAGATTTCTCGAAAAGTCTAAATTCTAAGATGAAGAATTTGATACGCTTCCAACTTAGGTCCATAGGAAAAGGTTTGAGTTCTTTCAATTTTGTTTTGCTTCTGGACAGGGAAAGTTCAGGATATTTATTATACGTTGGATGAAACTCACTGTTACTCACTTGCAAATCTAGTAACACTAGATTGAGGCATTTGCTGGGTGGCTCAGTGGGTGAAGCATCCGACTCTTGACCTCGGCTCAGGTCGTGAACTTCCAGTTCGTGGGATTGAGCCCTGCCTCAGGCCCTGGGCTGACAGTGCGGAGCCTGCTTGGGATTCTCTCTCTCCCCCTCTCTCTGCCCCTCCCCTGCTCTCTCTCTCTCTCTCACATTAAACAAACATTTAAAAATAAATAAAACGAGATGGAATTTTTCTCTCGTAGGCTGAGCTGATGCCAAGCTGCAATGCCTGGCTTCTGGACTGTGGTTTGTAGGACATGTTATCTTAACAGAAGGCCGGTAAATGTAGAAACAGAGGATGCTATTTGAAGTCTTTGTAGTGTCTAAACTTTGAAAGGGATACTCTTCTGGATGAATTGGCTGATCTGCCTTACTTCACAGGTAAGGAAACTCCAGCCTCAAATACTTTTTTTTTTTTTTGAGACAGAGAGAAAGAGCATACACTCGAGTTGGGGAAAAGCAGAGGGAGAGAGAGAGAGAGAGAGAGAGAGAATCTTAAGCAGACTCGACACTCAGCGAGGAGCCTGACGCGGGGCTCGATCCCACAACCCTGGGAACATGACCTTATGTCACCATGATGCAGAAAAACAAAGTAAAATTTGTCATTGTGAAATAATGGAACTCTCATCTGAAAAAGGTAAAGACGTCTGCAATAGAGCAGATACACTTTGCTGTGTCAGGCATCAGGCACCATGCTTGTGGGAGCTTCTCCGATTGTGTCAGAGTCCCTTCTGCACCCATTCCCACCTCTGTCCTCAGGTGCTTCTCGTCCTCTCCTCTTCAGTGGCGTCTCCTAGTTCTTTATTTACTCATGCGTGGTTTCATAGGCTATATTTGTAAGCTTATTTTCTCTACCACACGTTAAAGTCATCGAGAACATAATAGTTTAAAAAATAAATGTGTTAAATGAATAGTGAATAAAGAATATATATATATATATATATATATATATAAATTTATTTTTCTATGTCAAAACAACAAGGATAATAGTCCCGTCTAAATACTATGCCATAATATGTGTTAAATGCTTCATATAGGGCACTTAACCTTGTCAAGTTATATAGTAGTAGCTCGATGATATCTATTGAATGCCTACTCAGTCTTCTCCTGGAGCTGTCGAAAAGTGTTATCTTCCCACATGCTAATGATTTCACTTTTAGTATTCATTGATTAAGAAGACATAAATGGATGGACGGATTTTCAGATGCTGACCTTACAACTCCACAATCTCCCAAGGGTCCCTAGCCCGTGGGTTGGAGATCTCACGAACTTTAGATTGTTCCAATATCTAGAATGAGACTTACGATCCGTCGTGAGAGTCACTACAATGGAGCAAAGCACTCGCAAACATGAGCAAAGGCAAAGGTCTGAGAGCTAGAGAGAAAGAGACAGGAGAGGAACAAACAGCAGATCTCCATTGCTTCCTACTTAAAAACAAAACAAACAAACAAACAAAAAACACTGTTTTGTCTTACTGAAAAGTTTAAGGGCAGAGTAGCTTCACGCAAGGCTGGATCCAGGAACTAAAAAAATACAAAATAAAAAGTCACCAAGACTCAGTTTTTCCCTACCTCTGGTTTTCTCTGAAGAACTACTGTCAACCAGGCTCTCTCCTCATGATGTAAAGAAGGTTAGCTGAAGCTCAATATAATAACTACTGCAGAAAGTGAGGGTCTTTTCCCCAGTGGTTCCCACAAAATCTCATGAGTGGCAGCAGGTGTATATGTTCTAAATCTGATCCACTCACTGCGGCCAAGAGGATAAAATGTGTGGATGGACAGGCATGGTTTACACGTGGGATGACGAGCCGTTCGGTTTTGCTTGAGATTGTGTTGGCTTTACAGTGGCAAGTCCTGTGTCCCAGAAAACCTTGGGTAAATCAGGATGGTTGGTCACCCAGCTTTCATACAGGGGACTGAGGATGGGATTATTTCTGAACGACAGGGGTTGAGAATGTGCATAATGGCAGGGAAAACGTTGCCTACACCTACATGTGAACTCTAGCTCTGTGCTAAATACAGCGGTTACAAGTGCACATTGTTGACCTGAAATGCAGTAATCTACATCATAGTCAAAAGTAGGTCTGAAATGGGGCACCTGGGGGGGCTCATTCGGTTAAGTGTCCGACTTCGGCTCAGGTCATGATCTCACTGCTTGCGGGTTCTAGCCCTGTGTCGGGCTCTGTGCTGACAGCTCAGAGCCTGGAGCCTGCTTCGGATTCTGTGTCTCCCTCTTTCCCTGCCCCTCCCCAGCTTGTGCTCTGTCTTTCTCTCTCAAAAATAAATAGACATTCAAAAAGTTAAAAAAAAAAAAAAAAAAAGTAGGTCTGAACTGAGATGCCCATTAAGTTAAAATGCACACTGGATTTTAGAAACCTACTATGAAAAAAATAACGTAAGTTATCTCATTAGTAATTCCATTAGTTAATAATATTAATTGACTTGCTGAAATGGCAAGGCTTTAGATATGTTGAGTTAAATGACCTATACTATTCTTTTCACTTTTTTAATGTGCCTATTAGAAAATTTAAAACTCACATTGTGTTTCTGCTGCACAGCACAGCTATAAGATTTTTAACAAGGTAATAATGTAATTATGTCGTGTATAGGTGGGGACATATTTAAAAAGATGCCTTGAATGTATGGGCATCTTAAATAGCAAATGATAAATTAGAGAACATCAGGCCCACAAACAATGGGAGATAAAAATATCAAATTCAAGACCAAATTTATTCACTCACCTCTTCCTGTCCTCATCTGTGCCGGGATCAGCCTTAAGTCCTGGGACTTCAGGCCCAAATGTCCTTCAAGAGCACAGAGACCAGAAGGGAAAAGACTGGCAAAAAAAAAAAAAAATTGTAATGCAAATAATGTTGTCAGTAATATGATAAACTCTCATGCCCCTGGTCTGTATTGATTTAATTAATTCTATCATCCAAGTAAGTTTTGTTTATTCAATACATACTGAGCCTTTCCTCTTTTTATTTCATGCCAAGTTCCTTGAGACTAGGAATCGTGTACTACTAAGCTGCATTGCTTACTAACCAATTGCTGTGGTTTCAGAGCTCCCTTTTTACATCATGATCAAATGTTTCTTCATCCCTTAGTCACTCTGACCAGAAGCAGGTGAGCCCCAGGAAAGCTGATGGGCTTAGGTTCTAAATATCACCAAAGTTCCTCGCCAGCTCCCTTACCTAAGGAAAGTGGTTAACCACTCTGTGCCTCATTTTCCACCAACAGCACTGAGAAACAAGATCCTAAGTGACTCTTCCAACACACACACACATACACACACACACACACACACACGCCTTTGCTCGCAATTTAGCTTATTATTATTATCAATCATCTGAAAATACCAAATGCTTACAAACCCTCCAACTCACTGTCATTGGATTCCTTCGATACAACTATTTTCAGTCACGGGGAGGGTTCAGCATACTAGCGACTGGGTTCCCTCTAAACATCCTTGAGAATGTTTATTTGAAAAGATTACCTTGTTTTCCTTCAGGATTAAGTCATGGTCACCGCAGAGAGAGATGATTTGGAAAAATGACAAACAGTTTTTGATCGTCCTCAAAGGCTGCCCTTGTTAAATGAATATGCCCACAGAAAAACAAAATGTATTCTAGCCCACACACGTTAGAGGCATTTTTCAAACACCTAGATTAGAGAAGATAGGTATTACAAATAACATATTTGTTGCATAGAGTGAAGAAATCACAAACTTGCTTGGATAAACACTATTAAATGCATACTTACCCAGTGGATTGCGACAGTTCCCCTCTGGCCCTCACTGACGAGCTTGACTCCAGCTGTAAATTTGCTTGCAAAACTTCCTTGTCAGAGAACTCGCCCTGTTAGGAGGACTCAGCCCTGGCTTCGAATCTGCAAGGACAGAAAAATCGATGTGACAGAAAAGCGGTTGCTTGTGTCAGGCCTAACTAAGGAGAGAAAAGGCTTTAAATTAATCATGATTTAGGGATGCTAGTGAGGCGGTACAAAGGCACATTCCTCTGGAGTCTCTGAGAAAAGGGGGGAAAAAAAGAGCCCGGAGCGCTCTGGTGATGCTACCCGCGGATCCTGCCCTTCTGTTATAAACAGAATTCAGTGTTTATGGTGGGAGTTGATCTTGTGTAAGCAGATATAAATGCATCAAAATCTACCAGCTGTTGGTTTAAGCGGTTATGCACAGAATCTCTCCACGTATAGGGTAAAGGTAAATGAAAGTTTCATCTTCTCTCCTAGGACCTGTGACCTGAGTTCCATAAGCTGGGAGGATTTTAGATTATATATTAAATTTTGATTCCCCACAAAAGCAAAAGCTGATTTGAGCTTCTCATCTGGAGAGAGGTTGAGCATCACCCTCTGGATGTGCCTTTGTTCATGCCTCACCTACCTTGTACAATCAGAGCATCTAAATATGAAAAAGAGGGACACCTGGGTGGCTCAGTAGGTTACGCGTCCGGCTTCAGCTCAGGTCACCATCTCACAGTTTGTGGGTAGGAGCAGCACGTTGGGCTCTGTGCTGACAGCTCAGAGCCTGGAGCCTGACTGGGATTCTGTGTCTCCCTGTCTCTCTGCTCCTCCCCCGCTCATGCTCTGTCTCTGTCTCTGTCTCTCTCGCTCTCTGAAAACTGAAGATTAAAAAATGTTTAAATATGAAAAAGTAATTTGTGCGTGGCTTATAGTCAGTGTCTTACAAAGCTGCCACGAAAGACCTACTAAGGTTCTGCTCAACTGCCACCATCAGATGGCACCTGTGAGGCAGCAAACCTAATGCCACCTCGGCCGTCAATCTCCGTTGGCTAAACAAGGCCGCTTCAATTAAGAGATGTCTGCCTCCATTACCAGTTTGGGTAGTTGAGTCTGCATTGGAGAGAAAGACATTCTGGCCAACTGACTTCAGACTGACTTTGTTCCTGCACCAGGCATCACACCCTGTTAGCCCAACAAGCATCAGCCATTCCAGGCTAAATTAGGAAAAATGCACCCCCCTCTAATGAGCTGCTAACCACGGGGGTGGGCGAACATGGGATTCAGTGATGGAGAAGGACAACGTCCAGGGTTGAGACATGTTCAGAGATAGAAGGGAACTTGGTCTTTCATCCTTAGGCTAAACCTTTGTCTGACATCAGAGGCCAGGTCAGTGAACCAGATTCATTTGTTTCCACGGCCATCTCCAACAGGACCAGGATTTTGCAGGCCTTTAGAAAATCACTGGCCTGGGCCATTTGGCCACAGTTGCTTGTCATGATGATACAGCTCTTCTTCCTCAGTTCTTTACTCTGTAAATAGAGAGACACCCCCTAAAGACCCAACAGCAAAAGACCCTATTAAAAAAAAAAAATAGTCCTTTGAGGGGTGTCTGGGTGGCTCAGTCAGTTAAGCGTCTGACTCCATCACGGTTCATGGGATCGAGCCCTGCGTCGTGTACTGCACGGACAACGTGGAGCCTTCTCGGAATTCTACCTTCCTCTCTCTCTGCCCCTACCCCACTCATTCTCATATTCTCTCTCTCTCTGTCTCTCAAAATAAATAAGCTAAAAAAAAATGTAATGTTCTTTGAAAATAAATAAATAAATAAATATTAAAATAAAAGTAAACAATGTTCCTTTAGCTTCGTTTTATAGTGACATCTCTGTCATCATAAAACAGCCCTGGGGCACAAGAAGTCCCACCAAACACTATACAAGAGAAAGGTGTAGAAGCTGTTCCCGCCCCCCCCCCCCCAAGGGCTCACGGTAGAAACCACAGAGCACTTCATCTATGCAGATGTAACCAGTACCTGTAAACAACAGAATACAAATGCCGAATCCACGAAGCGAAAAATAGAAAATACAAGAGTCTACAGAAAACAGAGTTGTAGGGATGAATAACGTAAGTAAATAGATTTATTATACGTTTTCTTTTTCATTCGTGACATTTTGAAGTGTAGTCCAGGGTAAGGAAAAGAAAATCTCTGTACAACTCTGCTGCCTCTTACCTTCAGTGGTCCTGAAACCGAAACGGAGACACGGCCAGGTAACTAACACGTGGCCACTTTCACAACAGACTCTTTTGAGCGGCACTGTGTATTAAGCCGTTCTCAAAAACAAAACCGTTCTATTTCTTTCCACAGAGGAGACTTACAGACATCAGTGCAGTCTTCTTTGAAAATCAAGAACAGTCTTCATCTGCACCAAGGGACCTTACTAGGAAAGGTTGTGGGCACTCCCTCGCCAGAGATTTTTACAAACGGGATAACCTTTCACCTGTTTTGTGTGACTTTCCCTGAACGCAGATAATAGGCAAAGAAATCCCTTCAAGACCCTCTTTAGTTCTCTCATTCAGGGGTTATTTTCCAGTCATTCCATCCATTTGCCTTTTCTGTATCTTGCAGTCAACTCTTGAGAAAAGACGATCAGAGCAGATGAAGCCAATAGGGTCGGAGTGCCTGATAGGATAGTGACATTCGAACAGTTAATAAATACGCAGCCCTTTCTGAATTCCAAGAGCTATTTAGTACTCTACTTGAGTTAGTCGAAAGGAGGCAAAAAATGTTGCAATCTTCCTGTCTAGACCAAATCAGTAGCCAACTTTATAAAGAACCTTCCACGAGCCAAGTCCTATCCTGAGTATTTTACATGAATGATCATAATCTAACAGCAACTCTGTGAAATATTTTATTATTCCCATTTTACAGAGGGCACAACAGAGTCGTGTAAAGATGGTCTCGCACAAACTAACAAGACAAGGAGATGGATTGGTACACAGATTGATTCTTTTATAGTTCTGGAGGTCGGAAATGTGAAATCAGTCTCAGTGAGCTAAAATCAAAGGGTCATCTGGGCTGGCTCCTTCTGGAGGCTCCAGGGGAGAATCTGTTTCTTTGTCTTTTCCAGGAAGGATGTTGTCCTCATTCCTTGGCTCATGGCCCTGCATCACATAATCTTTTCTCTTCTTGTCCTGCATCACATTGCCTTCTTTTCTTTATCAAATTGCTCTCTGCTTCCCACCTAAGAGGACGGTTGTGATTACATTTAGATTCTATTCTACCCAGAAAATCCAGGATAATCTCCCCATCTCAAGATCCTCAACTTAATTACATCTGAAAAATCACTTTTACCATACAAGGTGGCATGTGTAGATTCCAGGAATTAGGACCTGGATATCTCTGGGGGCCGTTATCTAGCCTGCCATGAATCAAACTCTCTTCCACTTCCTTAAACACTATGGTACCTTCTTCCCAGACGAGTAATTCTTAACAAGCTGAGTGACTGATGTTCAGCAAGTGAATGGGTATCTCCTAAAAACTAAAAAGGTTAAATTAAGTCATTTTTATGGACGGTAGCACCATATAGTGGCAAAGACCTGGGCTTGCAATAAGGAAATGGAGTTCTTCTCATTAATTACACACGCAAACTTGGACCAAGCCCCGCATCTCTTAGAATCAGGGATCGTAAAGGGGTCTCAACATGTGCCAGCTCTGATCAAATCTCTTCAGGCCTCATGGGAAAGGGTGAGCCCAGCTATCAGTGTCTGCCTTGCTTAATCACTGGAGTCCCTTTTAACTCTGACTTTACATGATCAGTGATGTATGAATTATCAATTGCTGCCTAAAGAATCATCTTAAAATTCAGTGGCTTACCACCACAAACACTTCTTATCTAAAACTTTTTATGGGTCTGGTATTTGGGAGCGGCTTAGCTAGTGGCTCTGACTCAGAAGTCCCTCGGGATTCCTGCTTGGGGCTGCAGCCGTCAGAAGGCTTGACAGAAGCTGAAGAGTCTGCCTCCAAGACGGCTCACTCACATGGCAGTCACCAGGAGGCCTCAGTTCCTTCCCACACGGGGCAACCCACAGGCTCCTGGAATGTCCTTATGACATAGCGACTGGCTTTCCCCAGAGCACATAAATGAAGAGAGAACGTAACAGGCGATGCCCCAATATATGTTAGGACCTAGCCTTAGAAGTGGCAAACCATCCTTTCCTCTGTGTTCTGTTTGATACATAGACCTGCACTAACTCAGTGTTAGTGAGGATTATACCAGGGCATGGATACCAGGAAGTAGGGCTAAGGCCACGAAGGTTCAGTGACTCATGTGGACTAGTGCTTCCACAATTAGACTTTCGTGTGCATGTCTATCTAGAGGCCTCATCAGCCTGTGGAAACCCATATTATATAATCCTTCGTGATGGATGAGCGGCTTTGTGGCTTTGAGAAGGGTATTAACATCACAAAACATATTTTTAAAAAGATAGCCCTGACGGCACAGCGGGTGAACTAACGTGTGCCCCTACTGCCTGCCGGATGCCCCAGACGGTCATCCAGTTGGCTAGCCTGGCCTTGTAAATTTCACATGTCCTCGGTCTCTTCTGTCCAGGTGTTTTCTCTCTAGCCACTGTGACATTCCCATTGTATCCTGAACCGGCCAGTCACTCCAGACCATGCCCTAAGTAACCCTCCCAGCTCCAATGTCAGACGCTCCACGAAGCTTTCCCCTAATCCCGAGACAGCGCAAGTATCTCTTTCTAGCATTTTCATAGCACTTTATTCACCTCTCTGTTACAGTATTTATCCTACTTTCCTTTCAATAATTCGATTTTGTTTCTTTCCTTAAATATCGTGTGTATCCCTTGAAGGCAGGGACCAACACCTCACACTATGGTTAGAATCCCAGAGCGATCAACAAATTTTTTTTTTAATTTAATGAATAGACTTATTTCAATAAATCATATTTATTTTTTTTTAAAAAAATTTTTTTTTCAACGTTTATTTATTTTTGGGACAGAGAGAGACAGAGCATGAATGGGGGAGGGGCAGAGAGAGAGGGAGACACAGAACCGGAAACAGGCTCCAGGCTCTGAGCCATCAGCCCAGAGCCTGACGCGGGGCTCGAACTCCCGGACCGCGAGATCGTGACCTGGCTGAAGTCGGACGCTCAACCGACTGCGCCACCCAGGCGCCCCTCAATAAATCATATTTCTAATACACTTAGTGAACACTAACCAAGGGAGAGGCCTTGTGCTAGGTCCCAAGTCATATAACAATTACCAGTACGGGCAGGGCCCTACCCTCAGGATACAGAGAGAAGACCCACAGACGTTGGTCTTGACAATGATTATGTCCTTGTTCTCTCTCTTCCCCACTGCATTTTCAATTTTCCTACCTCCTTCCCACCTTTTCCAATTATCCTTTCTCTTCTGACTCTTTCCTAAACACAGCACTGCACACATAGGCATTGCCTGGTCTCTCTGACAGATATCATGGCCAAATAGTTGGCCATTCCAGGGCCAGGGGCAGGGCCAGGGCCAGGTTATGATGTTTATGTTGCTGGCAAACCCCTGTGTATATGAAAATCCATTCATTTCTCAACTCCCACTTAGAAAAGAAAAATGAAGGATGAAACAAGCATTCTCATGTCTGTATGACTCAAATTTTTTACCGTTTTCTGTCTTTACTATCTCAAGTGAATTGAAAGCTCAGTTTTTCTCTCTTAACGTGTTGGTTAGAGTAGCATCCATTGTTTTAGTGGAAATGGCATGACCACCTAGATCATAAACTCCATGACTGCAAAAAAAAAATGTTGTTTCCTCTTTTCCTTTTAAATTCATAGCTCCTAGAATATTGTCTGACACATAGTGTGTGTTCACTGAACATTTATTAAGTTCATTCCTCGAAGCCATGATTTCTTATCATGCTAAGTTTATAAATGACCTGTTCTCTTTCCCGTTACAAATGGCTAGATGGCCTCAGTCAAGGCACTTACTCTGAGTTTTCTTTCCTATAAAACAGGGACATCAACAGTTACCTCTCTTACACGAGGGTGTTGTGAGTATTAGAGAAAACTCTTGTAAAGCAGATAGTTCTTTATAGAATAAAACAGTGTCTTTATAGAATAAAACTGAACAAATGGTTTGATGCTGAATCCAGAATCCTTCTGATAATCTTATTTCTCCGAACATGTAGGTTTGTTGAATGCTTATCTCTGATTGGTTATAATCCACTGAATAGATTTGCTTTCCTAAAAGTCAGGCTCTTCATGACTTTTTAAAACACAGCATATATTCAGTCGATATTTATTAAGTACTTATAATAAAACTGCAGCTATGCTAGGCACTATAAATACAAAGAAAAACTAACCCATTACCTAAAAACTAGCCCTTTATCTAAACAACTTTATTCTTGGATAAGGAAGACAATGTAACAAAAATTACAGAATACTGTGAGATATGCTAAGACTGAAATAGGCGAAGACTGAAATAGGCATTTAGGAAGAGCACCCAACCCAGCCTGGGAGGGAGGAATAGCAGAGGTTTTCCAGAGGATCTTAGTTATAAAGGAGTTAGAAAGAGAAGAATTTAGCCAGAGAGGGAAAGGGATGTGCGACGTTGGTCCGAGTAGAAAGACGAACCAGAGCAAAAGCATAGGGAGCAGAAATGACATGGTCAATTAAGAGGGTGCAGGAGGTAACATTCTGATTAAAACATGGAATGAGAGACAAAATCCGGTCAAGGGCTAAAGTCGTGCAGAGATGCATGGAAGTCAGATCTGACTTTGTATGTCTTTCTGTGATTTTGTATGTGGTGCTATGGATTCTTGACTATGCCCTTGTGGTTTATAGAGAGTCCATGAATAATTTTAAGCTGCTAACCTGGTAAATTGGACTCCATTAAAATTTAGAATATTAAAAACATTTGCACCCCATTTTTTTAAATAAAAAGGCAAGTCACAGACCAGAAGAAAATATTTGCAAATCATGTGTTTGATAAAGGACTTGTACCCAAATACGTAACACACGCTTATGACTCAGTGATAAGACAAACATCCCATTTTAAAAAGGGGCAAAATGGGGCACCTGGGTGGCTCAGTCGGTTAAGTGTCCAATTTCCACTCAGGTTATGATCTCACAGTTCATTGGTTCAAGCCCCGCGTCAGGCTCTGTGCTAAGAGCACAGAGCCTGGAGCCTGTTTCAGATTCTGTGTCTCCCTCTCTCGGCCCCTCCCCTGCTCACGCTCTGTCTCTCTCTGTCTCTCAACAAAAAAATAAATGTAAAAAAAAAATGGGCAAAATATTTTTAGGCATGTCGCCAAAGAAGATATGCACATAGTTGATTAAGCACATGAGAAGATGCTAAACATCATTTGTCATTAAGAAAATGCACATTGAAACCATAATGACATGCCACTTTACATCTACTAATATCACTATAATCAAAAAGACAGAGAATGCAATACCAAGTATTGATGATGGTGTGGAGGAATGGGAACTCTCATATATTGTTGGTGGAAATGTAAAACGGCACGGATGCTTTGGAAAACATTTAACACTGTCTTAAAAATTTAAACAGAAACTTCCTATATAATAAAGCAATTCAATTCTCAGGAATCTATGTAAGACAAATGAAAGCATATGTCCACACAAAGACACGTCAATGCATGTTCGTAGCAGCATTAGACATAAGGGCCCCAAACTGGAAACAATTTAAATGTCCATCAACTGGTAAATGGATTTTTTTTTAAATGTGACATATCCATAAAACGGAATATTATTCAGCAATCAAAGGATAGTACAACCGATGCATGCTGCAACCTAGACGGATCCCCAAAACAAAGTAAGACACAAGAGGCATAATTACCATTTAATTCACTTACATGAAATGTCCAGAAAAAAAAAATTTGTAGAGAGAAAATGCAAATTGATGGTTGCTGGGAGCTGGAAGTAGAAGCAGGAAGGCCTATATAAAGTGCACAAGAGAAATTTCAGGGGTGATGGAAATGTTCTAAAACTGAACTACAGTAAAGGTTACATTGCTATATACATTCACAAAAATCTTTGAATTATCTACTTACATTGGGTGAATGCTATGGGACATAAATTATACTCCCATAAAGCTGTTTTTAAAAATTTTTTTTCAACGTTTATTTATTTTTGGGACAGAGAGAGACAGAGCATGAACGGGGGAGGGGCAGAGAGAGAGGGAGACACAGAATCGGAAACAGGCTCCAGGCTCTGAGCCATCAGCCCAGAGCCAGACGCGGGGCTCGAACTCACGGACCGCGAGATCGTGACCTGGCTGAAGTCGGACGCTTAACCGACTGCACCACCCAGGCGCCCCTAAAGCTGTTTTTTTAAATAATTACACTACATCAGAAGGTATATGGTCATAAACTACTTAGTAAGCAAGAGGTCTGCTTATTATAAAGATATCCTCAGGATTTAAAAACTCTGACCTATTTTCGAATTACTTTTCATCTGGACCCAATCAAAAGTAATAGAAAGTTGATTTAGTTAGATTCCCCTAAACATGAACACATCTTAAGTGTGCAGGGAAAAAAAAAAAAAAAAACAAGTCAGCTCTCACATGACCCAAATTTGTTGGCCCATCTCTAAAAATGAGTCATAAAGGCAGTTTCTTCTTTGCGTATGAAAATGTTTGAGGAAAAACTATGTGCTTGCTGTAGCATAATTGACCACAGTAATTATAGTTCATGCAAATTTACGTTGTATTTATAAGACTGCTGGATTTGGTAGTGGGAGATTGGGGTGGGGGGGGCAGTCACTGCTTGAAATCTAAGTCTTTAATCCACAAAAAGCCATACTTTTTTTTTTTTTTTTTGGTCCAAACTGGCAATTATGGGTTGGAGAAGTATTTGTGCTTGTTCAGATGTTCCGTAGCCAAGAATTTGAAGATGTCCATTTTCTAAGTAAATCCAGTACTGAAGAAAAGTATTAAACTGTCAGATCTGAGAGCTGTATCTATTTTTATGATTCACCACTTCACTGGTAAGGAGGTAAAGACAAGCTCATCTTTTAAGAGAAACCAATTGTGTCCGGCAGTTATTTAGGAAAAACAGTATGATTCCGATTCTTGGAGAAAAGAAGACATTGATTCCACTTATAATTTGGACTCCATCATTTAATTATTAATGATGGTTTCAGAGCTGCTGTTGGCTTACTTAGGGTCACCAATTTGATTTCAAACCAATAATAATAGCACAAAGATCCCTTGGGTTTCTCCAGAGCAACAGAGTGATCACATTTCTTAGGCAATTGCTACTTCAACTATCAATTGTGCCATTTGTTCAAAATCAACATGTCACCGGGGCACTTGGCGTGGCTCAGTTGGTTGAGCGACCGACTTCAGCTCAGGTCATGATCTCACGGTTTGTGGGTTTGAGACCCACATCGGGCTTGTTGTTGTCAGTGCAGAGCCCACTTTGCTTCGTATCTTCTCTCCTCCCCTCTCTCTCGGCCCCTTCTCTTGTGCACTCTCTCTCAAAAATAAAGAAATCTTAAAAAAATCAATCAATCAATACGTCACCAAAGCCATTATTTCAACCCAGATTGGGATCACAAGGTCATAAAGGCATTTACTCTTCTGGGCCTCATCTATACATTACAATATCAAAGTTATAAAGACCAGCTTTCAAGTTTGATATCCTACAACCATTCTGAGGCAAGATCATTTCAACTAAGCTCATTTGGTAGACTATGACAGTGAAAGCAGATTGCCCTTACATACGATAACTTCCTATATGCCAAACATTTAATTTTGTTTCTGTCTCTCCAAGTAGGCAAAGAAAACAAAGAAAAGGAGGGTGTTGGGGCACCTGGGTGGCTCAGTCAGTTAAGTGTCCTACTTCAGGATCAGGTCATGATCTCGTGGTTCACGTGTTCAAGCCCCACAACAGGCTCTATGCTGACAGCTCGGAGCCAGGAGCCTGCTTTGGATTCTGTGTCTCCCTCTCTCTCTGCCCCTCCCCTGCTCATGCTCTGTCTCTCACAAAAATAAATAAACATTGAAAAAAACTTAAAAAGAAATGGGGGGGAGGTGTTTAAGTGTAAATCTAGTTCATTTAGTAGCTTATGCCTAGTAATGTTGGAAAAGGAGAGTTTTGCTTTCTTTTTTTTAATGTTTATTTATTTTTGAGAGAGAGAGAGAGTGTGTGTGTGAGAGGGGGAGGGACAGAGAGAAAGGAAGACACAGAATCTGAAGCAGGCTCCAGGCTCTGAGCTATCAGCAAAGAGCCCGACGCGGGGCTCGAACTCATAAGCCATGAGATCATGACCTGAGCCGAAGTCAAATGCTTAACTGACTCAGCCACCCAGGCACCTGAGTTTTTCTTTCTTAATCAGTGGTGAAAAGAGCCAGGAGAGTATCAAAGCCCCTCATTTCTGGCCCTTTTCCTCCCATCAGAGCCACACCGAGCAACTAAAGGAGCTTGGCTCACATTTTAAAGGGCAAAATTCCAAACCCTTAAAAAGTTTCCCGGACCCTACATTCAGCTACTCAATCATCCCATCTGCAATCAGGTGACATTAGCCCTGATTGGCCCTGAAACATTCGGACCTACATATGACCTGGAACCAGTCACTGCTCAGGCAGGAAGTGGATCAGAGGCACTTGGCTGAACCAAGTTTTTCTTTGCAGGGCTTAACCCATAGCTCCATTACCCACTCTTCTGTCAGGTTCAATATTGTATCTACACTGACCTCTGGGTGCAGTTCTCTCACTAATCTGAAGCTCATCTGCTGGAAACACTTTGAATTCTTGTCACAACATGCATTTTTAATGTTTTCCTGATGTATGGCGACCTCTGACCCCTCACCCTCTCTAGCCTCTCAGAACTTTACGTCTCTGTACTGTTTTCAGACTCTGCACTCCTGCCGTTCGCCCAGGGACCCCATACTCTGTGCTGACCCAGCCTCACCATGCCACAGAGGGACAGGAATGACTGGCCTTGCAACAAGGTGTTGAACTGCCATGTCGCACCACGGCGTTCCAGCCAGCCAGTTGCAATTTGGCAACATGAGGCTTTTAATCCAAATTCATGAGTCCCCTGTTGTCAACATAACGAACGCTTCTTAAAAACCTACTCTCTGCCAGGTATTCCTGTGAAAATTACTACCTACACGTCACTGCCCAAATCCACACCACTCCCCACTCCCACCCCAAGATTTTTCTGGTTTCAGCTGGACCTGAGAAAGAGTTAGGAGTGAGGGAAACAGCTGACCCCGAATGCTTTCTTCTCTGAAGCATGAACTCAAAGTTTTTGCTTACTTATGAATCATAGTCATGATGACAATATCCTTTGAAGTTATTTTCCTTGAAATGCTAGTAAGAGGCATTTTTCCATCCATCTCACAGGGGTTTTGTGTAAATGAATGCTGTTTCTGGAGTATTTCAAAGGAAGTATAAATGCACAAAGTATTCCTGAGTCTCCTTCCATGATGTTCGCTTCCAAGGCATCTAGATAAGCACCGTCTAATAGAAATGGAATGTGAGCTCCGTATGTAATTTTTAATTTTCTAGAGGCACCATTTAAGAAAGTAATAAGAAACAGGTGAAGTAAATGTTGATAATATATATTCATCTAGTCCTTTGTGTTCAAAATAGTATCATTTCTCCTGTCTTTAAAATCTCCT
This sequence comes from Leopardus geoffroyi, assembly GCF_018350155.1. Lineage (NCBI taxonomy): Eukaryota > Metazoa > Chordata > Mammalia > Carnivora > Felidae > Leopardus > Leopardus geoffroyi. The sequence continues at coordinate 102,366,385 of NC_059332.1, forward strand.
GCGTATTTTAGACTTGCAGTACATCTCAGTTCAGAGGAATAGTCATTGAAAGTGCTCAGTAGTCACCTGTGGCTAATGGCTACCACATTAAAGAGCACAGGTCTAGATGCTCAGTTAGTGAAAGCCATCCAGAACAAAGCTAGAGACTTAGGAAGATTCTTTAAAACTGTCAAGTTTTGGGGGCGCCTGGGTGGCGCAGTCGGTTAAGCGTCCGACTTCAGCCAGGTCACGATCTCGCGGTCCGTGAGTTCGAGCCCCGCGTCGGGCTCTGGGCGGATGGCTCAGAGCCTGGAGCCTGTTTCCGATTCTGTGTCTCCCTCTCTCTCTGCCCCTCCCCCGTTCATGCTCTGTCTCTCTCTGTCCCAAAAATAAATAAACGTTGAAAAAAAAATTAAAAAAAAAAAAACTGTTAAGTTTTTGTAATTGACTGAAATGTGCCCAACGGCCATGACAGTAGATCTTCCTTACAGGTAAGCTGTAAATCAGAAGTGATGTTTTCGATTTGTCAGAGCTTACAAAATTACGAAATTGATGAACTTGGTCCAAGGACTTGCTTACCTCTTGTGTAAATGTAAAAGGCTTTCTCTTCCAGGTCTGGCTGGGAGAACTTAAGATGTCATAGTTAATTGGGTAAGGATTTTGATGCTAGACTATTCCACCTTTTGAACTGAGCTCTCTCAAAGGCACCCAAATGCGTTCTGATGAGAATCTCTGTATCAGCATCAGAAGACAAGTTAACAAGGCTATTCAAGTTAGACTCCATCCTTTGCCTATCTAGTGGTATGCCTAGAGGCACTGTGCCCTTGGAAAGGTCAGAGACACAGACATGTAGCCTGGAGGACCGGTCTACAATCTCCCGATAATTAAATTTGAAGACATAAAGTTCCTGACCCTGAAAAGAGAAGCCTTCTTCCAGTGAGAAAGAGTTATCTAGTCTCTTCCTGTGTGAGAATGTTTTGCCTCAATGTAAACAAACGAAAGAGTTGAAAAATGAGGTGCAAAAATGCCCTCTTCAGGGTAAACAACAAACCGGTTAGGATATGATTTTCTTGGAATGTGTTGCGAATTCCAGAGGCAGGCTCACACTTGTCAAAGAACAGGCAATCCTTCTGACGGACATAATAACCTCAAGACTTAGTCGGATACATTCATGCATTAAGCTTGGCAAATCCAAATCTGTGCTTACATTTTTCCTATTTCTTATGTAACCAGATATTTTCTGCATCTTAATGGAAGAAAAAACAAGGCACAGCAAGTATTTGCTTCGAGAACAACTTGGTTCTGAAGACCATTAGAACCAACCTTATTTCGTTGCTTCACTAAATATTACAATCACTTTCTAGCACCTCTGATGTTAGTTTCGTTTTTCCTTTTGTGATAACAGAAATCCAACACACTGACTAAAGAAATAAAAGTTTCTGAGACTATTTGAGTAACTTCGCACAGTCACGGTAGGGTATGGCCGATTCAGCTACTAAATATCCAGTCACTAGAAATGTATCCCGTGTTCCTTATATTTCTATCTGGAAAGGCCTTTGTTAATGTTACCCTGCAAGTTTCTTGCAGGGCTGGGACTAGGGTGATGCGAGTGACTCACTCACCTCAGGTACAAAATCTAGGAAGGTGCCAAAAACACTCAATTAAAACAAAAAAGTTTTAATGCGACATCTTTAAAAAAAAAAATTAAATGAATGTAAAAAAAAAAAATAACCCTATAATGAACAAAATATCAAAATCTCACTTACATCAAGACAGACTCTGACCCTGCGCTGGCTTCCCCCCAATTCTGGCCCTGTTCAGGCCCCTGCTTGGGAGGAAGAGGGAGTGTTCTGTCGGGGAGCTTAAGAGAAAAAACAGAGCATGCCCTTCCTTCAAAATCTGCCAGCCTGCCCTGCTTGTCTGTGAGGTCGGTGTGAACCAGGTGGGCCCCCATGAACGAGGGCCTGCAGTTGGCCAGAGTGGCCAGGAACGCCAAAGTACTGGCAGGATTCATGTTCTTGCTGCTTTATCGCTGAGGCCTCAGATCCTTTAAGCTGCCCACTGTGCCAAACCACGCGGCCATCTCTCAACTGTTCACGTGGTAGCAGCTTACTCCTTCAAGGTCAGCGGAAGAGTCTCTCTGCAGTCTGCGAAGACAAAGGATGTGTCTGCGCGTGAGGAAACAGAATCAGGAGAGCAACAACCCATCACCTTTGCCATTTTCTATTGGTTAGACGCCGGTCACATTCAAGAGGAGGAGATCATACGAGGGCGTAGATCACCAAGGGTCACCCTAAGGCATCTCTGTATAGTAACCAACCGTGTTACAGAGAAATCAAAAAGAGCTTCGGTGAAGCTTGAAAGCACCCTCAGGTCATATGACAAGTAAGGAGGCAGTTCTAGGATGAAGCTCAGTTCTGTCTGAGGACTCCACAGATATCCCACTAGGCCAGCGTTTTCTAAAATGTCTTCTGTAGAACTCCACTTCTGCAAGATGATATCTGAGGTACTTGCACAGGGGAACTTTGGTATTTAATTATTTTTTTAATTAATTAATTTATTTTTTTTATAAGGGACTTTGGTATTTAAATAGATTTAGAGAACGCTGGGATAACTGAAGTTAAGCAGGGTTTTTATTATTTTTTTTAATTTTTATTTAAAAAAATTTTTTTTAATGTTTATTTATTTCTGAGACAGAGAGAGACAGAGCATGAGTGGGAGAGGGGCAGAGAGAGAGGGAGACACAGAATCTGAAGCAGGCTCCAGGCTCTGAGATGTCAGCACAGAGCCCGACGCGGGGCTCGAACTCACGGACCGCAAAATCGCGACCGGAGCCGAAGCCGGATGCTCAACCGACTGAGCCACCCAGGCGCCCCAAAAAGCAGGGTTTCGTCTAGCACTTTCGTTGTAAATCCCCCACTTCCAAACTTCCGATTTCCCATCAATGTCTGAAGAGGATAAAGAAGGGTGAGCTTAACCTTGAAAGAGAATAGACTATCCCACACATCTTCAGGCAGAGGTACTATTATTGAAACAACTACTGAACGGTTCAGATCCAAATCTCTTGATTCCACGTGCTAGACGTCACGTGGCATCGTGTGTTAAAGAAAAGGAGTGGCTGATTTGCTAATCAGTCATTCTCTAGCAATATTCATATCTGAAAATGTATCTGGTAATAAATGGGAGATCAGAACCTTCAGCTTTGATGGTATTCTTCCTGAAGTTACCAAAATTGCTTTATTTTATTTATTTATTTTTTTTTTCCATTTTGCTACAGTCTCTTCCTTTCTTCCTGACTTCCTTCGCCTGTCTATCCATTCCCTGAGATTTGCTTTCTTGAAGGGACGAGGATGTTGCTAGCTGATGGCCAGGAAGTAGATGTCACCCTCCATCGAAGGTCAGCACGGAACTATAGCCAGCACCATGGGAAGGGGCCCTTTAGCAAGGAAATGAGACCGTGCATTTCTCCAAGGCCATGGGACAACCAGAAATCTTTCAAAGCTGAACAAGAGGAAATATTCCAGGAATGGCCTTGTGGTTGATTGTACCATTCCCACAAAGTCTGAAGGGAATTTCAAGGAACCTGCCCAAATTCTGTCTGTCCATGTAAAAACTGTTAATCTAATCCTTTGTTTCTTCATTTCTGCATTAAGACCAGCGTCAAAAGGAGAACATAATTGGGCAGTGAGAACTGCAAAAGGAATGAACTGAGTTTTAGCCAATAACTGAATAAAACTTAATAGTACACATACATAAAATGATTTTTAGGTTTTTTTTTTTTTTTTAAACAAACGAGGAAATTTTCGGAAAACTTCCAGAAATAATCTTTCGCAGAAGTGATGGGGGTCGATAACAGTTTACAATATTAATCTGACCCTTTTATTATTATTATTATTTGTGTCAAAATCTCCTTGCTCTAGATCGTATTCTCTTTAGTTACTGCTTTTGATCTGCACTGGATTGTTTGCCTTTTTTCAGTTAATGGAAGGAATTCTATGCATGAAATGGTACAAACTAAGGTCAGATATCTGGGGCCAGAATGTCAGCAGGAACCCATGTACTGGACTGTGAGGGGTAAATCACCACTGGTCACAAAAAAGAGAGAGAGAGAGCGTAATTGCGAATTGGTTTTCTGTTTTCCTGAAGGAAGAGAATGGTGTTTTTCACATGTATATTTCCACTTAAGAAAAAAGCAATACAAGTAGCAGTTTACAATTTCCCCAAACGCTGGATTGTCTTTCTTTACCTCCATTTTAAAAGCAAAAACACTTTTTCTTTACCTGGTTAACCCCTGAGTTTCTGTCTTCCTTCTCACTAAAAAGAGGATTTTTTTTTACACCCTGTGTTTATATAATTTGAAGACTAGTTAGTATTCCGAACTTCAGTCTTGTTGCTGTCCTTTACCACCTACTAATGAGAATTATTCTTGAATAATTGCGGCCAGAAAACAAGATTCTACTTAAGACCAGGGAAGGTTAATTCCAGTTAGCGTAAAGGTCAGGAATTGAATTTATGGTGTTACTGTATTCAGCTACGAAATAATCAGGAAAAGCCACAGCTTTTTCTATGGGAACTCAGATACCATGTGTGTTAACTCTAGCCATACTCCATGAAGAGGCTGGACAATCAAACAACAGTGAGTCCTAGAAAGGACTAGGACAGCATTAATAGGAGTTAGAAACAATATATCATGTAATCCTTTAGACTGGGGGTCAGCAAACTTTTGTAAAAAGCCAGATAATAAATACTCTGGGCTTTGTAGACCACATCCAGTGTCTGTAGTATATTGTCCTTTGTTTTTCTTACAACACTTTAAAATTTAAAAGCCATTTTTAACTCTTATACTGTACTCAAACAAGCCACATTTGGCCTAAAAGCTATAGTTTGCTAATCCCTGCTTTAGTCCATTTATATTCATTAAAATAAATTTTTTTTATATAGATTTAAAACTCAAGGCTCCTAGTTGTTTAAAAATAGCTCAATAAAGTAATGGGTCAAATGTGATAAAAATTTCACGTTGTACAAATATAATCCAAGGTGTCAAGTCAAAGGGGCTGACTTACTTGCCAGTTTTTATTTTCTTTTTCTACCTCAAAAAAAATTAAACTTAAAACTATTGTAGTGTCTAATTAAAATTGTGTAGCTTTTCAAATAGAAAATTTTCTTCTTTAATATATTTGTCTAAAATTCATGAATTGTATGTGGAAAGGCAAAAGCTGCCTAATATAGCCTTAGCTGGCAAATTATGTTTCCCATAAATACCAAGATAATGTTAATTCTTGGGTTAGTTATGAAAAAGGAGGAGGAGGAGGGGGAAGAGAATGAGAAAACTATATATGTAATGTTATAACCACTAAGTTAGAAACATAACACCAGTAATTAATAACAATTCAGTTGACCAGGTTAGCTTTAAAAACACAATTGGTAAAAAGCAAAAACTTACTTTTCCTGTGGAAAAGTAGTCAAAGACTAGTTACTTAAGGTGACTCTCCCAAAAGGCTGATCAAGCTGAGATTAGTCTTCTATTGTGGAGTGGGGGTGCAGCTGATCTTGGGAATACAGGGCCAACTGTCTTTCTCTGTAATTTCTTTGCAGTACCTTAATGTCAGGGAGGAATACTTCTACATTTTACATTTTATATTATGCCCACCTCAAACACCTGATTACTTTAAAGTCTTTAGGTGAATTTTGAATTCTACCATATAATATAGCCACATCATTTTTATATCAGAGAATAGGAGATTGGTTAAATTTCTCCAGGCGCTACTCAAGTTCCCAAATGCCTACCCACGTCTGCCTTATAGGTTCATCTGCACCTCCTGTGGAGTAACTCTGTTCCCATGTGGGCTTCCCAGGAGCCAACAGAAACGAACTGAAGAACTTCCCTTTCCAAAGCTCACCTTTCTGCCGCAGTGACTGGGTCTCCTGTTAGGGACTCCCAGCTCTGAGCTAAGGCTTTTGGATAGGACAAGAGAGAGGACAAAAGCCAGACACCAGGCTTTCTGGAATGTGCCTAAGTCAAGATTTGCATATATCAGAGAATATTTTAAATGTGCCAGAAAACTGCTACTTAAAAGACAGAAACTAGAAGTCTCTTGGTGAAAATTACTTTCTAAAAAATGTTTATGTATTGACTTGTTGATTTTATGGATTTTGAGAAAGAGAGACGGGGGAAGGGCAGAGAGAGGGAGAGAGAGAATCCCAAGTAAGCTCCACGCGGTCAGCACAGAGCCCGACTTGGGGCTCGAACTCAAAAACCATGAGATCATGACCTGAGCCCAGATCAAGAGCCCAAGGCTTAACCGACTGAGCCATCCAGGCGCCCTGCCAGAAGTTCATTTCTTTAACACAGATTTTTATATTGCTTACAGTACAAAATTACCTACTTAAGATTATACTGTAACAATGACAGGAATACCGTATTACCCCCCACTTTACAGAAAACTGAGCTGCAGAGAGGGCAAGTGCGTCACTTCCAGGTAGTCCCGGGGCTGTGATGCAGTAGAGACCGACTTGAACCCAGGCTGTTTGACCCCATAGCCTGTTTTAACTCTGTGCTCTTCGTGACACTATTCTGACACAGAACGACATTAAAATCAAAACAGTTCTTAGCATTTTAGCAACTCCTTACTGTTCTGCTTTATGCTGAAATTAGCCCTACTTCTATTTAATAACCCCATCACTGATTACTATCGTAATGCCAGCTGAAATATTATACTATAAAGAGGAAAGAAAATGAGTACTCCTAGCTCTTCGCTTCCTATGGATCATTTATGCTGGTAGAATCTAAAGCATCACTCCATTAGCTTGTACTTAATAGCAAATCGTTTGGGGCCTGCACAGCCCCTAGCGATTTCACCAGCCACCCTCTGTGCTTCCATTTGTTAATGTTCACCTGCTCCCCCTCATTAATATGCAAACATGCAGTGACTTCAGCTTATTCCCAAAGCCCTGTCTTGACATGAAGTCATCTTTTCTCTCCGTGTGCTTCTTGGAGAGGCCATTATCTGAACTCGGAAATGTCCTGTAGCAAAATAGCTTTTTCTGAGGAATAGAAACATCTCATAACCCTGACAACAGAAACAAAAGGCATCATTGCCTGATAAAATGGCAGTCTAACCATGAATCCCCATAATCAGCTATTTAAATCCCCATCTCACCGTGAGGTTTTGCTCTAGCATAAGCTATCATGCCCACAAATACTGACGAGCACATGATCGTCGTGGACTCTGGCTACAGAAAATGTCTGGCTGATGTGTTTCATGCTACTCTAATTGTGTTCCTTATATTTAACTCGGGTCACCTTTGTTAGAGGTGCCCCCAACCAGACCAGCAGTCATTTTTTCTTGCTGCATAAGCATGACAAAGTTCAAGTGCTGCCCCATTGTGACCTTACAGCTCTCCTAACAAAAACTTCTCTCTGCAACTACCGGGATGTGGCAAAAAGGCAATCTGAGCTTCCTGCTTCTGCGTGCTTTGGATACGTGACCTTTCCTGTCCAAAGTTCAGGGGGGGTCGAGGATAAAGTTCTGATTCCGGTATGCATCATTTCTGGTGTGTAGATACGAGGCACGTAAGCAAGCTTTAAACAAGAGGGTGTGTGATTTTTCAACTTGGCTGAAAATATTTTCATTGACCTTTTTCAGGAGTGTGAAAAACTTTCTGCCCTCGAGTGAACTCTGTCAATCTTTGATTGCGCTTCTAGTCTCCTCGGTATGGTTATAAGAAACAATATTGAAGTGTCTAATTCTTCTGTTTGCAAGCATCATGCACACAAGTGTATAATAGTTTACCATTTGTTCTAGCACAGAATTAGGACCGTATAGTCCTAATTGTCCATATAGTTGAAGCAGAAGCCCTTTAATGACAATTTTCTACATTTATCGAAAGGTAATGTTGTGGTGTTGGCCTGATATATGGGTGCATTGCCTCCAATTCTTTGTTTCCTTTTGTATCAGACTAGAAGAAATTTCTATCCCAAACCTATAAGTACCACCCCAACACCATCCTTTTAACACATCCTTTTAACATCATTTACCTTGGGTTTTACGAAGTGTTCCCCTAAAGTCTTACTTGTGAATGTCACTCTAAATAAACCACACTGTAGTTAATACGGAGAGGCAGCCCCAGACATGTGTATAACAATCAAGGGATCCAAAAAGAAGAGTTTTCAAAATCAAGATTTGAGTCAAGTTAATTACTTCCTACTGGTAAATTGCACCCATTATAAAACAGAAACATTAAGATCGTGTTGTGAGGATTAATGAGATCGCGTTGGTTAAGCGCTTTAAGCCCTTTGGAGATAGATTCCATCATTTTGCCACCTGGGTGCATGATAAAAAAGAAAATATCCCAGTTTTCTTTGAGGCACAATGTATACAGTTAGCAATAGCCAGCAGGCTTTATCAATCTTTTTTTCTTTTATCTTTTTAATAACTAATATTGTTGCAGGAGGGAATGTTGCAAACCAAGGCTAAAAGTGAGATAAAGGCAGATAGCTGATTCCTGTAACTTCTACCCAATACATTAGACTTATAGCCAAATTTTACCAAATTCACTTGTCAGTCTACATGACAGAGCAAAATGAGCAAGAGGTTTAAGATGAGAACAAACTGGATTGAAATTCTGGTTCTACTGGATGGGTAACTCTCTTTAAACGTCAATTTCTGCAACTATAAAATGCAATGACAAGCTTCCTTCTAATAATTACAATTGAAATAATTCAGACCTACACTTTTATGGAGAACAAATGAAACTTGCTGAACAAAATATTTATGATAATAATAAAAACAATAATTGCTTCTTAAAAACATCAAAGAGATAATAAGATGCTGAGGAATTACTGGACCAAAATCTAAAAGACAAGATCCCTGAGAAGGAAAGCCAAGATGTAAAGCCACTTTTGCGCCAAAGTCATCTGCCGATCTAGAAAAAAATAAAACAGTAGCAAAACGAGCTGAGCTTTTGGTAGCCTTAGAGACTGAGAGGGAGGAGGCAAAGCCCAGAGTCTACCAAAGCTGGGGACTCTGATAAACTGATACCAGTCTAACCTGGAGCCCTAGGATGAGGGGGCTCAAAAGTCATCCAGCCCTCACAGACCTGCAGGGCTCTGGGTATCCTAGAGAACCTCAGCTTTGGACTGGGATCAGGAGATTTTCTAAGACTCCCAGGAGCATGATGTGTCTGGGACAATGGTGGCCAATAAACTTTCATTCATAATGCAAGCTTTTAGATCTAACATAGATTTTCGTAAGTGCCTTAGATTTTACTTATACAGGGCTTGTTAATGCCTATTTTTCAAGTTTATGATTGGAGTCTGATGATACCGCTGATATCAATGGTTAGGCATAATGGTGAATTAGTCTCCTATGTTATTCTTACTTATGTTACCTTCATTTCTTTCTCTCAATTTAGTATCTTTTCTTTTGCCCTTTGCCCCTTTCTCCCTTCAACTCCCAGGTGCAACATCCTCTCTCAGTCACCTTCACCTAAGAGCCTTCCCATAGCTTCTTCACCATATTATGAATTATTCTCAAGTTCAGTCATGTCACACGGGAAATAGTATAAAGAAAGGGCACAGTGGGATCACAACAACATCAAAGCGACTTTAGGACATGTGTTCCCTCCACAATTTTTCCTAGTATAGTAATTTTGAAGAGTTTGTTGTATTCTGATATTTGTGAATTCATCTATCTCAATACCTTCGTTACTAGATGTTGAGCAGATGATATGTGACCCACAGTAGCCAGATGCTGAAGAGAGTAGAAAAAAAGCCCATTAATGATTCCTGTCCCTCAGGATGCACTTCATCTGCAGCTGAAGAAAATAAATGAAAACATATTGGGCAATGAGAGAAACAACCGGAATTCAGAGAAGACTGTATGAGGAAACACTGTATGACTTCCACTGGGAATATAAGGGGAGGCACTGAAGTGCCAAGGAAGTAAGAGAGCAGATGCTGGGCTACCTGGGTGGCTCAGTCAGTTAAGTGTCCGGCTTCGGCTCAGGTCATGATCTCACTGTCCATGGGTTCGAGCCCCGTATCAAGATCTGTGCTGACAGCTCAGAGCCTGGAGCCTACTTTGGGTTCTGTGTCTCCCTCTCTCTCTGCCGTTCCCCGGATCACTCTCTGTCTCTCAAAAATAAATAAAACATTTTAAAAAATAGAAAATAATGAAAAATAAAAAGAGAGAGCAGATACTATGCGTGAAAGCAAGGACTATAACACAGAGGACAGGGGCAGAGGGAGCATGACCAGACAATAAAAATAAATAAATGAATCAAAAGCCCACTGTGTGTTGTATGCTATTCCACACGTCTTACAGCTATCTTAGACACCTCAAAAAGCCTTACCAGCAGGTATTACCATCAGTTACAGATAGTCAATTGAGGCTTAATCCATTGAGGCCATACCACAGAGTCCATAAGTAGTGAAGCTAGAATTTGAAGCCGGTTCATAAGGACACCGAAACCTGTGCTCTTAGCTACTACCCCAGAATGATTTTACCAGGGTCATTTTATGGAAGGCCTAGCAAGAAGGTAAACAGGGGTTATTGGCAATAGGCAAATGCAGTCAACCCTTCTGGGTTCTTGAGGAAGGAAGTGAAATGCTAAAAGCACCTTTTAGAGCAATTCCTTGGATCTTGACACGGAAGAATCAACAGAAATTAGTTATGACTAAATCAATTAGACCCAGTAGAAGATTGTGGGCTATATCCAAGGTTTGACGTGTTCTGGTCTGAAACCCAGTGGTGGGTGTGAGAACAGAGAGCAATTGATGAGTCTAAAAACTAGTCTAAAGGAAGAAAAGAAAGACATGTTGACATTGGCTAAACAAATGAAGAAGGAAGAAAAGCCAAAGAAAATCTTAGAGAGAAATGGCAAAAAAAAAAAAAAAAAAAAAAAAGTGACAAGCTAACAGTAGAAAGGGAAGCAATCTCTATGAGAAGAAAGGGAGTTCAAGTTCCAATGTGTTCAGCTTGGGGCAATGGCAGGACGTAGGAGGAATGGTGTATCATGAGCATTGAGAAACCCTTGGATAAGAGACCATAGTAAGATGCCTGTGAAGGAACGGGAAATGTAAAACACCAGAGTGTCAGTAAGATAACTTATTTTGTTAAGTCTCAGAAGCTTCTTACAGGGAAAAATACAACAGAAGTACTTAATAAATAATGAGAACACTTCCCCTAGCTGCCACTTTGCCTGAATTTCTCTTCACTTCATGCTTTCCTCTTAGTAGGCACTAACTGCCAGCCATTCGTGTCGCAATATTACCTCCCACTTCTTAATTTCTGCCCGTGTTTGTTTGTTTAGATGTGCCTATGCCTTTAATCCTGCTTTTCTTTTGTGCTGTCTCAAGTAATAAGGACAACAATGACTGGAATCTACCTCTTTTGGCCTATCCAGCAGTGATTGGAGTGATATTCTTCTATACCATGTTATTTCATAGTAAACATGACATTAAACCCAATTACATCGAAGATTAAGTTCTTGAAAGTCAGCCTTTCTAATGAGACTGACCTCACAACTCTTTGCATGACCTTCGTTGAATCACTTTGGGTCAAGACTGAGCTACTATTAAAACAAACAAACAAACACAAACTCAAAATATAGGGGCTCAACTACATGGAATTTTTTTTTCACCCATGTCATAGCTCAATAGCAGTTAAGGTCTGGTGGGATCGGTCTGATATCGTCACTGCATAGCTTCTATGTTAGAGATTAAGGAGGCTGTTCCAGTCACTGGAAAGGGGGCAAAAGAAAGTAGAGGGCAATAAGCTTCTTTTTTCCAAAGAAGTGACACAAAATGTACATACATCACTTCTGCTCATACTTTATTGCTCTGGACTTAGTCATGTGACTCAGGGCTAGCTCAAAAAAAGCTGGGAAATATAGCTTCTAGCTGGGTGGTCTTGTACCAGCTACATGATTGTAGAGGAGAGCAGGCAGTTCAGGGCTTTATTATTAAAAAGAAAAAGAGGAGGATGAATTTGAGGGAACAATTAGCAGGCCCTACTACATCTGGGTTTAGAGCCCCACTCCTCATTATGCTGTTCTCTTCATTTAACGAGACCTCCCTCTCCAGGTGTCCAAATAATTTTTAAAACAGCTAATCTATTCCGTAGTACTGTTTTCAAATGGAACATTTTACTATTTAAAAGAGCTGAGGGGAGTGGCTCAGTCGGTAGAGCGTCCGACTTCGGCTCAGGTCATGATCTCACAGCTCCTGAGTTCCAGCCCCACGTCGGGCTCTCTGCTGACAGCTCGGAGCCTGGAGCCTGCTTCAGATTCTGTGTCTCCCTCTCTCTCTGCCCCTCCCCTGATCACATTCTGTCTCTCTCTCTCTCAAAAATAAACATTTAAAAAAAAAAGTGAAGGGAGAACTGCTTCAATTAGCAGTTGGAAGTGAGGGGCCAGAAGGCATCTGAGTCTCCTCTTTTCCCTCCGCATCTCACTACACAGGAGACCCTTGATTCTGAGAAATAAAATTTGGAAACTGCTCTCACAGAGTTTTTTTTCATCAAAAAGGAATGTGTTATGCTTCCTAAGCAGTCAGACCCAACCAGTGAAAATTACTCTCTCCCATTTAAATAATGGAAAGTCCTCTTCAAGTCCTGATTTACATCCATCTTGTCAGCTAAGTGAACAAGCGAGCTCAGAGCCATTTTCCCAGTCTGCTCTGCTAAGCTTCTGACCTTGCAGAACACCCTGCCAAGTGTGAATTAATAATCACTTTGATGCAAAGGGTAAAAGGGGAGGATATTTCTGTGATTCTTCCCCACAAATCTAATCTTGACAAATGGAATCGCATTATGTCTCATTAGCTAATAAACTATCTAGATTGAAATTGCATGTAGGGCGAGAAATGAACTCAAATTATGCCTAACACTCCTGGAAGCAACTTTTCATCTTCATTTCAAGAATAGAGGAGATAAAAAAAAAAAAATCCCTGAGGAAAAGTCAACAGAACTGAAAACAAAACACGAAGAAGTTTTCATTTTAGCCACTAATCCCATAGTCTTCCATTACTGAAATCTAAGAAAACATGGCAAACACCTTGACTGTGGGGGGGGGGGGGGGGGCTTGGTTGATTATTTCAAGTCCTCTGAGCCAAAACCAGGCCATGAAGATCATCAGGGCTTTCTGTCAAAATCAGAATATTTAACAGCTTTCTCTCTTTCTTTCTTTCTTTCTTTCTTTCTTTCTTTCTTTCTTGTTTTTGTTAGCATTGTACTATAGTTTCTCATTTATTCACCCATTTTCTGATGAAAGTTCCCAGTGAGAGAATCTCTTTCTTGAAATGCCCATGTTTGGCATGCCAATCATTTACATTTCAAATTTCTGAATGTGGGGGTAAGTTATATCCAGCTACTTATTAATAATATTCTTAGGATTAGTTCAAAATGGGTCATATCAATACTTGTGAAAGGAAATTCTTTGCAGGACAATCTCATGGTCTGAATTAACAAAATGCACATGCTTTATCACAGAGTGACTTTGTCATGGCCTAAAAGCACTCGTATTTAGGTTATTAATACTGTATAGAGGGGCGCCTGGGTGGCGCAGTCGGTTAAGCGTCCGACTTCAGCCAGGTCACGATCTCGCGGTCCGTGAGTTCGAGCCCCGCGTCGGGCTCTGGGCTGATGGCTCAGAGCCTGGAGCCTGTTTCCGATTCTGTGTCTCCCTCTCTCTCTGCCCCTCCCCCGTTCATGCTCTGTCTCTGTCTGTCCCAAAAATAAATAAACGTTGAAAAAAAAAAAAATACTGTATAGAATTCAAACAGAAAACTCAAAATACTGATGGACTTTATATTTGGAAGAGTAAAGCTTCTCCATAAAACAAGAGGTCTCTTGTTTTATAAAGAAATAACTTCCAAGATATACTGACATTTTTATTGTCTTACTAGTGATTACTTTGCTCAAAAGAATTACAGAAGAATAATATTTAGGATTCATAATGAAACACACATTAGAGCATCTATAATTTAAGTTTTGTTTCAGTTTCAATTCTTTTCATTTGCACAGGACCTGATGGCAAACTTATTCCAGAAAATTTTAGGGTTTCAGAGATTGCTTTACATGCTCTATCAGATGATATTTAGATGATCAAAATACTGTTTTGCAAATCGCCCCCTTGAAGAGTTATGAATAACCACTTGTATTCAGGAGAGAGAATCCGTGAAAACAAACCTGACGATAGGAATGCAACGTGTTATTTTTCCAGCAATTCATATTCTAGGTGCCGGATCAAACCAGTAATTAAACTATCTGAGTCTTACAGAGACAAAATCAGATTAAAATCAAATTATGGCACCTGGTCAAATACTTTCCCAAATAAAAACAAAAAGAGAGTCGATAATCCCTTTTTAAAGAGGCCAGATGCTTCAACTCACAAGATAAACAGCATTTAGCAAGTCCCAGCTCAGAGGCAGTACCTGTTCCAGCGGTGCGATGGCCCTCACAGTAAACTTCCCTTAGCCTGTATCTTTCTTGTTGTCTTTAGTCTTTTAAGTGTGTGTATGTATATGCGCACACACACGTATAATACGAGTCTGTTTCGAAGTTTATCTCTGCATGAAATTATAGCTTGTCATTACAGTAGAATACTCTAAACTTCTACAGGATAAGGGCAATGTCTTCCTTATTGACCTCAAATCCCCAGTGATTGGCACAAAGCAGGTGCTCAACGGGTATTTTAAAATGCATAAGTGAGGGGCGCCTGGGTGGCGCAGTCGGTTAAGCGTCCGACTTCAGCCAGGTCACGATCTCACGGTCCGTGAGTTCGAGCCCCGCGTCGGGCTCTGGGCTGATGGCTCAGAGCCTGGAGCCTGTTTCCGATTCTGTGTCTCCCTCTCTCTCTGCCCCTCCCCCGTTCATGCTCTGTCTCTCTCTGTCCCAAAAATAAATAAACGTTGAAAAAAAAAATTAAAAAAAATGCATAAGTGAATGAATAGTACCAGGATTTTCACTCCCACACCCTATAAAAACTGCTTTTGTCAGGGTCACCAATTACCTTTATGTTGCTGATGTCAGCCGTCCATTCAGTGTCCATGCGGTTTTGACACAGCAGCCCATCTGACAAAGTTGGTCCCTGTCTCTTCTCTGAGATCTTCCTCCTACAACACTGATCCCTCTTTTTCAATCTGTTTTTGTCAGTTTCTCTTCTCCTCCCTGAGTTTTCATGTCAGACAGCGTGGATTCGGGGGTGGTCCTCTTTTTCTCTCTTCCTCAGTGAGCTCACCTAATCTCGTGGCTTTCAAACAACATCACTAACTTTCAGATTTATATCTACAGCCAGCTCCAAACTATGTAGTCACTTATTGATCTCCCCATTTGGATAGCTACTAGGCATCTCAAACTTCCTATATCCAAAATTGAACTCCTCCTCTCTTCCCTATTCATCCACTTACTTCTGCCCCAAACATGTCCCATTTGCACCCATTTTCCCATCGGTTCATGGCTTTTCTGTTCTCCAGGTGCTCGGTCACCCACTGCCCCTACCACCATGTGGCTAGAAGTGCCATCAGAAGCAGAAAAACTGGCTTGTCTCTTCCTCCTACACTCCTCCTCCCACCATGCTTTCCATTGGCAGATTTAAGTGAAAGCCAGCTGGCAAGAGAGCCTAGGAATAATGGTCTGCAAGCTTCCAGACTCATGGTACACAGAGGAGAGTTTAGAAGCCTGAGAGTGGAGCTGAGCATCTGTGGACGCTATCTGCCACAGCCTACTAACTCATCTCCCTGCTTCCCCCCTTATCCCCTTGATTATTCTCACCATTGCACCCAGAGGCACTTTTCAAAAATGAAAATTAGATGTCACTCCTCTGCTAGAATAGAGAAAAATAAAACAAACCCTATTTGCTCTCTATTTCACTGAATAAAAGCCAAAATGCTCACAGATGGCTACAAATAGAATGTGATCTAACCTCTGTGGTCTTCCTGACTTAGCTCTGTAGCAGCTAACCTGGCCTCCTGCTCCTGGGACACCTGTCCCCTCCCTTTTGCCCTTGGCACTGGTTGTTCTAAAAGCCTAAAACACTCTTTCCCCAGGTGGTCACCCTCACTACTGTCTTTTCTTAGTTATTACTTTTCTAATGAAATTTTATTTTAAATTTAAATCTTAATTTTAAATCCCATCCCCAGCATTTCTAGTACCCATGCAATATTGTGATTCAGAAGAAATATATATTTTGGTCACTCAGTTGACTAGATGTGTTTGGTCTTTGTCCATAGTTCTTCACTCACTGCTCCTAAAACTCTTGGAATTTCCTGTGATGACAGCAAATAAGGTGTCCTTTATTATGTTAATGGGTGACTTTTGGACCCCACCTAAGGGTATCAGCTGGCTGCCAGAAGAACCAGCTGTGTGATTTAAAGGTTTGGAACTTTCAGTTCCACTAACCTCACCCCCAATCTAGAACCGGAGAGGGGCTACAGGATGAATTAGCCAATAGTTGATGAGTTAATCAATTGTGCCGATATAGCAAAGCTTCCATAAAAGTCCAAAAGGACAGAGTTTGGAGAGCTTCCAGGTTGGTGAACACTTACAGATCCAGGGAGAGTGGTATGCCTAGAGAGGTCAGGAAAGTTCTGTGCCCTTTCCACATCCCTCACCCTCTACATCTCTTCATCTGGTTGTTGATTCATATCCTTTATCATATCCTTTAATGAACTGGTAAACAGAGGTGTTTCCCTGAGTCCAGTGAGTGGCTTTAGCAAATTAAAGGAACCTGAGGAGGAGATCATTGGAACCTCCAATCTATAGCTGATTGCCTAGACTCGCAGGTAACAGCCTGGGGCTTGTGCCTGGTCTCTGAAGTGGGGAGGTGGGATTGGGGAATGAGGCAGTCCTACACTACTGAACCCTTAACCTGTGGAATCTGATGCTCTCTCCTAGTAAATAGTATCAGAATTGAGTTGACACCAGCGGGGTGTCCAAGAATTGCTTAGTGTTTTGTTGGGGGGAATCTCCCCCTACACTGGAAGGAAGTCCTAAAACTCTAAAAGAACCCCCTTCTCTGATTTCTTTGCTGTTGGTCATGTTTTTAACACAACACTTATCACTTACTAGCCACAGAATAATTTACATGTTTAGTTTTTCATGTTTTTTAAAAAAATCATCTCTCCCTGCATAAAAAGATAAACCCCACAAAAGCATGAATCTTTGTCCAATGACATTTCATAGGCCTAGGCCAGTGTTCTAAAAGTAATGAAATCCATTTCCCACATGCTTGCCCCAACGGTCATCAAGTCAAGGCTATTAACCAGGCAGTTGGTTTGTGCCGAGAATAGAACACCTGCAGGACACTCTTTCATGCCTTTTCTTGTTTATTTTTAACAGTTAAACTTGACTTTCATGCCTTCTCTAATAAATAGCTTTGTAGGAGGAAAAACAGAAAATGGATATTACAAGGAAACGGTAGGATAGCTGCACAGTAACAAAAACCCAGTCAAACCAGCCGAAGCCGAAAGGTGATTTATTGGCTGCATAAGTGGAAAATCCAGGAACCGACATGGAAATGGCGTGACTGGATCCATATACTCTAGGTGGAACACCAAGAATCAGTCTCTCTTTTTCCACATGACCTTTGTGTTGACCTTATTCTCAGGCAGGGATTCCCTAACTGCTGTCAAACCAGGCCATCAGCTGCAATAGTTTCCTTCCTGCTCATGAGGACCACAGTGGAGAAAGCGGCTCTTTCCTAATGCTTCCAAAAAATTTCTCTGACTGACTCTCGTTGGCCTGGATGAATCCCTGTCCTTCTTGAACCAATCGCTCGGCCTGCAGTTGCCCTGGTTTAAGTCATATCCTGTTCCCCAAGCCAGGGGCTGGGGTGAACCCACTCAAATCAGATGAGAATGATGGATAAGTGGTTTCACAATGACAAGTCAAGAACTTTTACCAAAATAAGGAAGAAGGGACACTGAGCTGGCATTACAACTGATGTCTACTGTATTATGAAATACCCAGAGTTCTGAGAAAAAGTCAACAGAGTTTTGAGAGTGAAGTGATAGGAAATGAGGATGAGAAATTAGATTGAAGTCTGATTGTAAATAGCTTTCCCCCCCCCCTCCTTTTTTTAAAATTAGAAATGCATGTGGTCTCAGAAGATCTGAGTTCTCGTCTCAAATCTTTCTGGAACTATCTATGTGATCTTCCAAGTAACTTACTATCTATATAAATGCGTCCTCAACTACAAAATGTAATTCCTCTAAAGTAATCTCTGCGTTTCCCACCAGCTCTGTCAACTGATGATTCCAGCGGGGCAAGGGAGGTGTTGCGGCCAGCTAGTGTACCTACCATAGACGTACTTGCTATCACAGAAGGGAAAGAAGAGGCAAGCACCTGTTCCCTTTCCCTTGCCACCAGCTAGAGACACTGTTTCATACCCACATCTAGTTCAGGAGAGCATTCTGACAGATGTGAAAATTAATCCAGGCAGAGAGAACTGGGTTCTTGCTAGTGCTTCCCAAACCTGGCCATGCTTCAGCACTACCTAGAGAACTCAAAAAACAATACAGACCCAGGTCCACGCCTATGGTACTGACCAAGGCTCATGAATTTGTATTATTAGAATTCCCCTCGGGGCGCCTGGGTGGCGCAGTCGGTTAAGCGTCCGACTTCAGCCAGGTCACGATCTCGCGGTCCGTGAGTTCGAGCCCCGCGTCGGGCTCTGGGCAGATGGCTCAGAGCCTGGAGCCTGTTTCTGATTCTGTGTCTCCCTCTCTCTCTGCCCCTCCCCCGTTCATGCTCTGTCTCTCTCTGTCCCAAAAAAAATAAATACACAAAAAAAAAAAAAAAAAAAAAGAATTCCCCTTGTTTTTGCTTCCTCCTACTCTTCAGTCTTGGATATGGCAGTTTTCTTTCGGTCAAGATTACCAAATACTAATCAAAAATCTTATATATCTACATGCTAAGAGAGATCTTGATTTGGAATATGTATCCACAAAACATCGTCAGTTTTGCTTGACAGTAAAATATGGGAGGAAAAAGGAAACACCGCATTCACTAACACACTTGAGTGTTTTATGCAGAAGAGATGCATTTCATTTGACAAGAATTATGGTTTTCATAATATATACAAGGTGCATTCTCTTTATTCTGCCAGTTTCAGAGAACTAGTCATAACTTTTCAATTTTCACATAACATCCAAGTCATAATAAGAACGAAGGCATCCTTCACAAAGCTTCAGTCATTGATTGTTTTCAATAAATCTCCAGAAGTGATGGCAAAATCAATTATACCCAGCACATCTTCCACTTTTTGTGATGAATTTTTGAATAGATCATTACACTACATTTCATCAAATTCTTCAGTTTATGAATCAATAAGCTGATTTTGCCCTAATATTTCTCAGAGCATTTTTCTGAGATCAGTTTAGCCAATATTTGAATGTTTTCAAGTCCACCATTGAGATGTGACAAAATTAGCCACAAAAGACGAATTCTGAGGAAATAATAGCTCAGTGCAGACGTGTTTACCTTCAATAGTGTTGTCATTCTGACTTCCTTGTCTGTGCGAACATATGCTCTGGGTTTGTCAAGAAATAGTTAAGTTCGGCGTGATGCATGTTCCTGGGACTAAAGGAAGGGAGTGCTGAGAAAGCTGAAGCACGATGTAAATACAGTATTTCCTTTCCACAAACCTAAGAAAACAAACAAGCAGCAGACGTGCATGGGTGCGCAAGCGCACACACCCGCACCTTCCCCATCCCCCACCCCCCCCCCCACGCTACATTTAGGATCTGTATGTAAAGTGTCCTGAGAAAAGTTTAAACAAACAGTTGTTTCAGGTTCAATGGGAATAACCTCCAAACATCAAATAAATTCTGACTTTGCTATAAGAACTTGAAAACAATCAACTCCGCCTTTACCCTAGACAATAAAGGTGACATTTCATTCTTTAATACGGTAATCTCCTTGCCAGGGCTATTTTGGAACAGAAAGAATTAATATTTGAGTCACCAATTTGTTCAATCATTAATGTATCAAATATTTACTTAACCTCTTCTATGTCTAGAGGAAGCACTTGGTACCAGGGAGATTTTTAGTATCTTCTCATGTAAACCATGACTGATACTACAATAGTTGTTGGAGTACATTTCCTGAGACCGCGGAGTTGTCACAGCCCTCCAAATCAGAGGAGGGCTCAGAGGCACCTCAGGGTCCCTCCAGCCCAGATGAATCACCTATCAGGACCCACGATAGAGATGCACCTCTTTCCCATGTTCATAGAGCGCATGCCCAGCGCTGCCCTCATCCTAATTCTGAGAATAGAGAGGCAAGGCAGACTCAGACCCTACCTGCTGGAGCTCCCATACCAATGAGGGAACTGAATGTGTAAGATATACCATGCGTGACAGAAGCTCTGATCCTTGCAGGTGCAGAGGGCTAGAGCACAGGGCGGGCAGCCAGCTCCATCTCTCACGACAGGAGAGGCGTTGACAGAGATGTAAAAGAGCAGGCAAGAAAGACCAGGTGTACGTGGCAGAGAGAAACATGGGTGCAAATGCGAAAACAAGCATGGCGAGTTTGGTGCGGGGGCGGGTAGCTCTGAATGGTTTGAGAGAAAGCAAATAGGAGGGATTACAGAGAGAGGAAATGTGAAGAGAGGAGAAACGGGTGGTAAGAAATGAGGCTGGGCCAGATAAGGAGGGCGTTACTTGCTTTGCAAAGACTTTTCCGCCTGTTACTTGAAAGCTAGAGAGGCACAGGCAGACCATGGCAGAACCATCCCTCCAGTGTTACTGTGGGAATGAACGCAGGTGAGGAAATCTGAAGTCAAGGAAAAGGTTAGAAGACTATCTGTATCATATAGACAACCCTGATAAGGCTTCACAAAGGGTGGGGTGGGGGAGCTTCCAGGAGGAAAAAAGGAGGGGTGGAGGATGCAAGGGAGGAATCAGGGATGACTGGCAATTTTCCATTTGGAGAAACAACATGAATGATGGCGCCTTTGCTAAATGTAGCAGGAAGACGTAAAGACGTGGGGAAGGTAGGGAGAAGGGTTAGATGCTGAGCTCATTTTTTTTCATCTTAAGTTGGAGGTGCTTGTGGATCCTCCAACAGAGGTTTCCCCTGGGTGAGGGGATGTGAGTCTGGACTGGAAAGACAGCTGAGGGCTGGAGATGTAGATTCGGGAAACCTCCGCGTACAGGTGGCAGGTGAAGATGTGAGGGAGAAAGAGATCAATCTGGAAAGTTGCCCAGTGAGCGCAGAGGTAGCCTGAGAACAGAACTCTGAGGAAGGCCAATATTCAGGGGAAGAGTAGAGGAAATCCACCTACAGACGAGAATAAATTGGGTTAGTCTTGGGGAGAAGCAAGGACTGAACACTGATCCTTTAAAATAGCAACAAGGAGTTCATTAGTGACTTCAGAAGAGAATTTCAGTGCTGCATATGGACAGCAGCTAGATTAAGAGTCTAAGGGTGCCCGGGTGGCTCAATCAGTTAAGCGTCCAGCTTCGGCTCAGGTCACGATCTTGGGTTCGAGCCCTGTGTCAGGCTCTGTGCGGACAGCTCAGAGCCTGGAGCCTGCTTCGTATTCTGTGTTTTCCCCTCTCTCTGTACCCCTCCCCCACTCACATGTGCTCTCTCTCTCTCTCTCTTGCTTTCTCTCTCTCTCTCTCAAAAATAAATAAACATTAAACAAATAAATAAATAAGATTAGAGTCTAGAACAGTGAATCAAAGGCAGAGGCAGAGAATGTGGACAATGAAGCTAGACCAAGAGGGAAAGGAGAATGAATGCCACCGGAAGAGAAATGAGGCTATGCCACAGTGATTTTATTGTACTGTTTTATGATAGAAGATGTTTATCTTCCAAGAGGAAAGAGGCACTAAAATAACGACTGGACGGAAAGAGGAAATCATAAATGGGTGAGGTCTCTGAGAAAACTGTATAGAATGGGTGAAGAGGGTGTAGGGAACAGATTTGGAGTTAAATAGAGAGAAGGCCACCACTTGTCCTGAGAGGGGAGGGGGAAGCACTGAGTGGCTGCAAAGGTAAATGTAATTGGGGTGAGGGACCAGAAGTTGAGGGCCTTCATCCTGCATCACCATTTTTCTCTGTATACGGTCTGACTCATCTTAGGAGGGGGAGCATCTTGAAGGCCCCGCTGTTGCGATCTCTTCCTTGGGTGACACGAGGAATGTGACCATCTTGTCCCCAGAGGCTGACAGTTAAAATGCACAACCTCGCGGGGCCGGAGCTGCGAAAGGATCCCTCTTGTTAACTTCCGGGGTGAGCTTCACTGGATGGGGATGAGATTCTACTGGGAAATATCAGATGATTTGGCTGGAAGGTGGCAAATCTGGCAGTCAGAGGGCAGGGTGGAGGAGACAAAAGAAGGTCATGTCCCAGAAACATTGGGCCCTAAAGAATGTCAGGGTTCCGAGCAATCTCCAGAAAAGATGGATCCTGATTTAACGAATCAGGTGAAGAAGAAGGCTGTTGAAAAGCTAACCTTTAGGTATGATTTTCTGCTTTCATTTTGGCAGAAATTCTATTTACCTGAGATATTGTTAAGGAATGCTATCACATTATCAAAACTCGTTAGCCGTACATTGAAGGCCATCCTAAGCCTTCCAGTGTTACTTCCCTTTTATGCAACCTTCTCTCCACAAGTCCTTGTCTAGTCAAACTGCTCTATTCAAATATAATTTTATTTCCTTCTATATTCAAGGCTACCCTACTGTTTGCCTAAAATCCCTTCCCGGCTCCTATTTTTCTGGATTGTGTTCACCCTCAAGATACAGGTGGCATTTCTTCTTCTCCACCGTGAAGTCCATTGGTAGTTCTTCCTTATGATGATGTCGTATTTGAACCTCCAGAGCAGGCATTGCGCATATCACTCTTTCAGTACTGGCAAACGTCACCTTTATTCTATTTCTTGTCTTTGTATTTAGCCTCCAATTCGAATTGTGAACTCAATGTAGCTAAAATCCTTTCCTCGGCTTTTGTGTACCTCCTCCCTCTCCTTTACTACTCTGTAACACGATCTCCAAAACCTTCCTCTCTGACAACAATCCTCTCTATGCCCCTCGTTTCTCTTCCCCTTCTTCCCACCATAAATGTTCTCCTGCTTCACCTTTGTTGCCTCATCCTTCCCTCCATTTTCTCTCAATTTATCAATCATTTCTTTTTGTTTCCTTTTCTAGCCAGTCTGGATCTTATGGAGGTCCACCTCTTAGACCCTAATGCTGTTAACACCATCAGCTTCTTTCTAGTTCAAAATGACCACCCAGTAAAACGTCCAGCCTCAATTCATCCAACCATCCAACCCCGACTACTGTGTCCAGATTGCTGACGTCCCTTGAACACCAGCACCACAGTCTCCTGTCACAACAAGGCTCTGCCATCTTTCCATTTAACCCCAGTCACCTGCTTCTCCCACTTTGCCCTGCAATCTTTCCAAAATGTTTCCACTCTCTTCTAGGAACTAACTCCACCAATACTCCTCTCACTCACAACGGAGATTTACCTTCTAGTTCACAGAGAAAATAGAAGCTATTTTGCCTCATCTCTCATAACATCAGGCCTCCCTTCTCCCAATACATTTATTCATTCCTATATTATTGCTTTTCTTCAATCCCAATGAATGAATTTCTTTTTCTAATGAAATCTAATCATGTTATATACATCATATTATATATTACCCTCCTCTGATTCCTCAAAAACCTTGTTCTTTTTCCTTTTCCTTCCTATACTTTCAGTTTCTCACTCTCTACCACTCTTTTCTCTAAGCTTATGAACATGCTGTAAGATACCCATATTTTTTTGATGAAGCTCTCCCTGATTCTATGTCTCATTCATCTATGGCCACATATTTGTATCCACTTACAGCCATGCTAATACTCTGTTCAATTTCTTTATTCCCATACTTATTGTCTCTCACTGCGAACCGACTTCAGAACCCTTGGCTTCATTGGAGTGGCTCATGCAAAAGACACAAATGACATCCAGAAGAATATTTAGTCCTTGTCTTTGCTGATTTCAGTACCTAACACTGTTGGCTATTTTCTGTATCTCTCCCAGTTTCTGAAAACCCACCCCTTCTGGTTTTTTGTCTGTCTCTCCAGCCATCCTGGTTTTTTTTGGCCCTGTCTTGTTCCCTCTTCTATATATGTTCTATATATGTTCACATGTAGTATTTCCCAGGACCATGTCCTCAATTCTCTTCCTTTTATATTATATAGTTTCCAACCTTAATTGCACATTGGAATTACCTCCAAGACTTACTTGTAATTATTGATGCCTCGTTCCCATTCCCAGAGATTTTGATTTATTTGATCTGGGGTAAGTCTGTACATCAATATTAAAATAAGATAAAGTAAAATAAAATAAAATAAATCTCACTGGTGATTCTGGTGCACAACTAGGTCAAAGAACCACTGCTCTATAGAGTTGCCTTGTGTAATTCTATCCATTTCCATAACTGCTGACTATCCATTATCAGCTTTAGGTTAGCCAGCACAACAGGAGAAGAAAACCTTGGATAATCGTGTCATGGAGAGAATATAAATAGATGAAATATACTGCAAAATACTTTGAAAGCCAACTTATTTATAAAGGTTTATTTTACATATTCAGGGACATATTACCATTCTAGAGACATCATTCAAAAGTCCAGTGGTTTAAAATTACATTATTTAAAGAAAATTGGTCAAAGCCATCTTTCTCATGTTGCTGTCAGAGCTCAGCTCTTCCTTTGTTCAGATATGAAAACAAAGACTACACACCATCCGTTTCACTCTGAGAAACTTCTCCTCTTCACCTTTTAAATGGTCCACTGAACGCTGGCCTCGTAAAGCCCACCTCCACGGGTAAACTCATTTTTGCTGGTTGACCCCTACCCTTCACTGTCACTGCCATTTTCCTTCTCTCCAAATCATGTTTTCTTCTTTCAGAGCCCCATACCCGAGTTCACATATAGTATAGTCAAAATACTCATTAAAAACAAAAACAAAAACAAAAACAGGATGTCTGGGTGGCTCAGTCAGTTAAGAGTCAGACTGTGGGTTTAGGCTCAGGTCGCGATCTCGAGGTTCATGGGATGGAGCCCTGCATCAAGCTCTGCATTGACAGCACAGAGCCTGCCTGGGATTCTCTCTCTCCCTCTCTCTCTCTGCCCCTCCCCCATTCTCTTTCTCTCTCGATGACTACAGAAACTTAAAAAAATTAATTTAAAAAAAACACAACTTTCTGGCCTCAAAAAAACATGATTTGCAATTTGTGTTCACACCCACAGAATGACAGTTCTCCCAGGCCTGCCTCATAGCCTCATGTCTGTTTGGTAAGAAAGCGGGTTCCCAAACTGTTATAACCACTATGTAAGCTATTGTAGCATCCAGATGATACATACCTTCTAAATGCTGCCTCATGGACATTTTATTTTTTCAGTTAATAAACTGTTTAATATTTTTTAAACCACATGTAATCCACAACCTGCAAAAAGTCTATGCCGATCACTACGTATGGTTGGGGCTCCCACATCTACAGCTCTACAATCCCAGCTCAAATTCTCCATAATAGTTTCAGACTGTCTTGCCAGATGTCTGCTGAAGAATCCAGCTAGGTATTTACTCCACAGACATCTCACGCCTAAAATGTCCAAAATGAATCTGCCATTTCCATCACCCTTTCTCAGGAGCCTGTTCCTTCTCCAGACTGCCTCTTTTGGTGATTGGCACAACCAACCCCTTGTTAGCCACCTGGCCAAACCCGGCCAGTGCTCAGGGCCCTACACCAGTCTCTGCCTCTTTGTTGTTATCTTCCGTCCCTGGCCCTCTAATCTCTTTATCTCATATGAAAGACGGTGAGGGATGTGGAGAAAAGATAGAAATCATTTTTCATAATTTTTTCACGTCTGCTGTTGTCGCCAATTATTATTAGGTTTAGACAGACACATTCATTGTGGTCTCTTTAGCATTCTAATATCTCCCTACTAAAACTGATACAAAATCGAAACGTACCATAGCCTACCTGACCCCCAGGAGCTAATCCTTTTCTGTTTTTAAGATCCTCTTTTCCCTTTCTCTGTCACACTCACAGCTACACAGGCTTCTTACCATTTCTTGAACATGGCACGTTGTTCCTGATTTGGAGCCTTTGCCACTGATATTCCTTCTGTACAGAATACTCTACCCCAGTCTTCATAAGGCTGGTGCCTTCTTGCCCTTCTGGCCCTTAACTCAAAGACCTTGCCTTAATGAGTATCTCCCTGTCCATTACCCTAAGTAAAGCCAAGGCCCCATAACTATCAAAACATCACATTTTACTTTCTTTATAACATATATTACCCTCTGAAATTACTGGGCCAGTTAACTTTTTTAGTGTTGTCTGTCTCTCCTCATTAAAATGTAAATACCCTCTGAAGAGCCATATCTTTATTGTTCACATCTTTACCTCCAGGAGCTAGAACAGTAAGAGTGCAGAGTAATGCTCAATCATTTTTAAACTAATAATAATAAATACTAAGCTGTCCACTACACAGGGTATATCCAAAACATTTGCCGGAGGTCAGGGGAAAGGGAACATCAAGAGAAATACTAATTTGGAACATATAACAGTCTGTTCAAATCCCCACATGGACGATTTCGATCGGAATTAAAATTAACAGAAATAAAACAACAACAACAACAATTTGTAGGAAGTCATGGAAACTAAGACAGAACACATTTTCAGCAATTGTTTTGAAATCCACCTGACCCAACCCTGAGTCCCTGGATAGAGAACGACTGCCTCAGGAAGCACGTGTTTATGGTGTCCATTTTGTCATTTAATTGCACCATACCCGGTGTAGTAATTTGACTCTTTAACGTATGCCTTTTCTTGAGAGGCAGGGTGGTGCATTGCAAAATGTACTCACCGTGAGATCAAAGACCCATATCCTACGTCATTAACTAGCTCTGTGACCTTGGGGAAGAGCTAAACCTGTCTAACTCTGCTGACTAGTCTGTCTCCTGCCCTCCAAACCACCTAGGACACAAAACCCTTCTTTTGGGGTAGGATTTTCAAATGCTACTGCTTTTCCCACTTAGTACTTTCACCTGGCTGCTCTTAGATTTAGCCCACACTCAATTAATTTTTTGCACATTCCCATATACATACATATATATATATATATATATATATATATATATATATATATATATGGTCTTATTCAGGTTCACATCCCATCTTCCAACCCAACTCCTTATCCCCACCTATTCCCAATCCCACCCCTCCAAAATTATGCATGCAGTTAAAAAATAAAAAAGGTTTAGGGCGTCTGGTTGGCTCAGTCGGTTAAACATCCGACTCTGGATTTTGGCTCAGGTCATGATCTCATGGTTTGTGAGTTGGAGCTCATGGCTCATGAGTTCAAGCCCTCCGTGGGGCTTTGTGCTAAGGGTGCAGGACCTACTCGGGATCCTCTTTCCCTCTGTCACTGCCTCCCCACTCCGCTCACTCGCTCGCACACTCTGTCTCTGAAAATAAGTAAATAAACTTAAAAATAAAATAAAGAATGTTTGTTAAAATGTTCACCAAAAATTTCTGGAAAACAAAGTAACAATACGTATCAAGTGCTTTAAAAAGAAAATATTCTTTGACAGAATTATTCTTTTAGAACCCTAATCTTAATAAATAATTTCAAATGCACACAAGAATATATGTGCAAAGATGTTTAATCCAGAGTTTTCTTAATTGCAAAACAAAACAAACAAAACAAAACAAAAAAAAGACACAATCCAAATAGTCATCAAGAGCAGAGGGCTGAGTAATTCATGAAGTATCCAATGATAGAAGCTATATGTATATGAATATATCATATGATATATGATAGATGGATGTTAAGCATTCTTGCAAAATGGTGTTTTTGTGGACAGGAAAGTAAAACATACTATTAAGTGAATAAATCAAGTTTTAAAAAGCTCTATGCATTATCATTCCAGTTGTACAATATTATAAACACACACACAAAAAGACTGAAAATATGATAAAACGTTAACCGTGAATATTCTTGGAGTGAGATTATGCATGATTATTTTTCTTGCAAGTCCTTTTCTGTATTTTAAGTTTCTGTAACGTACATTCATTTCTGCTTAATAGCCAGAAGAAAAAAATTCTCAAATCTTTGCTAATTAGTGAACTGATGAATTTTTAAAAAATTGTTATTGAACTCGTTTAACTATAAAATGCCACTAACAATACTATTTCCCCTCTCAGATCCTCATGTGTGAAGCTTAATGAAAATACTCTTCTACTTTGCACTCCGATTGTTAGTATTAGTTTCCTTCTGTAGGCTAGTGAAATTTTAAAGAAAAAATGATGACGTCTTCTATTTCTTCCCGTTTAGTGAATTCCAGTGCACACAGTGAAACATGGCCAACACATAGTTGTTAAGAAATTATGATTTAGAAGGATTGATTAATTTTTCAACTCTGAAATTCACAGTAATGCAAATCAGTGCTCATTCATAGACATTAGAAAAGAAGAAAGAAAAGAGCTGTTCGTTCAGACCATACTGCATGTCAGATAATTCACATTTGTTTACTAGGAACTATTGTATAAGACAGGGATTGTTAACCTTGCTTTCCAGTTTGAGGGGGTTGAGATTTGGAGAAGTAACTTCACTAAAATCACTGAAGTAAATTATATTCCAAGTACTCTCCAAATGTTTTACTTCCAGTGGGCCCTTCCCTACACAGAGTTCTACAATCCAGCTTGGCCTTGGGCCTTGTTTAGGTCAATGAGCAGAAATATCACATTGTTCACCATGAGCCTTCTCTTCTCCCTCTCCCATGAGGCCAACAAGGTCCTCAATAACAAGATACAGGCTGTGTCTTTATTTTAGTTTCTGGAATAAAGACACCAGGGAGCAAAAGCACAGCCAACTCAATAAAACATGTAATGCGAGTGAACAATAAATCTTTATTGTAAACTACCGAGACCTGGCAGCTGTATATCCTAACCTAACCTCTGCTAAGACTCTCTAGCAACTGCTGAGGACAAAATTCAAACCCAAGTTTGTCTGGCTCCAGTGTCCATGTTCTTTCCACTACATCACTCTACTTTCTGTTTTCAGTTTTTGGATGAAATTTATTTGTATGCTGAGAAAGAATGCATAAGAAAACAATAGCTTCCGTGGACCAAGGATGTTTTGTAAATGCAAAACTGAAATAACCAGTGTTTTGTTTCCCCGTGATGTCTATATCTTCTATTATCCCACAAGTAATTTTGAAGATCTAATCTAATACCCTGGAAACTGTCTCTCATGCCTCCTGACTGACGTCTCGCTAAGATTTCATGTGTTGGGTTCACTTTATCACCAAGTGGATCCCTTGCCTTTTTGCTTTGGGAAGATTCATGGAGTTCACGGGTGTGTGTTAGCTCTTATTTGTGAACCATTTCTGTGGGTGAGGAGAAAGGCTCTTTTAAAGTTTCTGTATTTGTCTTGGCAAGGTATTATTAAGCCACTCCATGGGTGGGGACCTCTCAGTCCTAGCATTGAGATGGCTCAGACCTATCAGGAAGTCTTTCCTAAAGAAATGGGGATCCTCTCCTACTGGGCGTAGCTATTTGCTGCCATGGAGACTCAAACTCTTGGCAGCTGCTACTGGACTTTCTATAGGATCATAGAAAATTCCTGGCAAGCTCACCTGTACTATTTTGAAAGTCTGGAAACTGAAAGTTAGTTCCTAATGGCTCACGGTTATAGCAGTAAGATTGATGATCAAACCTAGTCAAGCTCATTAAGTTTTGACCTTGGGGCCCTAGAGCACACACATGAATATAACATATACTATTTCCTTTTTAAGGCAGCGTAGAGCCCCTGAATTAGCCCTTGGCTGCTCACTGGTCCCGAGTATACCTGAAGTCGCAGTAATTTTTACACCCAGTGTCTCTGACTCATCTCTCACTTCTTCATGTAAAATTTCAGCCTTCTTTAACCTGACATCTCTTCTCCCAAGATGTATTTGGGAAGTATCCCCAGCAAGGACCTCCTGTGCATTCTGGAACAGGTCTAATCCACTGGACATAGTATAACTTTTCCCAGGTTCTCTGATGGAAAACCAGCATGATCGGGAGCATCCGTCTCTACCACTATTTCCACTATTTCTAGATGACCCAGTCTTGCTAAAGGTGCCGTCTCCTGATACATTGACGTTACATGGCCCTCAACACACTGAAATACAGCTGTGTTCACACCCTCTGTAAGCTGGAGATCTGAATCACTGTGCCACCATCACTTGTCTTTATTTCTATCTTCCATCCCCTCCTAGGAACGATGAACAAGCTGTCTCCCCACAAAAACCATAAAGTAGGTTAAACTGATATCTCAACACCACCCAAACCACGTCTTCAGGTTGTCCTCACTGGGGACCAACACGAATTTACCTTACAACTTTCTGTATGTCTCTACCGCATCTTATGACTTTTCTTTAATTTATGCTCATGGTGTTCTCCCGAAGTATATTTTCCTTGCAATCTAATCAAAACCTAAGGTGTGCAGCTTGATGAAATTTTGTATACTTCAGGGTGGCCTATTCAAAACAGAAAATATTTCCACAACTCCAGAAAGTTTCTTCAGTCTTTTCACAGTCAATAACCCTCACATTCCTCCTACCTCTACAGGTAACCACTATTCAAAATTCTATAACCGTAGATGACTTTGACCTCTTCTTGAATTTTATGTAGCTAGGATCACACGTTTACTTTTTGTGTCAGGATTCCTTTGCTCAAAAAATTTTTGACTGCTTTAGTAGTTTATTCCTTTTTATTGCTGAGTAATAATTAAATATATGTGTGCCACAGTTGGTTTTTCCATTCTTCTTCTGTCAGTGGATTTTTGGGTTGTTTTCATTCGAGGCCTATTATGAACAATGCCACCATGAATATTCTTGTCTTTTTTGGATGTATGCCTAAAAATGAAATGGGTTGGCTGTACAGTAAATGTCTTCTTATTAGAACCTTCCAAACAGTTCTATAAAGTAAAATTCCATTTTATATTCTCACCAACAAAAAACAAGAGTTCCGGGGCGCCTGGGTGGCTCAGTCGGTTGAGCATCCGACTCCGGCTCAGGTCATGATCTCACAGCTCATGGGTTCAAGCCCCGCGTCAGGCTCTGTGCTGACAGCTCAGAGCCTGGAGCCTGCTTGGGATTCTGTGTCTCCCTCTCTCTCTCTGCCCCTCCCCTGCTCGTGCTCTGTGTGTCTCTTTCTCTTTCTGTCAAAAATAAATAAACATTTAAAAAAATTAAAAAAAAAAAGACAAGAATTCCAGGTGTTCCACATACAGAAAGGTATGTGGTGGTATTTCCTTGTCTTTCCATTGAGTTCCCGAAAATCCATGAGCCAACCGAATCCAGTCATATGGCAATCATAACATAATTTTTGTGTTTAGGTTAAATAATAATTTTTTTAATTGAGACATAACTGACATAACATTATGTCAGTACAACTATGATTCTTACAGGCTTATAGGCTTCTAAACACTAGAAGCTCTACATAGGTTTTCCTTTTCAAATATCAGAAAAAGAAAGTACAATAAAAGCCTGGAACTTTCATCCTAATGGCGTTTCTCTACGTGGGCTGTTACTGCTGTGCACGCCTGAAGGGCAAGTTTTTCCTTTTGTCTTGACGTTTTCATTGCTTGATTGCTCATTTTCAGAATCCCCCACATTGAAGGATAGTTTGTGATTTCACACATTCACGGACTCTCTCATTGCAGCCTTTGAAAGTTAGGGAGATAAAAGTGTTATCACCCTGCCCGGAACTTCATGGTTGGCGACGGGGGCCGGGCGGAGCCAAACCAGTGACCGCGATACCGAGGTTTCCCAGAGGCGGAGCCTGCTCTGAGAAGCTCCCTGCTGGCCCGGAGCTCAAATAGGTTCCGGAGCAGCCCCAGAACTAGAGCCAGAGAAATGCCACATCAGGAGATAGAGTCACTTGAGCCCCCTCTGCCCCTCAACACACCTCAAACATGCAACAGTGCGGATGACACAGCCACGATGCTCTTTACCTCAACTGAATATCTCGTAACCAGCTCGATCCCGGCCCGAATCACCAGTTGGAAGGTGGTGAGATTCAAGGAGATGATTATTTCTTGAGAATTTGTTTCCTCATTGATTAAACAGACACCACCCCTTCACTGGAATCTTCCCATACCAACAAAATACATCTTAGGTTTCCCTTTACTCTGCCATATGTATGTATGTATATGTATATATGTATGCGTATATATGTATATGTATATATGTATATGTATACTCTGCCATATGTATGTATGCCATATGTATATATGTATGCGTATATATATGTATGTGTACATATGTATATATGTATGCATATATATTTATATATAAATTTATTTATATATACACATATTTATATATGTATGTGTATGTGTGTGTATATATATATGTATGTGTATATGTATATGTATATATGTATGCATATGTATTTATATATGTGTGTATATATATACATATATATATGTATATATATGTCGCATTCAAAGCTAATAAATGCATGATTTGACCATCATATTCCCTGGATTAGTGTTCTATTTTCTCTGGGTTCTATACCTTGCAGTCCACAAGCATCTGCCTTGGGAGCTTGTTGGCAGCCCAAGATGCAGCTGTGAGTAGTGCTGCTGCTGCTTTTCATTCTTTCTGAAGTCACTTGCTTTCCAGTTATCTCAAACTAATTATGGGAATTTCTTAAAGCCACTTGAGGGAATGGCCTAAGTGATTCCCTAAGAGAATATCCAAGGCACATATGGTGCTTGGTCCACCCACTCTAAGTGGCTTGACCTTTCAAAGCATCAGTTTTCTCCTCTGAAAAACAAAATTCATAATATTTCCTCGTGGGATAGTTGTGAAAGGTAAATAGACTAGTGAATGTGAAAGTCCTTTATTAATTTTAAGCATGGCAAAATATTTTTTGTTATTCTTAAAAACAGAAAAATCAAAATGAGTGCATAGAACGGGATGTCACCAAATGTCTGCATCTGAATGTATGAATTAGATGTGTAGCATTTCTCTCAAAGCGCTCTCTACCTCATGTCGAGGGGGAAAAATAAGAAAAACCTTGTCCAAAAGAGAGTGAGTTGACAAAACGTATGTCAAGATGATACCTGACAGAAGATGTTATTAAAGCCAAGGATAAAAGAAAGGGAGACTGGAAAACCTGAGAAAACAAAGGAGTTGGTACAGAGATGATAATGAATGAAATATAACTGTGCTCATAAAATCTCGCCATAAAGCTGTTAGGGTATATGATATCTGACTTCTCCAAGATACATAGTAAGAGTGACATTCAGGAGTTGTATAAATCAAAGAACTGTGTCAATTCTCTTTTCAGGTCTACCTGATGTTTGCAGAACCTGTCCCTACTTACTACCCATGCCTTGGGGTTGTGGGATCACTTTGAACCTTTGGCCCAAGATCCATTCTAGTGATTATATTTTAAATGCTCGGTGTGCTAGTTTATTGTCTACATCCAGGAGAGGCTCTTCTGTGCTCTGGACTATATTTGTCCTAGTGCAGTTCACCTTACTAACATTCCACAGGCATCTTGCTTTCTATATCCTCCGATAGCTCAGTAGAATTACACTTGGATAAAAAAGACCTGAGTCCTGACTTTCAGGATCTATTACTGCTGATCAGGGCTTCGTTTGCTGAAGTGAATTTGGAGGTGACTCTGATTAAAGTTCTCTGGCTTTGTCTCTGGTAGGATTTCGTCTAGTGTA
Organism: Leopardus geoffroyi; assembly: GCF_018350155.1. Lineage (NCBI taxonomy): Eukaryota > Metazoa > Chordata > Mammalia > Carnivora > Felidae > Leopardus > Leopardus geoffroyi. The sequence goes on from NC_059332.1 coordinate 102,400,099, forward strand.
GATACTGTTACACTCCCACCTGACAAAGCCTGATTCACACACATACCAACCTTTTAAATGGATCCATTTAAAAATGCTCTTTGGATATATGAAAATATTTGCTATAGGATTTCTTTAAATAGCTCTTTTACTGCATTTAAATAAGATTTTATTTACCAATTTTCAGGAACACATCTATCACCGGTAAAAGATGGTATCTCTGCAGAAGAATAGCACAGGGAGAATATCCTTAAAAGTCTAAAGGCCTGCTTGGAAAGCATAAGAAAAAATGCCAACTATTAATCTTGCTCATAAAGAAGAAAATGGCCTCATTTTTTCCCAAGTTCTGTTAAAGTTCTATCCAAACATGTGACACCCAATATCCAGTGTCTTTTGCATTCTAGTTGCTGGAACTTGACAACTAGAGGTATACAGAATCATTTCTTGTTTGTTTGTTTTTGTTTTTAAGATAAACTCTCTTTCTTACACGTAAAAGAAAGAAAGCAGTGCCGAGAGGGAGTCGTAAGGTCAAATATTTATTTGGAAAATAGGGTGAAAGTAGAGGAGAAGCAGCCCTCAGTAATCCATGTTAATAAGGGGCAAGATTAGTTTACTCAATCCAGACACTTTCATTTTAGATACCACATTCTACTTTTTAATTCATTTGTTCATGGTAAATATGGGTTTTCATTCCTTGTTAATAACTTCACCAATTCTTCCTAAATTTTCATCCAATTTTTGTTTCCTAAGACCTCCGTGGTATTCTGCAGACATGAAGGAGTTAGATCACACCTCTTTAACTAATCCATCCAATTACCCAACTCCCCCCCCCCCCGCCCCCAAGCAATGTGCTAACCAGAAAGACAACCTATTTCAGTAGTGAGTAACTGCAGTTTGGAGAACTGGCTCAACCAGACTCTGCTCTGCCAACGTCCAGGTTTCTGAATTTCTGTCCTCAGCGAAGCTCTGTAGGTGAGGGAAATATATCGGAGACACTGGAAGCCTGGGTTCAATTCTGGCTTCTTCTGCTGTCCCTGCTCTCTTCCAATAGTCTTCAAACATGTACAAGACTCTCCCATAATCATTAAAAACAAAACAAAACAAAACCTTCTTCTTTGATCCCATTCTATCTCTTGGACTACCATTAAAATTTTTTTATCCCCTTCTTCAAATTCGTCGGAAGTGCAACCTACATTCCCATTTGCTGGACAAACAAGTGAAATCTGGCATCTGCTTCAGTACTCGATTGAAATTACTCTTATTATTCCTTCTAAAGTCACAAGAACTCCTAAGTGACCACCTCCAAAGGATATTTTTCAGTCTTTACCCGGGGAAGTCAGCTTGGTTTTAATACCATTGATTACCTCCTGCTTCTTAAAGCTCCACTCCCTTGGCCTCCACGCTACCAGGGTTTTCCTTATATTTATGTAAGTCTTCCTTTTGCCTGTTTTCTCTGCACAACCAGTCAATATTGCCCAGGCACATAGAACTTTATCTCACCATTTCCCATCTATGTTCCATCCCGCTGTGGTTCTATCTACCCTTGTAGTTCAAGAGCTGTATGTTTGCTGATAGCTTCCAAGTTCAAATCCTTGGTCCAGATCTCCTGCTGGAGACTGAGATTCTCATGCTGAACAATAGGCAGAATAACTCCACGAGAATAAACAATAAAACTTCAAATTCAATATTTCCAAAGCTGAAATTATCAAATTCTCCCGTAAATTTGCCCTTATACCTGTATTTTCTATTTAGTTTATGGTACTGTCATTCAAACAAATGTTTAATCTAGAAACCTGGGTGTCATTCTCCATTGCTACCTCCCTCAATCCTTAGATATAATCAATGAAATCACAAACTCGAGGTTATTTTACTTCTAAAATGTTTCATTTATTACCCCAACTACTAGTGTTATAACTAAGGCTCTTGTCTCTGCTTACACAGTGTAACATCCTCAATTATCTAATTTACATTCTTTTCATCTTCCACTACCTGCTAAAGTTCGATCTAAAGTGTCTATCTCTTTAATGGCTCCCTATCTCCCCAGAATGAAAACCAAGCTCCTTTACAGGGAACACAGCCCCTTGCCCACCTCCATGCCCTCATTTCTTGCCACTCAATCTCACTCTTTTAATTTTTTAGCACGCAGTCCCACACTTCATACTTCAGAAAATTCAAATGCCTATAGTTTCCCACACAGCATTCAATTTCTTGCTTTCATACTTTGCTCATCTCCCTTCCTATCTCTTCTTATCTTCCACTCACCATGGCCAACACCCCCCACCTGCCTAGCTTCTACTCATCCTTTGAGAATGAGCTAAATATAATCTCCTAAAGCTTTTCTGACAGCAACACCCTCTTTTCCACCGCAGGGTAGTTGAACTTCTCTCCTCCAAGACCTCAGATGTCTTGTATATCTCCCTCTGCATACTCATCCTCAGTACTCAGTATAATGCCTGACAAGAACTGGCTCTCATGAATGTTTTTTGAACGAATGAATGTGGAATAACAGGTTGGCTTCCTGCTGACTGGGCTTTTAGCATTGTATCAGTCTAATATATGACGTCATTTCTTTCCATTGTAGAGGAGACAGAGAAGAATATGACAAATGATTTTATCACACTTCCTTTTAACAGTTCAGCTTTATGATTTTGTTTGAAATATTATAGGCTAGTGGAAGATCAAACACATCCAGAGCTAAATGTGGCCATCAACTTACGTTTCAAAAGTAATAATTTTAAAATAGCTTCCATTGTGGAAAGTGTGACAAGTTTCCTCCAAGAGAGGACATGGTCAAAGATTGCCTATAGGTTTCATGTCCTTCTATTACAAATTTTTCATAGGAGACACCAACAAGTAGGACTAAGTTTCACCTGTGTGTCTACTTTCTATCCAGCCACCAGTGCAGGGGTGGTAATTTAACTGGGTTAAAGTTGGTCACCAAAAAGAAGAGAAGGAAAATCTAAAAGCATGGGAACCACCCTTCCAATAACCAAGAGATAACATAGTGCATTTTTACACTATTTTAGCATTTTCGACTCCAGCAAAAAAGAACAATGCTTCCTGTAACTCATAAGTCAGCGCCTGGGCTTTGTCTCACAGGAAGCATCTGGGTGCTGCAGGTCAGAGGCGAGGAAGGTTACAACGGGCAGGTTTCACAGGGAGTGATTAAGCATGTGGAAACTGGAAGTTTCAGGGAATAGGACGTGAATACTTTTTAAGACAAGAGCAAAGAAGCGAAGACAACAGAAGAACTATCAGAAGATACCTGAAAAAGAAACCAAGAGGCTTCAAGACATAACAAAATGAGTCTGTGTTAAAAATGACAGAAAGGGAAAAATTAAGAGACAGAGTTTTTAAACTTAAAAAAAAAATGTCAGAAGATATGCAGCAGTGACTGTGGATGATGCATCGAACATCCTTTGGGGGATGATGGGGAACAAGGAAATACTGGGAGGGAGAATAATAGTCCTTTTGGTCAAAAAGTTTTCCAGTTGTATCGACAAGAAAGTATTTAGTTCTTTCCCTCAAAGTGTTTCTTTAGTTAAGTCTTACGTTACATTTCGCTAATTTTCATTAAAACCTTAAAATAAAGATTTTAAAAATTGTCTTAAATATCTGATTCTAGATAAGATACAACTCATTAGATTATTCCACCGACACTGGTTTATTTTCTGATATTGCAGTATCAGCCATTTGGAGATTTATATTCCACTGTCATCCATTGGGTATCCTCCATTTAAAGGATCCAAAAACTCTCGGGGCTCATGTATCCCTTCAACTGACAGAAAGACTCAACCTTGCTTTTAATTTTCCGTGCCCTTTCCCCAAAGGCGTTTGACTCCCAGCTCAGCCATTAAGAATGCCCTAAGTTTCCTAAGTGATAGTTTTTAAAGATTCACGTTTTCATAACAGAATAAAGCTTATTTAAAGAGTTTACTTTTGTCCCTCTGGTAAATGAAATAATAGAAAAATAGATGCACATATTATTTTAGATTAAATGCAGATGTGTTTGGTCTGATCTTGTAAAGCCTGTTCTATGGGGTTGGAGTAATAATTTGGAATAACACAATATATGTGTGCCATTAATAAAAGCTATATCTTTAGAACATTTAGACAACATCTTTAAAATTCAGTATCGCCAAGTCATTTTATATACTGGAAGCCAAAGCCTTACATATAATAACCTATAATCCACAAATGTTTTAGGCCTAGAATGGGGGGGGGGGGGAGATGGTATTGGAGAGCCAAATGTATTGCCGCGTTGTAGAATCCTAAATTCATCTGCTTATTATGCAAAACAGTGATTTTTTTTATTTGTAAACTATAAACACACCTGTAAATGTTATAAATATAACATCCTCTTGATCCCTAAATCAGCTGACTCTATCATGGAACCCTTACTCCAGGCTGTTCTCCGTGAGCTATAGAGATAAAAAGCAAAAGATAGAAGAAAAGGCATCAGTACTTTATATTTTATTTGGTTTAAGCAGTTCTTTTTGTTTTAGGATATTTCCAGGCAGTAATTTCATTAATGTTCATGTAGGGCATTCTCACTAATCCAGTGAGAAAACCTTCTAATAATATTTCTCCATCGCAGTTGAAATAAAAATTAAGGTACCAGGAAAAAAACCGAAACATTCTCTGCCATACAGGAAAGTAGGACCTGGAAAATTCTAAGGCTGAAGTATAGAAAATTACAGCCTATTCCCTTGTATTTTCCTTGTTCGACATCCTTTTTCATAGGGGCAGAACCTGGCTTCTTGGTACAATATGATATGTTATATGCATTACTTACTCATTGCTGGTTACAAATTACCCCCACATACAGTTTCTGGAAAGTCAGGAACCTGACAGGGGTTTTGCTGACTAGTTCTAGCTCAGAGGGTCTCATGAGGTTCCAGTCAAGTTAGAGTGACCAATAGTCCCAGTTTGCCCACGGCAGAGGAGTTTCCCAGGAAACAGAATGTCAGTGCTGACACTGAAAAAGTCCCTGAAAAACCTAGACGGTTGGTTCCCACAAATCAAGTGTCATTTGGGCCTGTAATCTCTAAAAATGACTGAGGTCAGAGGATCCACTTCCAATTTTACTCACACGGTTGTTGGCAGGAAGTTTTAGTTCTTTTCTATGTATTCCTCTCCATAGAGCAAGCTTATAACTCAGCTTCCCTCAGAGAAAATGATGCCACACTGCATTTTATGGCCTAGTCTCCAACACATACAACCTAACTCCTAACTTTAGTCTATTTGTTAGAAGCAAGACAGTAAGCTTAGCTTACACTATAAAGTAAGGGATTATGGAAGGGCATGAGTACCAGGAGACAAGGGTCATTTTACCTATCTTGGAAACTGGCTACGGTATGGTATGGTATGGTATCGTATGGATACTCAAGGAATATGTTGAAAACACCACAAGTCGTTCCCAGAGGAGACATCAGTTTTTCATTCAACAAGCATTTGTTATGGACCAGATATCATGTTAAATACTCCTGTTTGAGCTTATGCCAGGAGAATGATGAAAGCCGAGGTCCCCAAAGCAGTGGGCTCTCTAAAAAAATCACTCCTATGGGAATTTTCATAAAGAATTTCAAGGCTAACCTTGAAAGGGAAAATCAATTTAAAAAGCAAAAAGTCGGATAAAGAAACCATCCCATTTTGTAGCTTCTTTGGAAACTTTTTAGGCCAAATTCTTGGTATAATGCAATGTAACGCATGAGCTCTGGAGCAGACTGTCTGGGTCCAAATCCCACTTTTACTATCTTCTAACTGCATGACTCTTGTGAAGCTACAGCTATAAAATGGAGATAAAATGGCTATAAAATGGCACCTACCTCATGGAGTTGTTGTGAGACCCAAATAAGAATTGTCTAAAGTGTAGAGGCACCTGGGTGGGTCAGCTATTTAAGTGTCTGACTCTTGATTTCAGTTCAGGTCATGATCTCATGGGCTTGTGAGACTGAGCCTGCCACCAGGCTCTTCTCTGACAACATGGAGACTTCTCTCTCTCTCTCTCTCTCTCTCTCTCTCTCTCTCCCCCTACCCCACTCATGCATGTGCATGCATGCACTCTCTCTCTCTCAAAATAAATAAATAAACATTTCTTAAAAAGAAGAATTGTATAAAGTGTCTAGAACAAGGCTTAGCATACAATGTGCAACAATAAGCCTTTGTTAACGACCATCACCATTCTTGAACCCAATGTCCCTTACTTCTTTACCACTGGATACTTTTAGTCCCCTGTCCGCTTTGCAGATCATCTCTTCATTAACTCGTCATTGGCTGCCTTTCCTCTTCCCGCCCATGTTTCATAGGATCCTAGCTTCAAATCAGTTTTTTTCCCGACACATTCTTCCTGGGAAATGCCATTCTCCACACAACTTCAACCACCACCTGTATGCCAAGGATTTCCACAACATCTTTGCCTGTTCACATTCCTCTCCTGTGGGCTCCAAATATCAACTAGACGCATAAGCAATAGCAGCATGGAGATTTAAAGTTGTGATTACTGTCATGCCCGCTCTGTTTCCAATTTGCTGTTTCCCCTTCCTTGGTAAATGGTGTCACTATCTCTCTAGTTGTCCAAGCCAGAGTTCCACCCAAGGGTCATCTAGGCATGTTCCCCTAAGTCACATTCAATATTCAATCCCCCATCTTATCCCTTAAAATTTTTCAATTTGTCTCTGTCCCACTGCTTCCATCTAATCCTCAGCAAGACCTTGCTACCCTCAGAGAAGTTGGCATAGTATGCAAAAAGGACATGGGCTTCGAGTCCCAGCTCTGTCACTTTTTGATTATATGGCCTCGCTAAGCCTCAATATTCTTTCTTTCTAAAAGAAAACAACAACAACAGCAGCGATACAAAGAAAAACAAAAACCTTCTCCCCACCACCCTAGGAACCTTGGAGCTCCCTACTCAAGGCTCCCGCAGTACCGTCTACCAGGATTTTGATATCTATCCAACCTCCACCCTGTTCTGGGAGCTCCTCAAAAATACAGATGTGCCTCGATGATTTTGTAGACCCAATAAAGTGTGGTGGCTGGCTCAGAGAGCCCAAAAGATGTTTGTGGAATGAATTGCATTGTGATCGATGGGCCTCAAGCTTTTCCAGTACCCAGGGTTAGAACCATCACTGTTCTCTTACCAACTGCCTCCCTGAGCCCAAGTGCATGGATGTTCACCACATTACCCACCTTTGACCACCATGAACCACTAACTGATCACCTGCTGGCCATTTTACCTGAAACTGCCACAAGCATTCTTTCCAACCACAAGCATATTTGCACTCAATGGAATGAATTTTCCTCTTCTTCTTATTTTAATTGACTAATCAAATCCATCATAAAATCACTTTAAGCTGGTAAGAGTCATACTGTTTATACAAAATTTTTCTTCAAAGATAGGGAATTGGGAAGTAAATGGTATTCATCTCATTTTATTTTCCTTTAAAAAATAATAATAATCTCCTATGTAACTTTTTTTTCCACTGTAGGCCTGACAGTTGTGATAATGATTTGAATCAAGTTTGAAAAATATATAATTTTTGCTGATATAAGCCCTTGAAATATAACTGGGTTTCATATTGGAAAAAAGCATGAGCTCTTATCAGGCCTTCTCAGGTCTCAAACTACAAATATAAGTTCTGAGTGATTCAGGTGTCCAGTAGCAAGAATAGGTAGAAATATTCCAGTTACTGGCAAAAACCACAACTATAATATTGTGCCTCCAGAATCTACAACTCTGCCAAGGCTTCCCCGTCCCCAGGAAGTCCCCTCAACATTCTGAAGTAATCTGTGACTCTGGCTGCTGAACTGGTTTGTCCCTAAGAAAATGTTCTTGTTAAACTCTGGTTATTTTTATATTTGTGATTTCAGAGCAATTGACATTTGACATGTGGTACGAAACAGCAAGATGTTTTATACAAAGCAACCCTCCATTTATCACAGGCTTAGTAACAGTGGAAAACTCCAATATGATTTCATCTCCTGTCTAGTTTGGATTTCTTCCCATAATCACTCAGACATGGTAAATGACATCATTGATGACAGGATAAATACTCTTAGAATGGACAAGCCTATTGACGTGCACGTTAACCTGGATAAAATGAAACTAAATTTGTAAAACTCCTTATCCTAAGATGGTAAACATGTGTAATATTTAACTTTGGAACATCAGGACAGGTCCTAAGATTTTTTTAAGAGGATTTTTTTCTCTAGGAAAGATGTTTGTTATCTTCTCTCATTATTTTGGTTGTCCTTTATTTCTAAATTTAAACTTTATCCTTTGTCCTTTTAAAAATTGATTAAGATAGTGGGATATCATTGATCAAGCTAGCTGTGGCAAGCAACAAAAATAGTAATATAACTGATTCATGACATATCATTCAGGTTCTGTAACCATATTACAAATATATGAGAAACATCTCCCTTTATAACTTTTTTGAAAGACTCTTAAGCACTGGTCTGGTCTCTTACCCTCTATCCCCTGATGCATAACTCAAAGTTCTACCAACAAGGGGAACCAAGGAATGATAATTGTTAATGATAATGATCAGAATTAACCACTTTTCAAAATTTTTTTAAAAAATTGATGTCCTTTTCCTCACTCCCAAATGATCTAAACTTCATGTGAAAACTGTTAGAAAATGTCAGTAACACAAAGAAGAAATGTATGCATGCTCTCACTTCCCTAGAAAACCACTGTAACATTTAGAGATGGTCCTTATCTCTATCTCCCTAACTCTTGAAACTTAAAAATAAAATATCATGCTCCATCTATATTTTCATAAGCATCAAAAATATTTCACGTCAATATCTTCAAGAATACCTCCATGCCATTATGAAGAAGGAAGCAGTCGACACGCTCCAATGCCTCATGCAGAGCATTTACACAAGTGTTCCACAAAAAATGAATGAAAGAGTGAAGGAGCGAACCAATGAATCCATAAAAGACCTTATGAATAATCATCTTTGTAGAAAGCTCAATGATTGCTTTAACAAAGCGCTTTTGGCAAAATGAGAATAGATAATAGTGCCCATTTATTGGCATTTTTTTCGCACACTGCTAACCTTCACAGCAACCTGAGAAGGTAAGTTTTGTCATTTATGACCACCATTCCAATGATCTCTGAGAGAATGAAAAAACTTCCCAGGTTTTGAAGTTGAGTCAAACCCAGACCTGACGAATTGAAAACCTTGCAGCTCTTTCCACCATAACACGTTGCCTTTCAAATATGGCTAGTAGACTCGAGTGAAGTTTTGTTGAAAGGACATCCCTACCACCTACAATACAGGGAATTACAGAATGACAAGAAGCCTTTCAGAGCTGTGTACTGCGTGGACAATCGCCGTCTTCCCCGGTGGTATAGTACAGCTGTTACCATCCATTTGTGTGGTGGCTGTTTCCTACTGGTACCATCAGGGTCGTTGAAATCACAGACACATTCACTCGGAATAAAATGACTGGATTTTCTTTCTCTTTTTGAGAAAGCTTTTTACAATAATCCACTTAATCCCATGACTGATTTGCCATTGAAATCAGAAGCAGAGCGTCGTTTACCAGGAATTTCCTAACTTTGAAAAAAAAAGTTCTCTGAGAAGAACTACAGTACATCCCATAAAAGCAAAGAAATTTTGATTACTTAGCAGTAGCTAAAAATAATTTATTTTTTTTTTAAGACAGGATTTTGGATACAAGCGTTATATAGTTGTCAAAATCTAAAGAATGCACAACACCAAGAGTAAGTCCTAATATAAACTATGGACTGTGGCCGATAATGATACATCAATATAGTTCATCAGACATAACAAATGTGCTATTCTGCTGGGGGATGTGGATAGAGGCGGATGCTGTGTGCATTGGGGGGCAAGGGGTAATGGGAACTCTGTACATTCTACTCAATTTTGCCATGAAGTTAAAATTGCTTTTAAAAAAGTCTTTCTTTTTTTTTTTTTAACATACTGGCATGATGAAAATAAATGTACTCCTAGCTTGACAAAGAAGTAAACAATGTTTTCCTCATTCCGGTGGAATAAACAGAACGATGTATATATATCACTAGTCTTGCAACATACTCATTTACATGAGAAGTGATCCCATAGCCATAGATTTCTGCCTTAGTTCTCCCTGGTTTTGAATGACATCACAATCCCCCATTACTGGGCTGAGCCCAAGGCAGTAAAAGCATCTCCTGGGAACTTAAAAGAAATGCAAATTCTTAAGGCACCACCCAGACCCACTGAATCAGCAACTCTGGCAGTGGGGCCAGGCAATCTTTTAACAAGCCCTCTAAGTGATTCTGATGCAAACCAAAGTTTAAGGACCACTGATTTAGAGTACAGTGCCACTGTATTCTCTGGCCAGATCATTCTGAGTTGAGAGGCCCTCTCATTTCACAAACACGGAGCCCAACTTCAGGAATCAAGAGTTCAGTCATCTAAAAATGGGATAGCAATACCTACTTTACAAGAGTGCTATGACAACTAATATAAAATACTGAAAACAAAGCCTGGCACATATGTGGCTACTAAATATTAGTTTATTATCACTCCCATTGCTACCCTTATAGATATTCAGCTTTTTGAAATGGTTCATGAGCATAATTTAAAAACTGTGTTGGGACCACTGAACTTTGATGCCGTTAACTGCTCTTAAATTCTTTTTGTGGGGAAGTTTTTGTACTTGTCGCAGTGATAGTAAACTCTCAACCCCAAAGTAGGCTCTACACATGGTTCTTCATTGTCTAGCCTAATAGGGCCACTGATAACAGCCTCTCCTCACAGGTGCAGTGTGAAAAGGATGTTGTGAACCAGCCTTGCTGGACAAGATGCTGAGAACAGGAGACTTATTCAAACAGACGTTCAGTTATTGGGGAAGTGGGGGATGGATGATGGATGACAAACAGCTAAGGGAAAAGTTGTGAAGACACATTGAAGAAATAAGCTGTGTAGGAAAACAAAAGTAAGCCGTTCAGTCTAGCTTTGGAGACCCAAACAGGATATTTTCTACAAATGAAAGAGTAATAAAGAAGGAGGGAGGATCAGGGATGACCAGATGAATGTCAGGAATCAAAGATGGCACCATCACTTCAGTACATTTAAAAAGTAGGGAAGTTCAATGATTTGTTTTAGTCTGTGACCAAACTGCCTTGTCAAAAGGGCCTCATCAAATACTCTTCCCATGCTAAGATATTATAGACTCAACAAGGACAAAGTAAGGAAGAATCTGAACTAGAACAATCACAATGGCCACTGCCATTACCTGGTCTCTTAAGATTCAGATGAGATTGGTTAGCTCAGTTGGTTAAATGACTGACTCGGTTTTGGCCCAGGTCATGATCTCATGGTGTCTGAGTTCGAGTCCCACATCGGACTCTGTGCTGACAGGGCAGAGCCTGCTGGGGATTCTCTCTCTCTCTCTTCCTCTCTCTGTCCCTCCTGTGCTCTCTCTCTTTTTCCCTCCAAATAAGTAAAATAAACTTTAAAAAAAATTATTAAAATAAAAGATCTAGATGAGAGTGATATAAACTAAATTCTCATGGCTCAATGCCCTGTTAAGATTTCCATGTCTTTCCAGTAGATTTATGTCGCTATGGTCCTCATCAAATTAATGGAGTTTATGGATTCATAATAATAGCTAACACACATACTACTTACTTTGAGCTAGGTACTCTTCTCTGAGCTTTACAAATTAACTCATTTACTGTTCATAACAACCTTGGTGGGGGGTGGGGGTGGTATTACTATTACCAGAGGAAACGGAAACACAGAGAAGGTAATAGCCTCCTGAGAAAGCAGTGCTGGTGAGTGCTGGTATGAGGTTCAAGCCCAGACAGCTTGGTTCTAGAGCCCGCGTTCTCATCCACGGAGTTTTGCTGACGTAATGTTGCCCTGTCTTGCATGCGTTGCATCTATTGTCTACTTCACGGACTTGGAAATGGAACAACCCCTTTATTTGATAGACCAAAAAAAGAAAAGATTATGACACGAGATATGTATGTGTCTAACTGACTTTATTAGAGGTTCAAAAAGATGAATGGAGCAAGTCTGCCTTATAGCCATTAAAACAACTCAAAATTGAATTGTAAATGCCCGTGTACATTAAAGACCTTTTTTTTTTCTGTCCTCACCTTCCAGACTGAAAGCAGGTCTCTGTTTTTTCACATCCTAATGACCCATTTAACTTTGTTAAGAAAGAAGAAAGAAAGAAAGAAAGAAAGAAAGAAAGAAAGAAAGAAAGAAAGAAAGAAAGAAAGAAAGAAAGAAAGAAAGAAAGAAAGAAAGAAAGAAAGAAAGAAAGAAAACAGTCTGTTCCCTAAAACTCATTTTTATCTTGCCACCAAGATAATCATTTTTATTTATCCTTGTTGCCCTGGCATTCAGATAGCAGAGAAAGATAAAAGCCAAAAGCTCTCTAAAGGGCTAAGAAGCTGGAATGATATTAACAATAGGCTCTAAAGTGGACCTGACTTCATGGGAACTCAATGTGTAAATGACTGTTGATCATGTTTTTTTTTTTGGTTTTTGTGTTTGTTTATTTTTTATGTCATGCACGTGTATTAAGGGACTACTCTGTCAGCAACAGCACCTTTGAGTTTATATACCACGTGGGGCCCAGTAGACACCAGGATCAGCTGCACTAGGCTGCCTCTTAGAGCATCCACAGGGCAGGTACCTGACGTCTTACTAAGGTGTCAAGTTCAGTGACAGCAGTTTAAGGACCCTCTTCAGGGACAGCATCGTAGGTATGTGACCTGAAGGCCCTGCCTTCAGAACAGCTCCGCACTTAGTTTAATGCTCTGTTGTCACTATCTTGAAATTCTTAATAATTTTGAATAAGGAGTCAAAATAAGGAGTATTTTCATTTCGCACTGAGCCCCACACATTATGTAGCCATTGCTGGCCCCAGTAGCTGCCTTATATCCATCGTCTTATGTGCTAGTCAGCATAATACCTTCTAAATGGACAGGAAGGTGAGTTAAAACTGTCATAAGATATTAGGCCAAACAGCATCTCAGCTTGATCACACGCCAACTAGAATTTGACTTTGAACAGTATAGGTACCTTGGAGCCATGGTCCTCCAAATATAGAGCCCAGACATGTCAAGCCCATCTGCAAACTGTTAATCCTCCAAGAAACAAATACAGAAACTGAGAGTAAGCATTTAGAATTTTTTTTTTTTTTTACAATTTGCTGTTGCCATGATATCCAACGACATGATCATTTTTCTAGTCATTCATTTTCATTGGATTTTATAAAAATATGAATTCATGACAGACAGGGGGAAGGGGGAAATACTCTGATCCCGGCCACAGATGTTTTGAAAAACACTGCCCAAATCAGAATCTCTTTTCCAATCAAGACTAAGAAACAGATCAAGAATACCAAGGAAAAAGACACCACAAATAAAATGTCGTATTGAGACGTTGAACTTAGGAATTTGAGGCTCTGGTAATGAGACATCCTAAAGAGATTTAAAAAATAAACAAAACACCTAAAATGTTTTAGAAACTCTTTCCTGCCTAACAGCTGCCATCAAAAACATAACTTTATTTCTTGGAAAGCTTTCTTGATATTATTGAATTAAAAGTATATTCTTTGGGGTGCCTGGGTGGCCTCAGTCGGCTAAGCATCCGACTTCGGCTCAGGTCATCATCTCACAGTTTGTGAGTTCGAGCCTCGCGTTGGGCTCTGTGCTGACAGCTCAGAGCCTGGAACCTGCTCCGGATTCTGTGTCTTCTGCTCTCTCTGCCCCTCCCCCACTTGTGCTCTGTCTCTCAAAAAAAAAAAAATAAATAAATGTGAAAAAAAATTGTTTTTAAGTATATTCTTTGAACTTAAACGTAGGACTACTCCAGGCCGGACCTGGCTTTCTACATCTCAGAAGGGTCCAGCTACACTCTGGGCATTATTTATCACCTGGGGTGCTGGTCTTGAGTAAAGATGGCACATAAAGACATCACATGCCGATTTATCTTCTCTGGAGCTCAATTTTCCAGACCTGCTTTCTTCCCCTCTGGGTCGAGTATGACTGTTAGCTCACATTTCATGTAGGTGAGGAGCTATAGGTGTTTGCCTCTGGTCCAACTAGGATGCCTAAACCGTCCGCTTTCATTTCCTCTCCTGCGCTTTTTGAGTCACACCCTTGTCTACCCAGTGGATAAGAAAAGGCAGAGCAGTGACTATGGCTCACCAACTCGTTACTAAACTGAGTTTTGGCAAGATGCCATCCACTCACATGGAGGGTTGCCCTCTGAAAACAGCCCCACAAAACCCACTCTTATGCCCACTAAGAGGTAGTTTGTTGGGTTTGTTGTTCGTCACATTATTCCCTCGGGAGAAATTCCTGCCTGTCCTTATTACAATACTTTGGTTTTTCCTGTCCAATTAGTCTCTCTTTATGCCATGGCTGCTATAAGTTGTGTAAGTGATCAAGCAGCTTTCTCTTTCTTCCTGGCTGCTAGGATGCCAATTAGTACCAGATTCACAGTCCTTTTGTACAAACTGTGTAGGCTTTTATGGGATGTGTTTTTTTTTTCAACTTGGTTTGTTCTTAGTTCCATGCTATCCACCTTCCTAGATTGCTTTTTCTTTTCTCGACTACTTATAATTTATGTTATATCTCATTGTAAAATACCTCAGTTGTTACCAAAAGAAGATATCAGGTAAAGAGAGAATGGAGAAAGAAGAGATGGGAAACAGATGGGGGGAAAAGAAGGATGGGAAGGATGGAGGGAACGAGGGAGGAAGGGAAAAAAAAATTAAGAAAAAAAAAGAGAAACTGTAAGGCAAGGAAGGGATAGGCCATATTTTTTTGTGGTAATAAACTGTAATAAAGGTTTTCATGATTTATATGCTCTCAGGTCTAGCCCATTCAATAACTCACTTACATAGCTACATGACTTTAAGTATTCCAATTCGAAATAAAAGACAAAACAATTGCAATGCTACCAAAAAAAAAAGACTGGGATACCTAGTAATTAATATAAACTACCTATATTCGGGTGCCTGGACAGTTCAGTTGGTTGAGTGTCCAACTCCTGATCTCAGCTCAGGTTGTGATCTCCCGATTCATGTGTTTGAGCCCCGCATCGGGCTCTACACTATCAGTGCACTGCTTGGGATCCTCTCTCTCCCTCTTTCTGCCCCTCCCTGCTTGTGTGCTCTCTCTCTCTCTCTCTTTCTCTCTCTCAAAATAAATAAACTTTAAAAGAAAATAAACTACCTGTATTCTCCTCAGAGCACTTACAAGATGTGTTAATTAAAAATTATATTGATGGTATTACCCCCCACCCTTAATTTTTCTCTTTCTCAGATAAATGATTGGCCTCCCATCTTCCTTCTCCTTTCCCAGATTATCTTTTTTTTTTTTTTTTTTTTACTTTTTTCTATTTAGCTTAATTAGAGTAAAAGGGGGAAAAAAAAGGAAAGGCAGGAGTTTGTGAGTTTCAGAAAATCAGTACAACTTCTAAATTCATCAGGAACAGAACTTATAATAACATGGTCAGAGAGACATTTTCATACAACAGTGAATTCATTCAATTTTGTACGCAACACTCTATCCCGTGCCTTGCTCGGAGGACATACTCCCTGACAACAGAAGACTTATATGCCTGATAGTGACTTACTCAGACTACATCCCTCTCAACAATGCAGCTTCATGAAATTGGTGTTCACCAGGCTTCCTTCTCAACACAGCCCCGCATTCTTCCTGCGATCAGCCATGCCAAATGTTTTACCGTTTGGATATAAAATTCTCCACTAAGTAATCCTAAATCATTTGCAAATTGCTTTCATAACTGTACCCTAAATTGAGCCTTCAATTTTTTCTCTCTCTCTATAAAATTGAGTTTTCTAAATGAGTATGGTTCATCTTCTTTCCTAATGACTACTTTCAAAATGTCTGCATACAGGCTATTTTAGCTTACTCGAAACAGGTGGCCAGAGCCAGAAAAACGGGGGGCCTGAGTCTCCAGCCCATTGAAACACATTTCCTCCCTAGCAGCTGCCCTTCTGGGCATTTTTTGAACTGTGAGTCCTCCCACTAGCAATACAATTAATCAGAGACTGCTTTTAGAGAAATGCATGTAAAATCGAGAATACGCAATTAAATGAGACAAAAATTGGTCAGTGCAGTAAACCAGTTTTGGTGGACTGTATGTGATCCTTCAATCCACAAATTGTTCCAGAAATATATAAAATGAATGAATAGTTTCCTATATATTTTCTGATATGCCTCTGGTTACGCTTGTTGCATCACAAATCATTACAAAACTTGGGGCTTTAAAGCACCTATTTTATTTGGGACAGTACTCTGTGGATCGGGAACGTAGGAAAGGCTTGGTTGGGTAGTTTTTGGCTGGGGACTCTCAGAAGGTTGCAGCAAGAGTTGGGCTAGGAGTTGGAGCCAACTTAAGGGTCTACTAGGCTGGTCATCCCAGGTGTCTGTCTCCACAGTGTTGGCGGAGAGTGCCAGCACACTCCATTCTGGAAGCCTCGGGTTAAGACTGTAGGGCAGTTACTTCCCCCGGAGCGAGCATCTCAAGAAAAACTAGAGGAAGTTGCATGGCTTTTTATGAACAAGCTCCCAAAGTTACCCAGTGTTGCTTACCCTGCATTCTGTTGCTTACGAACTAGTTAGTATGGTTAGCCCAGATTCCATAGGACAGGACACAGACCCCATCTCTCCATGGGAGGAATGTCAAAGAATTTGAGTACAAGTTTTAAAACTGCCATATTTCAATTCATTTATTGTAACAACAATCCTTCTCCCACCTCATACACTAACAAGTCCCCTCGCACACAAAAGAAAGCTTCTGTAATTACACTCTCCTTAAAAAAAAAATCCTGGCTGAAATGTAAAGCATTTGAAAGTACAGGATTTAATTATTTAGTTTAAAATGAACATTTTTGGTTGTTAGGGGGGGAAAAAGTTGAAAGATATTTTGTCTTTTTTCACCTGGACGGTAAAGATGGAATTTAAACATTTTTAAATGGGTCTGACATTGCTTCACTGAGACTGAGAAGTCTCTATGAACAATTCAACTAATGATTCTGGTTCTAAGCCACGGTTTGATTAGCATTTTGACACCACATGCTTAAATAAATTTTCCAAAAAGATCCCGTTCTATTAACTACAAAATAATGCATCTAAAGGCTCCTGACAATGCCAAAGTCATTGAAAAGCATCTCTATTCCTTTTTCAATGCATAAGGTACTTACATGTTATTGATTTTTCATGGCTCTGGAGTTATCTTGCTTTGCATTATCTTCTTCCCAGGCAGACCAGATGCACGTGAGTAACTCTTAGTAAGGTGATTGAATTCATGATCTTTCCGGTAGAACTTCTGAGAGTTGGGACATTTCTTTTTTCTTTCTTTCTTTTTTTTAGTTTATTTATTTATTTTGAGAGGGAGAGAAAGCACAGGTGGGGGAGAGGCAGAGAGAGAATCCCAAGTTTGATGCAGGGCTCAAACCCAAAAACCTTGAGATCAGGACCTGAGCTCCTGAGCTGAAGTCAGATACTTAACCAACTGAGCCACCCAGCTGCCCCTGAGAGTTGGGGCATTTCGGAAACTCATTTCTACCTGGAAGGTAGAATCACCTACCCTATCTTCCCTGTCCCACATGTCCTGTACGAGGTTCAAAAATAACAGGGTGTACACTTCATTGTTCACTTGTCTATCTCTTCTGATAAACTGTACACTCAGTCAATGGCAGGAATGGAGGTTTCAGTCACCTTTTCATCCCCAATGGCTGGAACGTAGAAGATGGTTAACAAACATTAGATCATTCTATTTTCTTGTTTTTCTTGTAAAGGCATTGTTACTGAAGCTTTAAAAAAAATGTATGAGTACATCTTGCTTATTTAAATTTTTTTTTTCAGCGTTTATTTATTTTTGGGACAGAGAGAGACAGAGCATGAACGGGGGAGGGGCAGAGGGAGAGGGAGACACAGAATCGGAAACAGGCTCCAGGCTCTGAGCCATCAGCCCAGAGCCTGACGCGGGGCTCGAACTCACGGACCGCGAGATCGTGACCTGGCTGAAGTCGGACGCTTAACCGACTGCGCCACCCAGGCGCCCCCATCTTGCTTATTTAAAAGCATGTTGAATACCGTGGGTTTTCAAACCTTTCAGGAACAACAGTTTTGGCTATCTAAATCAGTGGTTCTCAATCCTGAGTCACACTGAAGGTCTTGCAACGTTCCAGCTCAAACTACAGCTTAGTTTTGCAGGGATGTGCTTTTTCTGGTCCAGGATCCAATCCAAGATCCTACACGGCATTTAGTTGTCGTATCTCCTTAGTCTGCTTCAATCCGTGACATTTCCCATTCCTTCCTGGTCTTCCATGACCTTAGCACTTTAGAAGGGTATTGATCAGTTGACTTGTAGAAGGTGCCCCAACTTGGAAGCCTTTCATTTGCTGATTATTACACTGAGGCTTTTCATTTTTGCCAGAATACCATAAAAGTGGTTTGCCCTTCTCAGTACATAATGTCAGCAGGTGCATTATGTCAATGCGTCTTATTTCTGGTGATGTTAATCTTGATCACTTGGTTGAGATTGTATCTGCTGGGCTTCTCCACTGCAATGTTACTAGTTTCACTGATGTAATTAATGAATTTCCTGGGGAAAATACTTTGAGACTATGCAAATATCCTCTTTCTTCTCAAACTTCTTCCCCAAACATTGAAACTAACTTTAGCATGTGTCCATGGATCTTGCCTGCAAAAATTCTTACCATGGGGTTCTAATGGCAATTTTCTATTTCCCTCATTTCTTCCACAGTTATTGAATTCATCTGTAAGGAAACACTATCCCTCCTTCTCCCATTTGTTTAACTATTCATTTATTTAATTATGTTAGTATGAACATATGGATCAAATTTTTGTAAGCTCCCAGGTGATTCTAATTCGTTCTCAGGCTTGAAAACCACCACTAGGTGATCTTTGAACCTGGCTCATAATGTGCTTCCCCTAGTTTGCCTGCTAATATAATGGTCTTTGTCCTTTCAATATGTGTATTGTTGATATGATCTGTTCAACAGGCTTGTTGATTCTCTAAAATTTATAGAGAAATTCAAAGGACCCAAAATAGCCAAAAATTTTTGAAAAAGAAGAAACGTAAGAACTAGCACTACCAGATGTAGACTTATTGTGAAGCTACAAGAGTCAAGACAGTGCAGCATTGGTATAAAAATAGGCAAAAGATCAATGCAATGGAATAGAATCCAGAAATAGCCCCACACGTGTGTACAGGCATATCTCTGAGATGTTGTAGGTTCACTTCCAGACCACTGCAATAAAGCAAATATCACAATAAAGAGAGTTAAATGAATTTTTTGGTTTCCCCATGCATATAAAGATATGTTTACACTATACTATAGTCTTTTCCGTGTGTAATAGCATTATGTCTAAAAAAAACAATGTACATACTTAATTAAAAAGTACTTTATGGCTAAAAGATGCTAACCATCGTCTGAGCTTTCGGCAAGTCATAATCACTGATCACAAATCACCATAACAAATATACTAATAGGGAAAATACTTGAAATGTTATGAGAATTACCAAAATGTGACACAGAGACACGAAGTGAGCAAAAATGCTGCTAGAAAAGTGGTGCAAATAGACTTGTTTGCCACAGGGTTGTCACAAAACTTCAGTCTCTAAAAAAACATAATAACTGCAAACCACAATAAAGCAAACCTGCAATAAAATAAAGCATGCCTGTAATCAATGTATTTTCAACAAAATTACTAAGACAATTCAGTGGGGTGAAGGCTAATCCTTTTGGCAAGTGGCTCTGGAACAATTAGACATTCATACGGAAAAATATAAATAAATCTTGACCTTTTCCTTATAACTAATTTAAAAGGATCATAGACCTAGATATTAGGGCAAAAAGTAGACAACTTCTATGAGAAAATTTCAAGGAAAATCTTAGTGATCTGGAGTGTGGCAAAAGCACAAGCCACAAAAGGAAACGTCAATAAATAGACTTAATCAAAATCACAAATTTTGCTCTTCAAAAGCTAGTGTTAAGAAAATGAGAAGGCAAATTCACAGAGTAGACTTTTAGCTATAATATATGAAAAATCCTTACAACTGAATAATAAAAGGACAAGTGACCCAATTTTTAAAAAGTTGAACAGACGCTCCACGAAAAAATACATATGGTTAGTAAATAAGCAGTGTGCTCAACATCATTAGTCACTAGGTAAGTACAAGTTGAAGCCATAAGGAGACATCACTATGGGCCTATTAAAAATAAGTAAAAAATTAAAAAGTGATCGTATCAAACGCTGGCAAAGACGTGAAGGAACTAGAACTCTAAAACACTGTTGATAAAAATGGTACAGTCACTTTGGAAAACAGTGCGACAGATTTTTAAAATTTACACATGCATTTACCACATGACCAAGCCATTCGACTCTTAGATATTTATGCAAGACAAATGGAAACATACACCTATACAAAGACTTGTCCATGAATGTTCATAGTGGCTTTATTTATAATAGCCACAATTCAAATACCTATCAATAAATGAGCTGTTAAGAAAATTATGGTTTTTCCATACAATGGAATGTTACCTAGAAAAAAAAATTTTTTTTATTAAATGAGCCATTAATACATGCAACCTCTTTCTGGTAAAGCACATGGGAACAAAAGAGTACATATACAATTCCGTTTATGTGCAATTATGGAAAATACAGACAAAACAGTAGTGACAGAAATCAGGTTGGAGGTTGCCTGGGGATGGCAGGGAGGGACAGAAGGAAGAGTTTACAAAGGGACATGAAAAAACATGGCTACGCTTGATCGTGAGCTTATTGTATATTAATCACACTTCAAGAAAGCTGTTTTTAAAGAAAGACATTACAAGAAAACAAAAGTACTGGCCCCACACTTTAATCCGTGTTCCCTCATGAACACAGATTAAACGACAGCAATGGGGAATCTGATCCTGGATCCCTTACCTAGAAATTTGGATTTAATTGATAAGCAATATGACATAGATTTCAAAATTTATATCAAGGTTCCTCGCATGATTCTGATATACAGCAAAATTTAAGAAATGTAGGGTCTGTTCCATGACCCTAGACTATACTGCTAGCCCTGAAAAATCCTCACTTAAATTAATGACCTTAATTACCAGGGCTCAGTGTTGGAAAAATATGAGTGGGTCATGTAAATCCATCATCACTTCCAGAAAACAACCTGAAGCCCTGAATATTGATGGCGAATCAGTAGTGCCATCTCAGTAAAATAAAGGATAACTTGTTTATGGAAAAGGAGTGAGCTGTTGAGGGTTCAGTGCGAGTGCTAATAACTGAAAAACACGCAACCATACCTGCAATGTGTAGGGAATAAGTAACTCAGAAAATAAACTTTTCTGAAGTGCCCTGATGAACAGGAACAGATAAAAGGTACAAGAGAAGTTTTTTGTTGTTTGTTTCTTGTTTTTTAAAAAAAGAAAAAATTCAGAAGTTCTGGGCAATGGGTCAGGAAGTCAAGGAAGTCAACAACTTGACTCATCACTCTGAAAGGCATTATCTGTCAATAGAAGCTTATGTTCGCTTTCATTTGGCATCCTCTATATTTTTTCTATTGTATAGCATTCAGTGTTGTTTTCGTTTTTAATATACTTGTTTTATTGTTCCTTTCTTCAAAAAGATATCTGAAATTCTTTTCCTTCTTCTTATCAGCCATGTAAATAGTTGTGCAGTTTAATGTTTTGGTTTATTGGTTTATTAATTTTAAGGATTTAGGGCCTCTTTTTGAACTTCTTTTACCATAAGAATGTTTACATTCCTTTTCACCAACTACAGCTTATTACAGGGTGTGAGGAAATGAGTTCACTGTGCTCAATCCTCAGCTGTTTTCTTCCAGCAATGCTGATAAGGCCCCATAGAATTCCTTTAGGAACAAGGAAAGAGACAGAAATTGTAGATTTCAGTCATCTGTCCCTCCCTAACGCTGACTAACATTTGTCCTGAATTCCACTGAAACACTTTGTAGATAATGGCAAATCTGTATGATCCTAACTGAAAACTTGGCAACCTCACTATTTTATAAAGGCAAGAACCCAAGAGGGAAGCAAGAGCACTTCCAGATCATGTTTGACCTTCAATCGGTGTGCAAAACTAAAGGCGCTAAAATCCCTGAGTTTTGTATAAGGAAAAACTCCAGTTCCCGGTATTTATTAGAAATGGCAAAAATTAATGTTTGTTTTATAATTCTTTAGAGCTGGGATACTATTTAACTAGGAAAGGTACAGGACTCTTTTACAGAAAAAAAAAATGAAATAAAAGAGCTCAGATCTACCTCATTTCACACAGAAATATACCAGGTAACATTACATGTTGCTTACAACATGGATCAAAAATTGGCTTCTGAATATTTGTAGCATTAAGTCACAAGTGGATTAAATAAGATCAAAATCTTTTTTTTTTTTTGGTTTGTTTTCAACTTATTTCTGTTCATAATTTTTAATTTTGTAAGAATTTTACAAGTAGTGATTTAATAATGAGTCATACACAGGAAGTGACTATAACCCCAATTAAAAAAAATGGACACTGGTTCCACATGGCCACATTAAGAGAAATTACAACTTCCAGGTTCTCACTGTTGTTTGGGGCACAGTCTTAATGAATTAAGCCATAGAAAATGAAATATACTGGGGTTTCTGGAAAGAATCTTTGACTAAAGGAGAGAATGACCACATGTGATCTTGAACACAGTTTAATAGACATGAAAGTCATGATAAGGAGAGCATGAGAAAAAAAATCAAAACAAATGGCATATATTATTACTGACAAGCATGAGGGCAACTCAAATACAGAGAATTGCAACGTAAATTTGTATGGCATGCACAGTCATGACCCAAGTCCCATAGAGATAGAATGAGCCTATAATTTAATACCCAAACAGGATACTTTTGAGAGTAAAAGGGCACAATTAACAGCTGCTCTGGGGCAACAGGCATAAACCAGGACTATCTTGGGTGAACCAAGAAAGATATGTAACTCCTTACAGAGAGCAGAGGGTAATGAGATTTGAAGGAAGAGGGCAAGAGGAAGACCAGAATCTCTTAACAAGCTGCTTAAATATGAAGTGACAGGTCGCTAGAAACTACTACAAAAGAGATTGCGTACGATAAAGAAAATTATATTTTTGGCGTTCATGCAGCTAATCAGATGAAGACAGACTAAAGGCAAGCAGATTGGCAAGGAAGTTGCCGGAGGCGGCAAGCTTGAGGCTGGGTGGCTGTAGAATGAAAATATGCCAAGAGTGAATTTAGGAAGCACCTGAGGGGAAGACATCCAGGATGGACAGCACGTTGATTGCAGGCCAGTCAGGCAAAACAGTACAGTGATAAGACCAGCAATATAGGGATGGGGGAAAAGATCAAAAAGAAACCTGGAGAAACGTCAGCACAGACACAAATGCTCAGGAAGGACATGCGAAAAATGTGGTGTGTAGATAGAATGCAAGATGAGAAATTAGGAGAGTCCAGGAAAAGGGTAAAGGAAAGAAAAATAATAGTGTGAGGATGATGAAAAGAAAAGAGTGAGTTTGAAAGGAAGAGCATCCAAGATGAGAAGGGGTTCAGTGATGTTAGTACAGTGTCAAGACTGAGAAGGAAAGAAAAGTTAGTATATTTGACTTGAGGGATAGCGTGAAAAGTTTTCATTTTGAGCAACTGTGCAATTGCAACCAGAGTTCAATTTTTTGTAAATGTGGTTATGAAAAAGGAGAGATATTTCAGTCTTTAGAGAAATAGCTGTAATCCTTTGCACATGATACAAGGAATCAGTTGGAAATATAATCAGAAAAATGGGAATTTTATTTGCACAGCAAAGGAAACCATCAACAAAACAAAAAAGTGACCACTGAATGGGAGAAAATATTTGCAAACGATATATTTGATAAGGGGTTAATATCCAAAATATGTGAAGAACTTCTATAATTCAACACCAAAAAAAGAACCCCTTTGAAAACTCCATTTAAAAATAGGCAGAGGACTTGAATAGACATTTTTCCAAAGAAGATGCAAATGGCCAACAGACACAGGAACAGATGCTCAACATCACTCATCATCAGGGAAGCAAATCAAAACCACAATGAGATATCACCTCACGCCTGTCAGAATGGCTAGTATCAAAAAGACAACAAATAACAAGTTGGCAAAGCACGTGGAGAAAAAGGAGCCTTCCTGCACTGTTGGTGGGACTATAATTTGGTGCAACTACTGTGGAAAACAGTATGGAAGTTCTTCAAAAATTTTTAAATAGAAATAGCATAATAATCCAGTAATTCCAGTACTGGGTATTTACCCAAAGAAAACAAAAACACTCATTCAAAAGGATATATGCACCCCTATGTTTATTGCAGCATTATTTATAGTAGCCGAGATATGGAAGCAACCAAGTGTCCACTGATAGATGAACGGATAAAAAAGATGTGGTATATGTACGCAATGGAATATTATTCAACCATAAAAAAAAAATTAGATCTTGCCATTTGGAACATGGATGGACCTAGAAGGTATTATGCTAAGTGAAATAAGACAGAGATAGACAATTACCATATGATTTCGCTTATACGTGGAATCTAAACAAAGAAACTAACAAACAGAAACATACAGAGAGCAAACATGGTTACCAGATGGGCGGAAGTTCCTGGGGGTGCAGGAAATAGGTTAAAGGGTTTAAGAGGTACAAACTTCCACTTACAGGTGAAGGGGTTTGAGAGGTGAAAATTCCGGTTACAAAATAAATAAGTCATGGGGATGAAAAGTACAGCATAGGGAATATAGTCCATAACATTGTGATAGTGTTATATGGTGACAGACGATAACTATATATGGTGGTGAGATAGTGTAATATAAAGAATTGTTGAGTCACTACATTGTACACTTGAAACTAATGTGACATTGAATGCCAACTATATACCAATTTAAAAAAGAAAGAAAATAGAAATTTTATAGAATTTTGGACACATGTGCTTGATGGCTGCTTTTTTGCTGCATTTATTTATTATTGAATTCACCATGCAAAACTCATTGTTTCACCTCTCTTAATACTCTCATTCTTGGTAACTCTGGGCTTTCCTTGGTTTACTGTTCATAACGTTACGCTCAGTTTTGACTCCAAACTCCTATTTGTCAAGCTCAGTTCAATCAAATCCCATCCAAGCTAACCAAACAAAATATTTTAAACTATTACTTTTTAATGAATAGATTCATTTTTTACTGTGACATAATTTGAGGAAGTGTTGGGTATGAGAGAAGTCTCTCTTAATGGGATTACAGAAATGGGGGAAAAAATGGAAATATCCTTCAGACAGGTTCCTCCAATGACCTAGGAAATGTAGAACTAGGCCTGTCAGTCACCTGTGAAATTGAAGTAGGAAAGAATTCCTCTTTTCCTAAATTTTTTGACACCTTAAGCCAGGTTGACTCATTTTCTAATTAATTCTAATTTTTTTTGAAAATTAAATGTGACACATGAAATTTTGGTATTTACAGTCTTGTCCGATGGGACACATAAGATGGCCGAATTTGCTGATTATCTTTTTGTCCTCAAATAAAAATTGGATTGTACTCCCATTTATTGCCTTCTAAATGAATTGACCATTACATAAGAGTCCTAATAACTTTTCTTTTTGGCTTAATTCTCACCTTTTCTTCATAACTTTGTTCTGATTCAGGCCCTACTTGCTTTGAGCTTTTGTATATATTAGAAAAAGCAACTCTTCAACACTTTGCTTCGATCTGTTGGAAAATATCATAATAAATGTGAACATCTATAACATCTTTGATGTAAATGGTGCCCCTAGCATTGTGCAGTATACAACCTACACAACCACACACAGCAGCCATGGGAAGTTGTTCTTTGTGCCTTTCTCTCTCTGCTCCAGTGCAGAGTCACCTAGATGAGGTAAGACAGACCTGAGGCCCAGAAGAATGAGGCAGCTCTTCCATAAAACCTCATAACACACCATGATAAAAAAAGAGAGAGAGAGAGAGAGAGAGAGAGAGAGAGAGAGAGAGAGAAATAGAACTTCCTGGCACTTATGACCAGGATAACCTGAATTCTCAGTAATCCGCCCGGAGCTGCCAACCTCCCACTCAGTGGTGATGCCCCAGCATGCCCTAGGAAGGATGACATCAATGTTACCTCTGCTCAGGGCTGAACCTTAGGGAAGCAGCCTTGTTCTGGAAAGGAATTTCATTTTCTGACATTGTATAGCTAATAATTGTCTGTGCTTATACGTATAAAGAGGGTGGTGATACTCACCTGCATACCTTACAGACTTTGAGGTTCTCAAAAGAGATAATCTATATGAACATTTTATTAACTATAAGATGCTGAGACCAGATACACTGTTATAATCTTGAAACATAAAGATATTTAATAAAAGGTGAAGAAGAAGAAGAAGAAGAAGAAGAAGAAGAAGAAGAAGAAGATGAAGAAGAAGAAGGAGAAGGAGGAGGAGGAGGAAAAGGAGGAGGGGGAAGGGGAGGAGGAGGAGGAAGAGGAGGAGGAGGAGGAGGAGGAGGAGGAGGAGGAGGAGGAGGAAAGAAAAACTTACTTATAATTAGTGGGAGGAGAACTTTGGGTCGGGCTTACCCCCGGGCTTTGTTCTAAGAAGACTGAGTGCCAGTGCCGCCCTCTCTCTGTTCGTGCTTTTGCAACGGGTAGACACAATCTCCAAAAATAACCTGGCTGCCAGTTTAACCAGGTGACGTGCATCCAATCCAAACACATACCCGGCTCCATGCGCTACTCTGGAATGAGACTGCTTTAATTTTATGCAGCACCTTTCATCTAAGGATTTCTAAATATATTCTAGTCAGTAATTAAGTCTCGTAGCATCGTCAGCCTCCTAAATTTTAGAGGAGTTGCAGAACTTTAAGACTAAAGATCAATGCCTGGATGGGAGTGACATATCATTCACTGAAGTTCATTCCTCTTCCCAGGTACATGAGCTCATCTCATTTTTACTTCTCTTCATTGTGAAGTCAATGTGCACAAACTGAATTGGGAACTAAGAGGCTCGACACGGTGGGTAAACTGTTAAAGACCCGGGCACCAGTTGTGGCTTTGCAGCCACCTGGACCTATGGCCAAGCCACGTTACTTTCCTGGGCCTCAGATTGTGCACATGTGAGGGGCCTGACGTCACTGGACTCATTGGGTAGAGCATCGACAGGAGGATAAATACGAACCGACCCACACTGAAAGGAAGATTGAATAGCAGACACCTGCCCTGTGATTCAGATGTGAGTTCTCTCTCTCAGCCTTTCATCTTCTGTTCTGTATCTGGTCTTTGCCACCAAACCTCTCAACCTATTGATCTAGTGCAAATGAACAGTAATGAGACAGTGATTAATTGGTTCAAACAAGTGAAGATACAATCACGTCATTGTTTTTGAATAACAAACACTTTACAGCAGAGCTTTCAGAAAATCTATCAACCTGATTTGGTTATTACTAAGATAACCTGAACCTCTGTTGTGAGTCGATTCTGGTAGTACCTATTTTCCCCCAAGGTTTCTTCTTGCTTCGTTAGATGCTCCTGACACTTAAAAATGCTACATACCCAAGCAAACTGTCATAAGATAGCTCAAAGCCTCCTTCCTGCCTGCTGAGTCCTCACAAATGTCCTTCATGCTTGGATTCCTTTGAAGTTAGCAGACAAGAATGCTTGATTAGATTTTTTAAGCTTCTCCCCTGACCCTCATTCCATGTTGCTTTCAAAAGCCTGCCATTGGATTTGTAATGAAGAGGTGGAGGGATGGAACAGAAAAAGGGCTAAGAGAGGATATGCTTTTTATATATCCTTTCTTTCCAGAGATATGGAGCTGCTGCTATTAAAACACGGCTTTGACAGCATTACTTTATATCTTATATTACTTTATATCCTAATCTCCCAAGCAGAAGAGGTCTGAAGAAGTTCTTCAGCTACTCAGTTCCTTTCAACAACGTGGGATGCCTCTTCTTTAGAAACCGCAAGAGATAATCAATGCTCTTCTGAGGACCCTCCTTCCATAGAATAAGACTCCAAAGAAGTTTCAGGGTGGTACTTTGTGTTTTGTTTTATTTTAACTTGGGTACTGGCTATGCCAGACAGCTCACTCTTTTCATGGTTTGGGGCTGACACGTGACTCCTGTGACCTTCTCAGCATTATAACCCGAACATTGAGAAGGTAGGACTGAATGACCTTCAAGATCCCCCTCTCACTGAGAACCTGGATACCTTGGAGGACCTATGTGATTAAGAGTGCAAGTTCTGGGGTCAAACTGCTTGGCTTTGACTCTTGGATCCAACACTGCCCTGCTGTAATTTCTGTAATATGGTCTTTATTCTCTCCCCAAATATGGCCCCTGTGTCCATCAAACTCTGCTCAGATGCATATGGAGTGAATCCTTTCCCAGATGGTCTTGCTCCTTTCATCACCAGATTCTCTCCAGATACGTCACAATCCTTCCTCTCCGTATGGCCCAACATCCCATGGCTGCATGACATACAACCTAATGGGGAGGGCCCGAAATACTGCAGCACTACCTGTCAAATTGCCTAAGTAGGGTTGGACAGGATCTGTTCATAAATTCAAGGTACTCTTGCTAACCTGTAAATCTCAGTGATAAGTTCAAGTTGGAATTAGTATGAGGTAAGATATTGGACGCTTTTGCGCTCCAAATGAAGATAATCATTTACGTTTACCCATTTATCCTTTGCAAATGACCCTTATTTATTTCTTGGCATTTTCCTGTTTGATCGTTGTGGTGGACAGACCCTAACGTGACCCTCTTGATCACTGCCCCAAGGTGTTTACATACCCTTCTGCAGTCCCCTGCCCTTGAGTGTGGGTGAGATCTGTAACTTGTTTCTTACCAATAGAACAGAGCAAAGGTGATGGGATACACATGATTACATGTTTGTGGTTACGTTACATAAAACTGTAATGCCCTTCTTACTAGGAGACTATCCCTTTAGTCTTGGTTTGAGGAAGCTGGCAGCCATGTTTAGAAGGTCCCCATGGCAAGGAGTTGAGGAATGACCAACAGCCCACAAAGCAATGGAATCTGACAGCCCACAAGGAATGAAATCACCACTGCCAGCAATCACTGGAGCTTAGAATTGGGTCCTCTCCCTGTCCAGCATCAGACGAGTCCTCAGACTCCGCCAACAGTGATCGCAGCCTTGTGATACACTCAAGAAGAGATATTAGCTAACCCGTGCCCCAAATTGGGATGTCAGAAACTGAAGACAATAAATGCTTTCTTCAACTACTCTGTTTGTGCTAATTTTGCTTTACAGCAATAGACAAGCAATACAATCCTCAAACTTTCTACTTGAGTCAAATTTGTTTCTTCCTTCTTGTTTCAGTCACCTTGAGTTGCTATGACAAAATACCATAGACTGGGTTTCGTAAACAATAGACATATATATCTCACAGTTCTGGAGCCTAGGAAGTCCGAGATCAAGGTGTAGACACATTTAATTCTTGGTGAAGGCCTTTTTTCTGACTTGCAAACAGCTGCATTCTTGTTGTGTCCTCCATGGTGGAGAGAGGAAGTTCTGGAGTCTCATTCTCTTCTTCTAAGGGCAGTAATCCCATCATGAGGCTCCATTTTCATGACCTAATCTAAACCTAATTACCTCCCAAAGTCTCACCTCCTAATACCATAGAATTAGGAGTTAGGGATTCAACATGCGAATGGGGGGGGGGGGGGCGGTATAAACATTCAGTCCATAACACCTCTCTTTCTATTTCTTGTCTCCATACTTTTGCCCACCTTATTACCACTTCCTGAAATATGTTTCCTCTTTTTACTTCAATTCTTTCCATTTTTCAAGGCCAAACACAATTGGCTCTTACTTCTCTGGACTTTTATGATATCAGACTAGAACATCAGTTCTTTAAGAGCTGGAACCTTATTTATTTAAAAATGTCACTACATTCATAGTGGTATTTGCTTTTTGAAACCCAAATTTATAACATAATGCCTTGCATATAACAGAAACTCAAAAATGGTTATCTTTAAGTTATAATAGAGGAAAATATTTGTGTTGATGAAAAAGTGCAATGATACGTATTTTTTAATGAAAAATTTAATTACTGTTAGAAATAAGTGTTAATAGCCCCTTAAACCAAATACATATTTTAGGGACACCCTAAACTTAAAATTTGGTTTAATACTCCATTCGTAAAAGGTACAAATACTCTGGAAGGGATTCTTGACAAACAGGTGAATAAAAAATAGCTTTAGAAATAACACTTCTTATTTTGCATATTATTTTTTTCCTTTTGGAAATAAGTATTTCTTCCAAAATGCTACTTATTATAGAATTCAAAAAGTTAAAATGTACATTAAAATGTCTGTCTTTGGAAATTATCTTTAGAAAAAAAGATAATTGCTTGCTTTAAAGGCAGAGTACATTTTAAATAATTCATTCATAAATACAAAAGACTCTTTAATATTGTAGTCTGTTAAAACTAACCCTCATTAAATTGCTCATAGTAGTGAAAAAGAATAGTCAGACACTAAAATGCTGAAGTTTAAAATTACCCCCGGCGCTAATGTTGTTTGCAGAGTTCACAGTGAGCTCAGGCAAGGCAAGATTTGGCCTCTCTCCTTGACCAGGGCTCTGAAACTACATGTGTTTGCACAGGGGTCTGTGGGAGGTGGGGTGACTCACCCAAGGATGCTCTTATTCATACAAATATATTCCAGCACTGCTCTGAGACGCAGACCAAATTGCTCTTGGGCAAATCAGAAGAGTAGGAGCTTTGTCTGTATTTGTGGACTAAGAAAATATGCAATGTTCATTCTAAAAGAGCCGTTGAAACCAGATAAGGCCAAGGAGGAAGGGACTATGAGTCTAATATGAAAAGAATTATAGATAAGCATTCATTTTTACTTTGTTTAAGGAAAACTAAAATGGATTTGCCTTAGAAGAAAAGAGGTTGACAATTTCTGATGAGAAAAGAAGGGATAGTTTGCATTTCTACTCCTTGACCTTGTAGGTTCCCAGCATTGTTCCTCTTTTTGCATTTTATCAAACATACATAATGTAAGACACATAGAGGGAATGGACACGAACACATGTGTTTGTGTGTAGATGTATATATAGAAGGTAGAAGAAAGTGAGAGAAGAAGAGGGGAAAATAATAATTTTCCACCAATTTAAAATATCTTTCTACCAGTTCCTTTAGGGCTGAAATCCACTCACTCCCCAACACCCTACCCCCACCATTTAAGTATATATACATTCATTTATGTTATAGAAGGCATAGGAGTGTGTTAAAAAGCTTGGCCACATTATTAAGAATATGTTTAAAGTAACTGGGAAAAAAAAGTTATTTGTAACCTTAAGGCTTATATATTGGTATAAGAATATACAATGTCATTGAACTTGAAACAGACATGGAAAGTCTAAAGATTAAGGAAAAATGAATTTAAACCAAAGGACACATACCTCTATAGTAAATATGACAAATGCCCTTCATCTCATTGTTATTACTTAGCTCTAGTGACACACATCACTAGGAGGCAAATGCCCATAGTACTAGGAGAAGAAATCTGACTGGTGATGTAGGGTAGCCTGTGGGTATTAAGAAAATGAAGACTGGAACATATTACTGGTTTTTCTTAGATAATGTAATCTTAGAAGACTCTAGAAATGTTGTATCACAAACCCAAAAGAAAACCAAAATACCTAATCACACAAATATTTTAATTTTCCCCAACTAAGTGTATCCACTTAATGGTTTGTCAGGAGTATAAAAAAAAGTGTTTAGGGGTGCCTGGGTGGCTCAGTCATTAAGCAGCTGACTTTGGCTCAGGTCATGATTTCATGGTTCATGAGTTCGAGTCCCACATCAGGTGAGTTCTGCTTTTCTCTCTCTCTCTCTCTCTTCCTCTCCCTCTCTCTCTCTCTCTCTGTGTCCCTCTCTCACTTGCATCTTCTCTCTCAAAAAAAAATAAATAAAAGTGTTTAAAGAAAATCAAGTTTGGTAGAATGTTAACTCTTTAAAATTAAATTGTCACATGATTGGGTGCAACCTAGCTTCCAACGAAAAAATTCAAGATAGTCATGAATTAAATAATGTCACATGATTGTTTGGTTTCCTTAATTCTTTTTTTTTTTTTTTAATTTTTTTTTAACGTTTATTTATTTTTGAGACAGAGAGAGACAGAACATGAACAGGGGAGGAGCAGAGAGAGAGGGAGACACAGAATCCGAAACAGGCTCCAGGCTCCGAGCTGTCAGCACAGAGCCCGACGCGGGGCTCAAACTCATGGACCGTGAGATCATGACCTGAGCCCAAGTCGGACGCTTAACCGACCAAGCCACCCAGGCACCCCTGGTTTCCTCAATTCTTAAGGGCCATGAGAAGTCCTAACTGAGATCACTCGTTCCCAACTGAAGCCGACCAGAATAAATCTCGACTGTTCAGCTGGTAAAACGCCTTGCTATATTTTTTCTTTGCTGACCAAGTTGGGAGAATTTGGTTGTGGTAAGTACCCTAGCCATATTGCCCTTAGCAGCACTTTAACTTTCAGTAATTTATCTGACATGAAATGGAGCAAAGCTCCAACCTATTCGGAATTCCACCATGAAGAACCAAGGATAAAAAGAAGTGGTAAGAGCATTTTTAAATGCACCAAATCGGTCTTTCTTAGAACATTTGCCTTGGGGGGCCAACCTAAACTTCTGCTTCTCTCTCAGAGGGGCAAATGGCCTTAGGTAAAATCCCAGAGTATTCAGTTTCAGCTCCCAAAGCCATCAACAATGGGGGCCCCTTCAGTCCAGAACAAATGATTTGCAAACGAGCTATCACATTCTCCATTGTGGATAAGAATCTAAGTCAAAAACAATGGTATGTTTTTCTTTTTACTTTCCTATTATCACAAATATAAAGAAATCCCAAAGAGCTCCGCTGTTTAGGGCTATCGGTCAAAACACAAGGCTGCAAAGTTTCATATGTTTGTGCTCCAAACTCTCTCTCCAGTGTCTCCTCTCAAATTCTTCTCCTCCTACTCCATCCTCAAAACCTAACCCACACATAAACATACTCCAAATCTGTCCTTTGAATCTCTATGAAGATTTTCAATGTCAATGGCTAATAATCATGTTGAATTATTCTTCCCATAGTTCTTTGCATTTTGCCAGAATCAAAGCCATACACTTAAGGGTTAACGGTCCACTAATGCTGTACCAGCCAGAGCAAAGACTAGGTCTTGGAACATGAGAGACAGAAAGACATTTAATTCTTAATTTTACTAATTGGGTGGACGGTTTAGCACCTGGCCAGTAATCGGAGAGCCTGTTGGGAAAATGAATAAAGTCTTACACCATAAGATGGCCTATGGGACTAAAACAAGCTCTGGTCTCTACATTAGAGACCTTTCTCCCCAGTTCTTCTTGCCCTGTTTGCCACAGGTGTGAAGACCCGCCACAGGTGTGAAGACCCGCCACAGATAGGGAAGCTGGCAACTATAAATTACCCTTCCCCCTTCATTCGGAGCTCAGATCTTTGGAGAAACGGTCTCCTCTGAGCCCGCCCGTGTTAAATAAATCTCCAACCTACCAAGACCTCCGAGTGTCAATTGGTTTTTCCGCCAGCGTTCCAACCTGGTTCTCTAACACATTTGGTTCCCTGACCCGGAAACACAACCGTGCTGGCCCATTGTTGCCACCGGTTTGGGAGAACTGCGAGGCGGTGACAGAATGAGGAATCGCAAGGAAGAAGGCGCGCCCTGCCTGAGTTTTGGCAGTCTCCTGCTTGGTCACCTCCCGGTGGCCCCCGCCCCGCCATTCCTGCCAGACTCAAGGGGACTTGGCAGGTGAGGACCTGGACCGACGTCGGAACCGGTAGGGCTGGGGCCCAATCTAGTCAGGCCCACTGGCAAGAGTGGAAGGGGGACCTGATCACTCCCTAGAGACCTCAGAAGTCTCACAGGTAGGAATTCTGTGGGAGGGAATGTAATAACCTCTGGTGTGTATATGAGTGTGAATGTGCGACTCAGTCTAGCTTGCCTGCGAGTTCGATTCTGTGGCTCCACGGGCGGGCCTCCTTAAGGTCCCCAAAAGCCCACGGAGTCTGAGTGGGCCCGTCTGTGATTCCGTGATGAATGGCACACGGTCTGTGGCGGCATCAGAATAGTTTCTGATCATAAGTCACAAAGCTGAGCTTTGTCATGTAAGCGTCACCTAAGTTCCTTCAGGACATGGCCAGAGGGGAATCTGACTTGTCTCCTCATTAGAGGGGGCACCCCAATCCCTCTGTCTGTCTTTGCGACTCCACCTCAAGGGAATACTGTGGGGTTGGGACAGAGCAAAGAAGGGGGTTTGGGGAGACTATGGAATTAACCCTATGTGAGTTAGAATGGCCCACTTTTGGTATAGGAGGGCCCTCTAAGGGAACCTTGGATGTCCCAATGGTCTGTTGCATCTGGCATGTTGTCTCCAGAGATCCAGGTCACCCTGATCAATTTCCACACATAGACTTCTGGCTTGAAATTGCCCGAAATCCTCAGTCTTGGGCGCGATTCATCTATAGCAATCAGAGTCAGGCAAAGGTGTTAGCCACCTCATCCCAAGACTCACCCAGGAAACCAAAGAAGCAACCCACCGTACCCCTAGTGTTTGCAGGAGACCCAGAGGAAGATCCCATCTTTCCGCCACCTTATGACTCACTGGACTCCCTCCCCCCTGCCCCTGAGCTTGAAACTCCTCCCCTGTCTCTCTCTCCTCCATCCCTGGATGCCGCCCATCTCTCCTCCCCGCCCCCCCCAAACTCGGAGAACCCTCCCCCACAAGGACCAGCGGCCAGATTGCACCCTTGGCCAGGCACAGGCGCTCTCCAGATGCCGGTCGACATCCTCCAGTACCAACAGGCTCTCCTCCGGGGGATCAGAGAAGGGGCTGAAAAGCCCATGAATATGCCCAGCAGCAAAGGGATTCCCCTGGGGATTATCATAAGAGACTATGTGAGGCTTACACCCTGTTTGCTCCAGAGGCACAAGAGAGCCATGACAAAAGGATGGGGAAGGTCTAGCCGCCAAAAGGGGGGATACCCTGAACCTCCTTAGCAAGGGGTCAGTGAGCCTACTGCAAGGAGAAAGGACATTAAAAGAATAAATGTCCCAACCAGGGAAAGTCCCAGAAACCCAGCCGATATCAGGAGGACCCTCAAGAAGGGGACCTTATTGGTCTTGCCAAAATAGAATCAGACTGAAAGAGACACTGACTGTCTCCCTGTTCCTCTGCCTAATAGATGTGAGGGATTCTCCCTCACTTCCCAGGTTAACAGCTGTAATTGGAGCCAACTGTGGTTAGTCTACCTTGGGATGGGGACTTTAAGGAATGTTCCCAAGAAGTTGCTGAAACTCCATTTGTTTGGGGGAAATTCCCGGACTTCTCTGGCCTGATATGGACTCCATATTTCCACTTTGGTGGAAAAAACATGGCGTCTGCGCCTCTGAGTTAAGGTTTTGAATTAGGTTTTCCTTCTCTGCCTTCTACTGGCACCTTGCCTCTTCTGCCTTCCCCTCCCCACCCCTGTTTCTGCACCAACTTGGGTGTGGTCTGCAGAACTGATCCCTATACCCTCCTCAGTGCCTCAGGCACCATTGGCTCCTCCTTCCAGCCTCACGGTCAAGGAGCAAAGTGCACCCCCTTGGATATCTAGGTCTTTTCCCAATAGAATGAGTTGCTGAAGCTTTGATTACTGAACATAGGTTTGTGTTTTTAACTTATTGAAGAGAAATTAAGGCTATTTGGGCCTATTGGAAAACATGCTTTGTTTTCATGTTTGTTTCATGACAATTACAATTGTTTGCATAAGTTCAATAAAAATTTGTTCATCTTGTAACAGGTCACCATTGGAAATACTGTTTTTTTTACCCAGGCTTTGACTGGAATATCATATTTGAGAGTGACATTTATAGACTCAGATAGGACCAGACAGCTTTAAGGAACTAAGGTTGGCTTTGTAAAACATGGAGCCATAAAGCCCCTTGGAAATGTTGGCCTGATACCTTGCTTACAGAGTTCCCAGCAGCCTCACCGGGTGGGTAAAGAAGGTCTCTTCCTGGCAGGTGCAGGAACCTCAGGATATCTTGGGGACCTCATGAAGAGGAATTCACCCAATTCTGCAGGTACTGCAGGCCTGTCTGATGGCAAGTATTTGGCTTGGCTTCTGGCCGGGAAAGGCGACTAAAAGTTCAACCCGGAGATTCCTTATAAAAGGTTCCAGCAAAGCAAACCTTAAAAGATCCTCATGATCAAACGCTATTCTTGCTGAGCTTATGTAAATAATCAGGCCAAGTTTGTTAAGACTGAACTTGTTCCACACATGCATTGGTCTCAGTTTGGCTATCTCTGGAAAGGGGAGTTTTCAGAGAGAAAAATTGTGTTTCAACAATGCACTGTTACGGATGTTAAATTCTAGTTATGATTGTCTTTAAATGTTTGTTGTTTGCCTAAACTAGACAACTTGAGGTGAACTTCAGAAAAATTGTCACAGTATTTCATGTATAGGCAATCTTCTGTGCTTGTTATTCTGTGGGGATAAGACCCATGGGCATATGATTACTTAAAAACTGGAGGGGCGCCTCGGTGGCTCAGTCGGTTAAGCGTCCAACTTCGGCTCAGGTCATGATCTCATGGCTTGTGAGTTCGAGCCCCGCGTCGGGCTCTGTGCTGACAGCTCAGAGCCTGGAGCCTCTTCAGATTCTGTGTCCTTCTCTCTCTCTCTCTGCCCCTCCCTCACTCACACTCTGTCTCTCTCTGTCCCTCAAAAATAAATACACATTTAATAAATAAATACATACATACATACATACATACATACATACATAAATAAATAAAATTAACAACTGGAAAACAGGATGGATCTCTAAATATGCAAACCATATCTTCCCTAAACCTGATCTGACAGTTACCAGAAACCCTCCCCTTTCAAAGACTTGGAGGTGAAATTTACAGACATACAACCAAATAGAGGATTCAGTTTCAGGTATCACCCCATGGGTCCATCACTCCAGAGTTAAGAAGGCCAACTCAGAGGAAGCCTCAACCTGGCGAGGTGATCCAGATCCAGTCAACCCGCTTAAACTGACCCTCAAAAAGACACTGGCCCCTGAGATCTCCAGCCCTGTCCCAGCCACACCACAGAGGCTGGCTGACCTGCACACGGCAGAAGCTTGAGGAATCAACATGTGGACCGAGCCCAGGGCTTCGGATGCAGCTCTGCCAGCCCTTGCCCCTCACTGGTGTCATAGCCCTGATCTTGCTTCTTGCTTTTGGGCTAATAGAGACTGCACCAACCAACTAGGACATGGAACGGATGGCAGACTCCCTGGTAGCCTGACAAAGCCAAATAAACTCCCTGGTAGCAGTGTCCCTCCAAAATAGGCCAGCCCTCGACCTCCTCACTTCAGAAAAAGGAGGGACTTACATCTTTCTGGGGGAGTAATGTTGCTATTTTATAAACCAATCAGGAACGGTCAGGACTAAGGTTAAGAATTCAACGGAAAGAATTCAACGTAGACAACAGGAACGTATCAGTCAATGGAGAGGATGGGATCTCACAGACCGGGCATCCTGGCTCCCTGCCCTGGCAGGGCCCCTCCTTTCCATAATTTTACTTATGACCATCGGCCCTGTATACTAAATACCCAGGTACGTTTTATTGAAAACGCTGTTGCTCGCCAAACTGCAGCACATAACTTAGCCCTCCGAGGGTACAAACCCCTAGAGCTAAAAAGTGACGCCTAATAAAAGAATTTTAAAAAGGCATCAAAAGGGGGAATGTTGGGAAAATGAATAAAGTTTTACACCATAAGATGGCCTATGGGACTAAAACAAGCTCTGGTCTCTAGCTTAGAGACCCCTCTCCTGGGTTCTTCTTGCCCTGTTTGCCGTGGGTGCAAAAACCAGCCACAGATATGGAAACTGACAGCTATAAATTACCCTTCCCCCCTTCATTCGGAGCTCAGATCTTTGGAGAAATGGTCCCCTCCGAGCCTGCAGGTGTGAAATAAATCTCCAACCCAACAAGATCTCCGAGTGCTGCTTGGTTTTTCTTCCAGCATTCCAGCCTGGTTCCTTAACAAGCCCAGTAGTTAAATCGTCATTGCCAACAAGAGCAGAAAAAGGAAAATTCTTTCAATGGAATAAGTTGCTTTCACATCAACTAATCTACTAGATGATTTTGAGATGACATGGTAGAGTGATAAGTTTACAGAATTTGAAGGCCACAGTCCAAGTTCAAGGCAGTAACCACAAAGATTTTGATGTTAAAAGACATGTATGGACACAGGGCATGTTCACTGTGGAAATTTTGAAAGTGTGGAATTACAGAAAAATCCAAAGGAAAGAATGAAAATCACCTTCAGCTACGCTATTGAAAGAAAAAAAATCCCTGTTATGATTTTGTTTTATATCTTTTTCTGTCTTTACATCATGTACAATATAAATTTGGGGGGGTTACAAAGTTATGACTTGATCTTTTAATCAATATATAACTAATATTTTTAATGCCATTAAAATATTATTTCAAGGCATAGTATCCAATTTTGGCTACATCATACTCTACTTAATCTACCTATTGTTGACATTTAGGTGGTTTCCAGTTTTTCACTATCATAACAATGCTGCCACAAAAAGGATATCCCGGTACATAAAACATTTTATACACCACAGTAATTTCCCTGACATTAATACCTAGAAATGGAATTGGTAAGGCATAGGGAATTAACATTCTTAAGACTGATACATCCAGCCTCGTTGCCCTCCAAGAAGACTTTATCAATTTTATACTGCCACCAACAACCAGTTAAATGGCTGTTTTGCCTATGACTTTATTAAAATAGAGTAAATTACTTCGAATCTACCCATGTGATGAGTTGAAAAGTAACGTCTGCATTACCTTCCCACGTGATGCATTTCTACCAACCGATAGGAAATTCAAATGTACAAACATTGAACAATAAAGCAAGGCATCGTTATACTTGAAAATCTGTTCCTTGAAAGTTCATAGGATCTCACCCATAAAACATCCAAGTCATGCTTTTCCGGAGGTAACATCAACAACTTCTGGTGGGTTTTTTTGGGTTTTTTTCCCCATAATTATTGGACTATTTAGGTTTCTGTTTCTTTGAAGTCAATGTCATTACTTTAAGTTTTTGTAGAAGTTGTCCATTTCAATAAAAGCTGAGTTTATAAGTGTAGATTTATTTTTTTAATTTTAATCGCCTTTATTTCTATACTTAGTTTATTTTCTTATTTTGGTTTTGTTCCCCTGTTGATTAGATTAGCTAAAGGTCTGCCACTTTGGTGTTGCTATTTATTTTATTTTGTTTGCTTTAAAAGAAAACAACCAGATTTTGGATTTTTTACTACTACCATCTATTTGTTCATGTATTTTCCATAAGACATTCCATCTTATGTCTCTTGCTAGTTTGGTCTAGATATGTGGATGATTTCTTCTTTTCTATTTTCCAGTTTTCTAATTCTCTTTTAATGAGACCTATGTACTCAATTTTTACTTGCAATGATTACATTTTTTTCAGTTCTCAAATTTCCTTTTAACTTAGCTATAATTTTCCAGTTTCCTGCTTAAATTCTCCATTTTTTTCTTTGATTAAATGAATCAGGATATTTTAATATCTATGCCTGATAATTTCAAAATCTGGATCAACCGCGGGTCTGAATTTATTGTCTGTTTAATTTTTTTCTCTGGGGTTTTGGCCAATATGAGCAGCTATTTTTTTAACGTAATGCTGGACATTGTATATGAAAAATAATTTGAAACTCTGGACAATGTTGTCTTTCTCCAGAGAGAATTTACTTTAGCTTTGGCAGTGAAATAAGGCAAAGGTATATCACTTTAATCTAGTTGATTAAAGTTGATTGAGCTGACACAAAACTGGGATCTTGTGACAGGGAAAACTGATTTCCTTGTGACAGCTGACCAGTTAGCCCATACTCCTAGGGTATATAGAAGTTTTTGGGAGTCCTTAAGTATTTACCATGACAACTCTTCCTTCGTGGGGCTCCCATCAGTTCCATTAGACCACCCCAAACTCTGTTCAGCTTCTCAGCCTCTCATATACCACTTTCTGAAAAACTTCTAGCCTCTCAGAATTGACCATGCTTCTAATCAGCCAATGCCTTATGTGAAAAGTGGTGCCAAAAATAGGGTTTATCTCTCTGTGCTCTTCTTTTCTTCTAGGATCTTGGCCCTCGAGTCCTTGCTACCTGGTAGATTTTCAGTGTCTTCAAGCAGATTGCATTGTTGATATTGGGCTTATTTAGGTTTTTCCAGTGGGTAGAGTTGGTTTAAAAGTGAATAGTCTCTTGGGGCACTTGGGTGGCTCAGTCCTTAAGCGTCCAGCTTCCCCTTGGGTCATGATCTTGTAGTTCGTGGGTTCAAGCCCTGTGTTGGGCTCTGTGCTTACAGCTCAGAGCCTGAAACTTGCTTTGGATTCTGTGTCTCCCTCTCTTTCTGCCCCTCCCCCATTCACGCTCTGTCTCTCTCAAAAATAAATAATCGTTAAAAAAAATAAAAAAATAAAAGTAAATAGTCTCCCACGGCCACAAAAGGAAAATTTCATTGTTTTCTCAATAGTTAATTTCTGCTTTTGTCTTCATTCATTTCTTTAGTGTATTTTTCTTTGGTTTGTTTTATTGTGGTTTTTCTTACTGAGTTGAATATTTAATCTATCTTTTCTTTATTGCTTTTATCATTGCCTTTAATGTAAATTCATTTTGACCTTGTTAAATAAATGTCCATGAACGGTGACCAGCAAGATCATAGAAACTGATGTGTTGCCCCAAAATTAATCTAGTAAATACTTGATGATTTTCTGCCTGGTATCCATTATCTATCCCCCACTTTTTAATAGCACTCAGATTTGTTTCAAGTATCTGCTATTCTCCCTCCAGTTTATGAGAAACTGATTTCACCCCATTTCCAGTCTTAGGCCCTGGAATGGTTTAAATCAAATGACACATTTCATTCTCCAGGGCACAAAAATTGATTTAGGTATATGCATTGATTTAATCAAATTCAGTAAGAGTAATTGTAAGATCTTGTTTGGAACCCTGAGACAGAAATACTTTTTCTCCCCTGCATATGAGTGAGAAAATATCAAATGCTGCTTTCTCTGGTATTTGTATTGCAACCATGAGAGAAGACTGCCAGGGACTAACATGATACATGTGTGGAATTGGACAGAGCTGGAATAATCACAGATCAATTGACCCAGAACCCTCATTAAACCATACTGGGACCCCACCTTCCAGCTGGACTCTTAAGTTATTGAGCCAACAAAGTCCCTTTATTATTTAAGTCATTTTGAATATGATTGACTTTTCTTTCACTCACAGCCAAATACATTCTAATATACTCGGGTACCTAACAAACACTTTGTAATGATGGTGACATTAAAGAAATTGAAACAAACAAACAAACAAAACCAAAGTTTATGTTCATAAGACCATATCCACTGACCCATTAAATAAAAATGGAAGCCATTTGTTTTTAGCATCTGGAATCTTGTTTTGTTCCTTTTTGTATCTGTAGGACCTAGTGCGCTGCCTGACATACATTTTCCAATTAATATTTAACAAGTACATGTTGAATTAGTGAATAGCTAAGGATTTGAATATTGTGTTGTTGTTTTTTTCTGAAGATATTCCCATAGAGTTTCAAGTAGTGGGAGGATAACATTTTCTCACTATGTAAAATGTCCCAACCCCATGCCAAGGAGGGAATCTTAGCACTCACATGGTCTCATTCTAATGAAATACTTTTTCCTAAGATTTTCCAGGTTCAAAGGGTATATGCATAAATCATGAGTATAAATCCCAAGTACTTATAACAATGTCATGACCTATATCTTTCTAGAATATCAATAAGAATAGCTGCAATGTGTAAACAATGTTTAACCAAGCCATCAACAATTTTGGTTCCGTCATTTGTAAAATAAATTAAATGAATGATTCTAATATGACTTCCAGCTCCAAAAGTAATATGAGTTTATGATCTCAAAGTTGTTCCTTTACCATCAAAGTGATCAAACTCATTCACAACTCCAACTGTTCTTCTCACGGCTTCTGTGGCACTTTTACCAGCTCGGTAATCATATTCAGACTGCAAAACTTAATGATCTGGGATGTGCGTGTCCAAAAACCAGGAACGCTTCAAAAAGGGACCAAAGCTCAGCTGATTAGAGACAGCATGAATCAATCCTCCTCTCTTCACCACAGGGAGGACTCACAAAAGGTCTCTTCGGTGAAGACTGGAGATGGGTAGGCACAGTGTGCAGTGTGAGTCCAATCGGAGCAAGGAGTCAGATTAAAGTAGGGTTTGTTGGTATGGTTCAAGTTGGGGTTAAGGTGAAAGGAGGAAAGTCATCATATACTTCGAAACAAACATAGTCCATGTTCTTATATTGTTCTAGTAGAGGAGAATTTGAGTCTATGCCAGGC
This sequence comes from Leopardus geoffroyi, assembly GCF_018350155.1. Lineage (NCBI taxonomy): Eukaryota > Metazoa > Chordata > Mammalia > Carnivora > Felidae > Leopardus > Leopardus geoffroyi. Next base: position 102,442,593 of record NC_059332.1, read on the forward strand.
TGATTATAGCAAATGCTTGGCCTTCAAAGTGTTTCCCACCCCAACATCTGCCACAGGAGAAGAGACAGTAGCCAGTAAGGGGCTGTGGGGACTTAGAACCAACAGCACTGGATAGGGGAGGAATGGCAAGGGTCCTGGGTAGCAGCACAGGTGGCAGCCAAGTGGCAACTTGCATGCCAGATGGGAGAGTGTCACAAGCTGCCCTCTGGCACACACAAAGCCCATTTTGGAGAATTAAGGAAGCCCCGTACTTCTCAAATGAACATATGGTGCCAAAGAGGCAGGTATAAAATTTTACTCTGTGGAAAGTGATGAACAAAACCAAAACATTTATTTTTTTTTACGTAGAGAAGAACTGTAAAGAAATGGAATTATCAATTATGATTTTCTAATAAAGGAGACAAAAATCCTACTGGAACTTGAAGAAAGAACACTGCCTAAATGAGCTCATTCTCCAAGATGGGTACACCCAGCTTCCATTTATAATCCACCTCCTTCCCTGGCATTAATTTTCTCCCATCTTTATTCTAGCTGCTCATTTCAGTTCTAAGCTTTCCCCACAAGTTACTCACTATCCTGGAGAAGCTTTTCCAATCCACCCACATTCTTGTAGGCATGGTAATGGATCCCTTCAAATAGGAAATTGCTACTTTAAAGATACAGGACACTTAAAGCCAAGACATTGAAAAGATGTCATTGTGAGTTAATACAACAGACAAACAGAATCTGGAAAGAATTCTTTCCAAATGTATTTGGACATGAAGAAGGAAGTGGGTCAGAAAATTATGACCCCTGTATATTTAGCCTAATCTACATCCTCATTCCAGGCAACTAATTGTGAGCTATTGAAAATGAAAGTCTAAAGAGAATGTCATAAAAAGACATTCTCATAGCTTCTCTGAAGATTCCATAAATAGATTGGAAATAATCTCCAGGGGACCTTTGCAACAGCTTGCGGACTGGTAGCAGTAATTAACAGAATCCAAACACAATGTAATCTACTTAAACACTATTACCATTTCCTATTTTTCCTTAAAATCATGATTATTTCTTGCTAGCTTCTTTGGCTCAAAAGATATATTTAAATTGCCCTACTTCTGTTCCCTCTATATCAAAAAGGAAAAAAAAAAAATGTAGCCTAGTGAGCCAGAAAGGAAAACAACATTTCTATAAGTATATAATCTTACTTTAAAACTGGCAAAGCAAATAGAAGTGACTAAAAATATTATATCTTTCTACATACGTTACCTCCATGTGAAAGCATATAATATGTGGTAGTTGCAGTTATCGGCTCTTTGTTTCTTACTGAATGTAAAAAAGTTCAAGCATAAATCCTACAAAAGGGGATTTTACTTAGATATTAGGAAGAGTTATCTTCCTTTAGGGGATTCTGAAATGCTGGAAGAGGAAACAAGGAAGGTTTTGGAATTTTCTTTTTTATGAGATTATACAGAAGAAAGTAACAGTTTTTAAGGACAGTTTATCAACAGTATTTCATAGAGAAAGAAAACATATACCTTCTCGTATATCCCATAAACTGATCGATGGGGTGACACTGTTGTTTTTTTGTTTTGTTTTCATTAATTTTTTTTAATGTTTATTTATTTTTGAGACAGAGAGAGACAGAGCGTGAATGGGGGGAGGGTCAGAGAGAGAGGGAGACACAGAATCTGAAGCAGGCTCCAGGCTCTGAGCTGTCAGCACAGGGTTTGACGCGGGGCTCAAACTCACAAACCTTGAGATCATGACCTGAGCCAAAGTCGGATGCTCAACCAACTGAGCCACCCAGGCGCCCCATTTTGGTTTTGTTTTTTAGTGAAAGGTGAGGACACTCTTTATTAAAGAAAATGCTTGCCTAGTAATGGTTCATAAATACTCTAGCCAAAATTATGAATTCATTTTGTTCTTTTGAGTAGCAAGATGATTCCAGAAATTATTTCAATAGTAACCATTCATCTAATAAAATGAAGTTCAGAAAGCAATTAGGTTTCCTAGTCACTGGTGAGCATGTATATAAAGTACAGATTCTGTGGGGCCCCCTTTAAAGCACAGTTTTTGTTTCACTGTGATATCTAAAAAAAAAAAATACGTATAATTTTTGAATATGTGTGAATGTGAATGTGTGTGTTCAAAACTAGCATTGAAATTAAAAAGAGATTTTGATCTAAACCCTGTTCCAATACATAATACTAATACAATGCCTGCATTAGTTTATGAGGGCTGTTGTAATAAACTATCACAAACTGGGTGGCTTAAACAAGTGAAATTTATTGTCTCACAGTTCTGGAGGTTAGAAGTCCAAGATCAAGGTGTGGGCAATGTTGGTTCCTTCTGAGAGCTGCTATCAGAAGAAATCTATTCCATGTTTCTCGCCTAACTTTTGGTAGTTTGCTGGCAATTTTCGTCATTCTTTGGCTCAGAGGAGCATCTAAATCTAGATCTAGACCAATCTAGATCTATACCTTCATCTTCACATGACATTCTCTCTCTGTGCGTGTTCAAATTTCCTTTTTTTTTTAAATAAGGACATTAATCATATTGGATTAAGGCCCACCCTAAAAAACTCATTTGAATTTAATTACTTTGTAAAGACCCTATCTGCAAATAATGTCACATTCTGAGATACTAAGGGTTAGGATACCACCATAGCTTTTTTTTTTTTTGGGGGGGGGGGTACGGGTTGGGGGAGACACAATTGAACCGATAACATATCCCCTAAGAGACTGATTACATTGATAGACTGGAAGATACGAAAACAATCAAGCAGATGTAACCAACCCAGATGTGTATAGTACTTTATTTATTATACAAAGATTAGTCCTCTATAATACCAGGACGCATGGGCATTTTAATTCTGTCCTCATATTGAACTAGCTCATGGATTCGTGTTTTAGAGATAAATCACCCATTGGTTACTTTTTTAAAATTCAGTTTTCGCAAAATTGAACAATGTGTAGACACAGCAAAAACTAAAACTGCCATACCACTGGAATGACTCAGAGCTATAATCACAGGTCACACAGGCACAACATTTTGTTCTAATGATGAATATCAAGTGGGCCTCACAAAGAAAACCCTTAAAATTAGTGGTTTCTCTGTGTGATATAGGCAGATTACTTCAGGCACCTCTCCTGAAACAGAATTCTTCCCAAGATGTGTATTAAAGCAGCTAACTTATTTTTTTTTTAATTTTTTTTTTAACGTTTATTTATTTTTGAGACAGAGAGAGACAGAGCATGAGCAGGGGAGGGGCAGAGAGAGAGGGAGACACAGAATCCGAAACAGGCTCCAGGCTCTGAGCTGTCAGCACAGAGCCCGACGCGGGGCTCGAACTCACGGACCGCAAGATCATGACCTGAGCCGAAGTCGGACGCTCAACCGACTGAGCCACCCAGGCGCCCCAGTAGCTAACTTATTTTGACAGAATAGAGAATAGAAAATATCACAAACGAAAAGGGATTTCCAAGTTTGCTAGTCCAACTATAGATCTGAAAACTATGCATTTGAGCAAATGACTTGTTCAAGGTAATCTAGCAAGTTAGGGTAGACCAGGAAAATAACGTGAAATTTGGTTTTCCCTCCAGGTTAATAATGTTCTGCTACTATATCCCCGTTATCTGGGAATTACCTCTCACCCTCAGAATTAGGCCCTCCGTGGCTACGTGGAGCCGAGAAATAAGTTTAGAATCTGTCACAAAGATCATGCTCTATTTTTGCACAGGCTAGAACTACAGTCACCCTTACGGATGCACACAAAGGCTGTGTTGTCTTAGAGCTTTACTTAAAATGTAGTATATAATTGTATCATTGTAATTATCTGCTTTCTCCTTTAAACCTTGAGTTCTCCCTAGATTACAGTATAACTGCCATGGTTTCAAATCTAAAAATCAGGACATGTAGTCTAATAATAGGCAATGTGTTTATCCCAATACGTTTCACTTGGCTCAGTATTTGTTTGAAAATCGCCCTTCTCTGAAAGTCTCAAACTGGTTTGGACACTTACATATAGGAGTGTTACATTGACATTCATGGTGGTATATGGCAATGGAACAATTGGAAGGAATGTTTAAAGTCAGGACCGCCCTGGATTGCTGGTGGGGTGGAAGAGCTATTAGGACACCATGGTTATGTCAAAAGCTTGAATGGGCAGGGAAGTGAGAATGATTGTAAGAAGGGCTCCACAAAAAACTCTTGCTTTTTTTTTTCAGTAAGTGACAACTAACAAAACTACCAAGGTGAATAATATGGAGTCATTTTTGTATAGGAATAAATACTGCCATCACCAGCACTGGGAGTAGGGCAAATGAGGCTAGGATGTAACATTTCAGGAAATGCTCGTATTCAATTCACTCTTGTGAATTCAGAGTGTGAATTCACTCTGTCCACAGAGTACCTCCTTAAATGTTACATGTTAGGTGCCTTTTACCTCTTACCCCATCCTCGTCCCCAGGATGTCTTGAGACAATCATTGCTGCAATACTATATACATCAATTAATTAAAGTGCATAATGATTATTCTGAATCTCCGAAACAAAACACGAAATCACTTCAGTAATTCTAGTAAGGCAGGGAAATACACGTAAAGGTTTTAAATAATTTAAAATTTTAAGTTTCAGCAAACAAGCGTTAAGCTTAAATTCTCTGAATATGCAGTCGACCAGAATGCTTCATCCCCGATACCACCACACGACTCCCGCAATGACTGCACCTTATCGTTGGCACACCAATGTAGATGGGCTTTCCCCTTTCCTGATTGGTCCAGAACAGTCACCTGACCCACGCTGGGCCCATTAAACAGTACCTTCAGAGAATTTGAAATTTAGATACAGAGACTGGAGGCCAGCAGAACGAGAGCATATTTATTGCCAAGTCATAGAGGCTGGGTCCACACGTTCCTGCATCAAAGTGCTGGCCCTTGCTGCCTAGTCTTGGCGGTTCACCACTTAGAGCCCATATGATGGCTTATCATCTTTTCAATAAGTCACCCTTTGGGCTGAAGTTAGCCATTAGCTTCTGTTCCTTGTAACTCCCAAAGCCGAAACAGAAACAGACTCTCCTCCGTGGCAGGAATTGTGCTAGGAGCGAGGGTAATGAGGACCGACATAATACGGTTTCCACCTTTGCACATTTCACAGAGCATCCATCAATGCTAAATGTGGTATTACTCTCACTTATTTGATTATTGCATAATTTATTTATATAGGCCCTTATCTTTTCTTCCTATGAAGAATTGCCCTGGTGTTGTTTGACGCTGGAAATTCTAGGAAGACAGAGCCTATATAAAGCTTGTGTATTAAATATAGGTTTTAACTAATGCTGATAACTTCATTTGTTCAGCTACAGGATACAATCTCTTAATAAAATGTTGCTTCATTTAAGGTAGCGTTTGATCCCGGTAAAATTTAAATATTAATCAGAGACATTTTGGAGGAAAAACCATTTTTTAAAGAAAAAGTTATTTTAGAGAAAAAAAAAATACCATAACCATAAGGTTCCCAGACAGTTAACAAGGGAGAAAGGAAAGAAAGTCTTTTAAATGCAAAACGCATATTTCGTGAATTTTTTTCATACTTTGTAAAATACATTTTGCTTCAAACACGCAACATCTTAGCAGCTGGAAACCTGTTGTGTGTTTAATTAAAAGGCCCACACATGTGTTTACAATACATAGAACTGTGGCCTGTGAACGGATCCCCGGGGTGTTGGGTCAGACTTTGGCCTCATTGAACTCCACTCTGGAGGTCATGGGAAAGGGGGTACTTGTTTGAGTTTTCTCCTTCCTAGTTCCACATTTCCTCCGCCGGCAACCGGCGTACAAACAAACTCATGTTCCAAAGGTGACGGACCCCCCTGACCTAATCTGCTCTCAAGTGCCAGACCTGTCCACACGTCCTCTGGAATAGACCGGCGTGTCTAACTCCCCCGGGACTCTCCCTACGGGATGGCACAGCTTGTCTCCCCCCCCCCCCCCCCAGGCCAGGCCAGGTTTCTCTGATCGATTTGCCTTTTGCTCTCTTCTTCCTCTGGGAAGGGAGATCCTGGGCACTGACTAGGGCAAAGAGAACGAAGCTGAGATGCTGATTCTCCCTTAATGAGCTCAAGTTCTCCAGATGGCAGCAAGCGCTTGCTCGTCATGCAAATTCTTGGCAGCAGGGAGCCTGTCAAGTGGCTACTGCTGCTTATTGTTACCACCACTCCCCCACCCCCTCCACGCAAACGCCGAAGAAATACCATCTGTCTACTGCGGGGCTGAGTGGTACTTTCCAAGTCCTGCAGTCGGTGCCGCTTAGCAGCCCTGTGCCGTACGTGCAGCCCAAACAGGAGTTGCCTCAAGATGGCACCCAGTCTGGGGAAGCGCTGAGCCAGGGAGGGCCACCCCAGCAGGCAATCCCCTTCTTCCCTGGCCTGGTCCCCACCTGGCTCCAGGCAGGGGCAGTTTGCGAGCCGACTTCTCCCGAGATAGCTATGGAACAAAAACAGCAAGACTGGTTTTGTTTATCCCTGCGGATTCTGAGAAAGGAACAAGATGAACTGAATTAGCAACATGTCTCCCTCCCTAGTGACCGGTGTAACCGAGAAGAGAACCGGTTCGAGAGCCCACTCCGGAAGTGAAAGGCACAGACTTGAAGAGAGAAAGTTGCCTGGATCATGGAGATGATTTCCTTTTGCTTCCCTTTCTCTCTCACAAACATCCTAACTCCTGAGTAATAATGAGCTCTTCTCAAATCTAAAAATTTTCTTACGTACAAATGAAAGCTGTCGCTCAAAAGATTCCAGCTCTACGGAAGGCTCAATACCTTGTCCATCACAGAATCCTGGGACTGCTGCAGTCATTCAATAACTGTTCATTTTTATTTTTATTGGTGTGCGTTTGGGGTCATATACACCAATGCAAATGAAAGCATAATCATAATATGCCATATCATTTCCTCATCCCTAATGTTTTCCTCTTAATCCCGGAGATACAAGAGTGGGTTGTCCATATGCCTAAATCCAGGTTACCCTACCTTCCTCTATTTGTGCAAATCTCTTTTATTATTTTTTAAAATTTTTAGTATTAATCCCCATAGACATAGACATCAACATGCACAAAGTATGTATAATCTCCACCTTTCTAATCTATCTTCCATATAGTTCCTTAGATAAGGATCTCTGAAAAATGCGCTACACGTACATTGCAGTTGTGTTCTTTTCATTTTGAAGTCATACATATATATGCGTATACAGTTATATGTAACAATGCATTGTGTCATTCCCAAATTTTCACCAGTGTTATGCTTTTTGATCTATCTCTTTTGCTAATCTTCCTCGCACAGGACATCACTTTCCACTAAAGAGCCTCCTCATTCTACCCTACTTTTCACTCTGCTTTTGAGAGGTGGAATGACTTTATTTCTTTTCTTTTCTTTTTTTTTTAATGTTTATTTATTTTTGAGAGATGCGCGCGCATGAGTGGGGGAGGGACAGAGAGAGAGAGGGAGACACAGAATCCAAAGCAGGCTCCAGGCTCTGAGCTGTCAGCACAGAGCCCAAAGCCAGCCTCGAACACATGCAATTGCCCCCTACCCTTTTGGTAACATAACTAACACTATGATAAACAGATCTTCCTACTGACAGGGAAAGAGTTCCTCTGGTGTGTACATTGAGAGCGGGATTGTTGGGTCACAGTTACCTCGATGGTTAATTTTACCAAGTACTGGTGATTACTGACCGAAGTGACTGCGTTATCTTCTCTCCACCAGCAGTTGATACTACAAGCACTTGATATTAGGAGGGTTTCTAATCTTTTGTCAGTCTGATAATGATGTCTCATGATTCTTTAAATTAGTCAATATCTGCTACTTACTATTTGATCCCTATCCCCATGCTCTTTTGAATTCCCGTTCATTTGTTTTATTCGTGATTGCCTGAATTTGTAGACTTTTTTGCTTATTTGCAGAAAACCAACTTGCACACTGTGTGTGCGTCCGTGTAATACAATTATCATTTGTTGGTTTGCACATTATAAGTATCTTCTTTTAATCTATAACTGCCTGTTAACTTTGCTGATGGAGTCCTTTGTTAAACAGAATGTTTATATTTGGATTTTGCCAACTATATCTTTTCCTCTTCTCATTTGTGATTTGGGATATTTTGAGGGTTTCCCCAAATGAGATCACAAAGTTAAATTCCTATATTTTTTTTCCACAAAAGCTTTAGATTTTTGTCTTTCAGATTTGAGTTTAATCTAGTCGGAGTGGATTTTTCTTCTTTTCTTTTTATATGGCATGAAGCATAAATTTCAAATTTATTTTCCTTCATGTGGTGACCTAATTCTTCTATTCCTTGTATTAAAGAATCTGTCTTTTGGGGCGCCTGGGTGGCGCAGTCGGTTAAGCGTCCAACTTCAACCAGGTCACGATCTCGCGGTCCGGGAGTTCGAGCCCCGCGTCAGGCTCTGGGCTGATGGCTCAGAGCCTGGAACCTGTTTCCGATTCTGTGTCTCCCTCTCCCTCTGCCCCTCCCCCGTTCATGCTCTGTCTCTCTCTGTCCCAAAAATAAATAAACGCTGAAAAAAAAAATTAAAAAAAAAAAAAAAAAAGAATCTGTCTTTTCTTTTCTAATCTGAGGTGACCTCAATCATATTCTTTCTTTCCTTTCGGGACTCTACTCCATTTCATAATCTACCCGTATGTGCCTAAGCTAGTACTTCATTTTTAACAATAGTTTTGTGATATGCCTTAACTTCTGTTCGGACAAATCCTTTCTTGGCTCCTTTTAAAAAATTACTTTAACTGGAATGCCTAGGTAGCTCAACAGGTTAAGCGTCCAATTCTCGGTTTCTGCTCAGGTCATGATTTCACAGTTCATGGGATAAGGCCCCATGTTGGGCTCCACACTGACAGTGCAGAGCCTGCTTGGGATGTTCTCTTTCTCCCTCTCTCTCTACCCCTCCACCACTTGTGCTCTCTCTCTCTCAAAGTAAATAAATAAAGTTAAAAAAATTTTTTGACTGTTCATGGACCTTTATCTTCCTACATACATTTTAGAATCAATTTTTAAAGTTTACTCAAAAATCCTCCTGGGTTTTCGACTGAATTAAGATATAATTAATAGATAAAATTGTGAACATTTGAAATACATATATAATATTAAATATATCTTTAATTTTACTCATTTTTGTCCATTTATTATGTTAATAGTGTACTGATTCTTTTAAATTTTCTGTTATATGTAAATAAGGACGTGTTTGTGTCTACCCTTCTTGTACTTGTTATATCGTATCTCATTGACAAAAGCTCCCATAATGTTTTCTCATCACAATTGAAAATGGACATCTTGTGGGGTGCCTGGGTGACTCAGTTGGTTAAGTGTCCGACTTCAGCTCAGGTCATGATCTCAGAGTTTGTGGGTTCGAGCCCCACAATGGGCTCTGTACTGACAGCTCAGAGACTGGAGCCTACTTCAGATTCTCTGTCTCCCTCTCTCTTCGTCCCTCCCCGTCTTGCACGCATGTACGCTCTCACTCTCTCTCTGTCTCAAAAATGAATAAACATTAAAAAGAAAGAAAGAAAGAAAGAAAGAAAGAAAGAAAGAAAGAAAGAAAGAAAGCAAGCGGACATCTTGTCTTCTTCCCAACTGTTAACGGGTTGGACCTGAAACTCCTCCATGAGGGCTGATATTTGCTGTAGGTTTTTGTCACATAGCTTTGTCATGCCCAGAATTTCTTATGAGTTGAAATGACTCACATTATTTGGTGACACTTCAAAAGCATAAAAGCTTACACTTTCAAGTAGACCACTACAAAAAAGTGAGCGAGCGAATCTCACTAGCAGTCAAAAACGCTTAAAGTTTCCGTCATCTTGTTGACACCTACTTTTTCAGATATGAATCCAGCCATCTTTTTGATGGTATTTTGTATCCGTTACTTTCATTTGCTTTCTCATTTGACAAAACATGAGTTTCAAGACACAAAAAGCATTTGCTTTCCACTAATCCTACAGTAATGGAGTAACATACCTTAACTTTGACATGCTCTAACAGTGGAGCACCAGCCTTGACCTACTTACAAAATCAGTATTCATGTATTTGTTTTATTACCTGAAACTTCCCAAAACACTGCACCATATTCAAATCTCCATCCCTTGGTTCCTTTCTCTTTATTTTTTCCATGTAGCTGTTAAGGTCTCATAAAGTTAGGTCTTCATTTGTTTCCTTGTATTTGGGATTATACACGTGTCAAGTAGGTTTATTCCCGTCTTCAAAACCTCACTCCCTTCCTTGATAATAAGGGCATATGATTTCCTACTGCCATCAAATCTTTTATAAATGGGAGAATGAAAGGATAACAGCATAAAAGATGGTACTTTAAGCACATAATAACTCTTACATTTAAATGTGTAGAGTAGTTGGGGCACCTGGGTGGCTCAGTTGGCTAAGCATCCGACTTCAGCTAAGGTCACGATCTCACGGGTTGTGAGTTTGAGCCCCTTATCGGGCTCTGCATTGACAGTTCAGAGCCTGGAGCCTGCTTTGGATTCTGTGTCTTCTGCTCTCTCTGTGTCCCTCCCCAACTTGTGCTCTCTCTCTCTCTCAAAAGTTAAATAAATAAGTATTAAAAAAAAATTTTTTTTAACAACACTGCTGTTGTGTTTTCTATATCAATTGGCATGAGTCTTAATAAATACAAGTTCAATTCAGTTCAATTTAATTCTCATTGATAGTGAAGACAAATATACTGGAAAAGACATAGTACAGTGGTTCTTTTATTTTTTTTTTTTTTATGTTTATTTATTTTGAGAGAGACAGAGACAGTGCGAGCTGGGGAGGAGCAGAGAAAAAGAGAAAATCTCAAGCAGACTCTGCACTGTCAGCTCAGAGGCCATGTGGGGCACAAACTCAAGAAACCGTGAGATCATGACCTGAGCTGAAATCAAGAGTCAGACACTTCACCGACTGAGCCACCCAGGCGCCCCTAGTCCAGTGGTTCTTTTTTTTTTTTTTTTTTTTTAATTTTTTTTTTCAACGTTTATTTATTTTGGGGACAGAGAGAGACAGAGCATGAACGGGGGAGGGGCAGAGAGAGAGGGAGACACAGAATCGGAAACAGGCTCCAGGCTCTGAGCCATCAGCCCAGAGCCTGACGCGGGGCTCGAACTCACGGACCGCGAGATCGTGACCTGGCTGAAGTCGGACGCTTCACCGACTGCGCCACCCAGGCGCCCCAAGTCCAGGGGTTCTTAAATGTTAGCATAAAGCAGAATCATCTGAGGGCTTATGAAAGCATAGATTTCTAAGCTCCATCCCAGAATGTCAGATTTAGAAGGTCTAGGGTGGAGCTGCATATGCATTTCTAGTAAGTTCTCAGGTGTGCTGATGCTGTGGCCCAAAGAACCACTTTAGCATCCCTTGGTACGATTACTTTCATTTAATATTGATCTTCTCATAGACAAATAATTTTTTATTCTAGATTCAAGCTGCATTTTGTGTTGTGAGCCAACAATCATTACATCTTTAACTTATCCCAATGTATTTCACTGAAATATATGAAATTGTTGCTATTCATCCAGTTTTAAGCATTAAAATTGAAATTGCATATGATTTAACCTAATTTTAAACTTAACCAAGGGAAAATTTTTTCAATATTTATTTTTATTCAGACAAAAAAGCCTCCTGATTACAGTCTTCACACAGTCAAGTTCTCAGCCTGAAGAGTCTGGTTACTTCCTCAGGCTCAAGTTACATCTTGCTTAGTTCCACAGAGGAGGATAATAGGAAGAAAATGTTCTTTGCCTGAGATACAGCATACAGTTAGAAAATTCTTGAAAACCAAATAGTGTATCTTCAAAGGAGTAGGTCATAGCTTTGGGGATTAATTTTCTTTGTTAGGCTTCTTTTCATGTCAAAGTACTAAAACTGAAAGTTTTTTATTTACTTTGAGAGAGAGAGAGAGAACGCAAATGGGAGAGGGACAGAGAGAGAGGGAGAGAGTGAATCCCAAGCCGGCCCCACGCTGTCAGTGTAGAGCCTGATGCAGGGCTCGATTTCACAAACCATGAGATCATGACCTGAGCTGATCAAAAGTAGGTCGCTTAACCGGCTGAGCCATCCGGGCACTCCAAAATATCTTCTGATATGCCAGACAATTTGCATCAAACAATAGTTTTATGGGTTAAATATCAAGAAAACAGATGTGGATGAATTAGACCATTTTTTCCTTAAGGTATACTAGAGGTTTAAAAATCATAGCTAACAAGGCATATTCAGTATTGTTGGATTTAACTCAAAATACTAAAAAAAAAAAAAAAAAAAAAAAGAAATTTAATTAAAAAAATATAATTGTGCAAATTTGAATGTTTTTCTAAATTTTTCCCCAGTTTTCACATTCTTTTTTATTTTCTTTTAGAGAGCATGAGTGGGGGAGAGTGGCAGAGGGAGAGAGGCAGAGAGAGAGAGAATCTCGAGCAGGATCCACCCTCAGTGTGGAGCCCAACACAGGGCTCAATCCCATGACCCTGGAATCATGACCTGAACCTAAATCTAGAGTCAGATGTTCAAACTACAGAGCTACCCAGACCCCCCCACCCCCACATTTCTTTTTTTTAATTAAGTTTATGGTTTGGGGCGCCTGGGTGGCTCAGTCAGTTGAGCGTCCGACTCCAGCTCGGGTCATGATCTCGAAGCCCGTGAGTTCAAGCCCCTCATTGGGCTCCGTGCTGACAGCTCAGGGCCTGGAGCCCGCTTCTGATTCTGTGTCTCCCTCTCTCTCTCTGCCCCTCCCCCACTTGAGCTCTGTCTCTCTCTGCCTCTCAAAAATAAAGAAAAGTAATAAAAAATTTTTTTTTAATTTATGGTTTGTACTATGCCCAGAAACACAGCAGGATGTTCAATGATGTCCCAATCTATTAAGAAAATTCTTATGTTTAAGTCTTAGGAACAAAGTTCTTGTTCATGGTTGGGTTTCCTATGTAGAAAATCAATTTGTGAGTCTAAAATGAAACCAATTTCTAATGACAGGCTTGGGAATTTAGCTATGACAGTCATACATACGAACTGCTCCTGTCATCGTAATAACTTCCAGCCAATCAGACTAACCGAGTCTTTGTTGTACCCAATTCTGCTGCAAGTGGAGAGCCAGTGATTCTAATCTTCACATTTAAATTGATAGTACCTGGGAAATTGGACTGTCAGTGAAGAAATTTTTTAATTGTCCAAAATATGTTTTGCCCTGTTGAATTTCTTCATAAATGCTATTTTTTACAAAAAAAAAAAAAAAAAGCATTTTGGCAAACAAACGATCATTTTTACCCTTGTCATAACATTTTTAAAAAATGACAGAATATTTTGTCATTCATAACCACAACTGTGTTATTCTTTTCTCATTATGTAGGTAATTTTATCCCATTCCATCTTATTTCTCCTTTTTTTTTTTTCTTTTCCCTGAATAACACAACCTGGTACAAAGTGGTTAGTTTTTGTTTAAATTTCTACATCCAAACTTTGCATCGTATAGTCGTGATATTGGCTTCTTCTGTCAGCAACTACTCTGTGATTCCAATATCTTACTGGGTATGACTTGGGAAGTGGGAAGCTTGTTTTAACTTACATAAGAACATGGACTTTTAAAACAGAGAAACGTGCATTTTAATCCTAATTATGCCATTAATTATCTCTGTGACCTTAAGCAAGTAACTTACTTTCTTGAAATCTTAAATTTTTCCCTTTTAAAATAAGTATATAAAAACTTGCCTCTCTGTGAGAAAAATCAGCACAGGTCCTGAAATTTAGGTGAAACACAAAAGTTTTGGAAGGCAATAGTATTAATACATTACCTGAAAATACCATATTTGAAAAGTTAAAAATATCAGATTAACCTCCATCATATCTGAAGCTGATTTGAATTTTAAGAAATTAATTCATCCCACAAGTATATATCTTACATATCTGTCAAGTTTGGGATTTGGCTTGCCCATGAAATTTACATCAGAGTTTAGAGCTACCCAAGGGAGCAACTTATAGGGTGAGTCCCTAAAGCAATGTAACAGCCAAGCAGTCTACTAGGAACTTTGTACATAATCCACAAAATACTACTTTGAACGAGGTTTTGGTCTCTTTTTCCCCAAAGCCTATGTTCTATTTCAACATCATACTGTGAAATAGAAGCCTGGGTCTTACTCCTGGCAGAGCAGAGCTTTGTGATATCTCATCCTATCTAATATATCACATCTCCTAACATGCCATTATTTTACAGATAGCTAAGAAAGATTAAACAGCTGACCGTGAAATTATAGCTCATCCTTTTTTCTCTTAAAATTTTAATTTCATCCGTACTAAAGGAGCCCATTTAGACTCATTCAGAATTATATATTAGTCTTATGCATGCGTGTATAGAAAGGAAAACATAAGCAAAATTGATAGGTGAAGGCATCTGAAAGGCTTTTTCATATTTCAAGTTCAACTCTACTGAATCATGTTTTGTACAAGAATTGTTAACGTCTGTGATTTTCCACACAAAAGCATCATCTGTGCCATTAAGAGCATTGGTGATGCAGCATTTCTTACAAAAGAGCTCTATCATCGTGTCCGGAATTTTCTTCCAAGCCCCTGGCACTAATCCTGCCAGTTTTTATGCACATGTGCAAACAATAGCATCCACAATGGGAGTACCACCTAGCCATCAGCAATTGTAAAACAACTAATTTCAGAGGTAAAAATATGAAAAATGTACATCTTGGAATCAGTAAAATGCAGTGCTTGCTGAAAGAGTTATAACTGGTTAAGTAGAACTATTTTACTGGTTTATAGAAGTTGATACCAGTTTTTGAATATAAAAAGATAGTGTTCTGTTGATTTGTATTTTGTCCCATTTTTTTTTCTCCTTTATTCTTCTGGAATTACTATTTGTCTCTGACTCTCCTAAATTCCATGAAACAGAAACTGACCACAGTGACCAAGGCAACCAGGGATTTATTTTTCTCACATCACAAGCAAGACTCGAGGTAGAAACTCTAGGGCAAGTGGGAGGCACCACAATGCGAACCAAAGATCTACGCTGCTATTTTTATCTGCTGAGGCTCAAATGTTGTCATATGGTCATGGTTGCAAGATGGTCAGTGCCTTATGGCCACATCCCCAAGAGGAACTGGGGAAGAACAAAGGGTGAACGTCATCATGGAAACACCAGTCCTTCTTCATCGGGTTTCTTCGTACATCCTACTGGCTGGCACTGGGTTATACAACAAACCTAATTTCAAAAGAGTCTGAGGGGAGAAATATTTTTTTTAACTGGGAATATTGCTTCTCCGATTATATGGGGGCTCTCTTGGTAAAAAAAAAAAAAAAGTGGAAGATGATTATTGGTAGGAAAGTAGCTCAACCTACTTACTATCACTCTATGGCCCCCAAAGTTCAAAAGTATGATGTCGTATGCTTGCCATATGCACACGGAAGGTTTTGGTTTTGCTAATGCAATTGGGTAGGACTTTACTGGGAGTTAAAGAGATCTCTTTGATAATGTAACTAATTAATATATTGTACATCCTTGTCTCCATAAAAAGCATTAGCTGTAAAGTAAAAACAAATAAAAGACATCAAAACACTTAAGAAGAATTAAAGGCACATAATATTGTCACAGTTTTCTAATCCAGAACATTGCTTTACACATAACAAGCATTTAATGAATGTATATAGTATGAATCTGTAAGTATTTGGATCACTTTTCTTTTTTATTTATTTATTTATTTATTTATTTATTTATTTATTTTTTCAACGTTTATTTATTTTGGGGACAGAGAGAGACAGAGCATGAACGGGGGAGGGGCAGAGAGAGAGAGGGAGACACAGAATCGGAAACAGGCTCCAGGCTCTGAGCCATCAGCCCAGAGCCCGACGCAGGGCTCGAACTCACGGACCACGAGATCGTGACCTGGCTGAAGTCGGACGCTTAACCGACTGCGCCACCCAGGCGCCCCTGGATCACTTTTCAAAAGACTCAGATTTTATTTTTTTCCTACATCACACTGGGAGGACAGATCCCTATGAAAGTGATGTAATAATAATCCCTTACATGTGTATAACATTTAACCCCAGGTACTTTCTGCCACATTCAAATTTCAACTTCCAAAAAGTTAAATTATAAGAGATATTTACATATTAATCATAAATTGCTATAATCTTTCCACTAGCAAACAAAGCAATATGTCCTTTGATATACAGTCACACTTGCATGAAAGTTTCACTTCTGAAGTGTTTACCGTTGCTTCTTCACCTGTCTCACCCTCACCTTTTCTCAGCCTTCTGTTCCTCTTAACAGTTACTTTAACTCTTTCACCCATATATAGACTTGAACTTCGCTATTTTTCAGGAAATCCTTACACTTATATCATGATTCTTTGTTATTCCTTATACCAGTAAGGATAAACCATTGCAAACTCTCCCTTTGTAACTAGGCTGCCCTTCCTTCTCTCTCCATCTCCAGTTGTCTCAGTTTGCTGGATCCTGCTTCCACTAGGCATGTGCAGAAAATGCACTTTGCTGTGATCCTTCTTACTCGGACCCTTCTCTTAGGAAGATACTGCCTCGACAACCGTATAATTCTACAAGTTTTTTATCCGGAGTCATCACTTATGCAATTCCACTGACATCTGGTTTGTACTAATTTTTAGGTCTCTTACAGACAATTGCCAATCATTACAATACTCGAACCTTCAAGTTTATTGATTTTCAATTTCACAATCATTATTAGACTTCATTAGATCTTACTGTATAGCACATTCCTGTGGAGGGTTTTGGGGGGTTTGGTTTTTGTTTTTGTTGGTTGTTTTTTTTTTACTGTTTTGCAAGACTTTTGAGGTTCTTTCTGTTTATAAAAGCCTACATAATCTATATTACTTTTTATCTCCATTATATGCTAGGCTACTAGGAATCGGGGAATTATGTCTAAATAATCTCTGTACTTCTACAACCCAGCAGGGTCTAGAAATACACAATAAATTGTTGGATGAATGAATGGCTCTCCTACCACATTTTTTATTGTTCCCCTTTACAATTAACGATCTGTTTAAGTGATGTGCTCATTTCACTAGTCATTTGACATGAGCAGGCTGAATCCAAGGAGCACCCTCATCATTGTTCCTGTGTTCAGCTTCTAAAGTAAACATACACACATCAAACTTGAAGAACATCCAGACTGATGTGCCTGGAATCTTATTCTCTTTGGGCAAACACTGTGAGCTGCCTTCCTGTTTGCAGTGTTGTTTCATTAGGTCATGAAAAGGGCTCCATCAGAAGGCTGGCATGCCCCATTAGTGGAATTACACTCAACTAAGGTTCAAAAAGTGTTGGCAACAAAAAAACACTTGATCCATACTACTGGTTTTTATACGTTACTTTGCTGACTTCTCTACTGCCTAGGTTTTCATGTGCATCTTCTTCTCATCACAGAATACCCCAAGAATTTTCGTTGGCCCTTGATTTCATGTATCCAACATTTATTAAACACCTCTTTGGAAAAATGCACCCCCAACCCCACTGCTCATGCTCCAACCATCCCAGAGTCTAATCTCTCCTAAATTGGCCTACCCCTGATACTAATGCTAAACGTTTTTGTAGCCATGTGAGTGATTGTCCTATTGGAAATGGTATCCACTGAAGGTAGAAGGTAATCTCTGTGGTAATGATACTGAAATGATGTAAACTATAAAACTGAAAACTATGACTTCAAAGACAGATTTTAGAGAGTGAATAAACTGAGTTCTTTTCTCCTCTGCAGCTACATTCTCCGGAGCCTACAATCTAGATATTATTGAGGAGAAAGACGACTACTACCATATGGAAGTCAAAATGAGAGTTAGGCAAGGTGGTCAGCATAAGTTTGGACCAATGACTGAGGAACAACAATACTGAGGAGCACCAATAACCAGTCAGTAACTTAATTTCTGAGTAATAATTATACTCAGTTGCTATCTAGTATATTTAAGGAAGTTGTGTTAAGGGCTACTGGTCATGCTGTGTGGTAGTAAGGGACAGGCCCATGTCCACCCATTTCAGAAAGAGTCAAGGAGAGTGCAGTGTTCCTTGAAGCCAAAAGGAAATGGCAATTGTGGTTAGTGAGATCCCAATGGAAAGGACCAGCTCCTGGGGTATGTTGGTGTTCTGAGCACCAGCAACCCTCCCTACACTGGGATTTGTCCTCTACTGCTAAACTTGCAATCAAATAACTTGCTATTATTGGGGGCGCCTGGGTGAATCAGTCAGTTAAGTGTCTTGACTTCTGCTCAGATCATGATCTCACAGTTTACGGGTTCAATCACCACGTCGGGCTCTGTGCTGACAGCTCTGAGCCTGGAGCCTGCTTTGGATTCTGTGTTTCCATCTCTCTCTGCCCCTCCTCTGCCCTCTCTCTCTCTCAAAAAAAAAAAAAAAAAAAAAAAAAAATTCAAAGAACTTGCTATTATTAAGAGATCTGGGGGTGGGGAATGGGGGGAAAAGGTTCCTACAGAGCATTCTGTGTGTTACTTATTTTGGATAGAAGGATAGAAAAATGAACAACTCTGACCAGAAGGAGCTTACATTCTAGGAGAACAAGTAACCAATGAAACAAGCAATTATAGTGTAGTATGTGACATGAAAATAATACGTACAATGTGAGGGTCTATCTTTCTTGGATACCTTCAATAACATAATAATTCTGTTTGTCTCTCCTTTTTAAGGCTTTCTTTGTTGTACTACAACAACCACAGAATTTTAAAACTTTAAACACTGCCCCCTATTACAATATAACAAACCCTGTGTTTACCATGTGAAATACCCTATAGTTTGCTGGGAGTCCTTAAAGCCATAGAATTAAATGATTCATTTCCTACGAACTTCAATTATACTAGATTTTTAGAGTAATGGCTTTATTTTAATATTAAAATAATCACTGAAATATTATAGAGTGTAAAATTAATGATCAAATTTTTTAATGTCGCTAGAGAATTCAAAGATATTCTGTGCTTACTTACAGCAAAGGTTCTATTCCCAGACCCTCAGGAGTAATGGGTGCTTAGTGGAATATTTTAAGAAGTCTTAATTAAAAATTGTAGTGAGGGGTACCTCGGTGGCCCAGTCAGATCAGCATCTGACTCTCAGTTTTGGCTCAGGTCGTGATCTCACAGTTTCGTGGGTTCGAGCCCCACATCCAACTCTGTGCTGACAGTGAAAAGTCTGCTTGGGATTCTCTCTCTCTCTCTCTTTCTCTCCCTATCACTCTGCACCCCCCCATTCATGCTGTCTCTGTCTCTCTCAAAATGAATAAACTTAAAAATAAATAAACAAACAAATAAACAAAAACTGTGATACCAGCCCACATGCCATGATTCTCCTTTTTAAAGCAAAAGATATACACATATACAAAGAATACATTTAATGTATATGTAAGTTATCAAGAATAATATAATGAAATACTGCATTACCCTTACCATGTATCTCATCCGGTCCCCCACACCACTACCCTGGAATTTTTACATTCCGTTTTTTGTTCAATATTTTTTATGACATACACATATCCTAAGCAGTATATTGCTTTTGTCTGAGTTGCATATTTGAAATTTTTTTTTATAAAGGTACTCCCACCGTGTTATCCTGCTGAAAATAAATTTTTCACTCACATGGGTGTTTGTAGCTATTGTTTACTGATTTTCACAGCTGTATAATTGACATGGTATAAAGAAGACCAAAAAAAGTTTTACATATTCTCATGTCAATAAACATTAAGTTTGTTTCCAGACATTCACTTTTATATACATGGCTGCTGTGAACATTACTGTCCGTGTTTCCTGGTGTACATGAGCAAAGATTACTGTGTTTATCTACGAGGGATTTTCTGGGTCATAGGAGATGCACATTTTTAACTCTACAAAAATAGTGCCAAATCGCTTTCCAAACTATTTATACCATTTCCTTTCCAAAATACATGAGTTGTTATTGCCTTATATCCTTTACAACATTCGTTATTGCCTGGCTTTTTGATATTTGCCAATTTGTAGAGTTGAAATGGTATCTGAGAGTTCAGCTTGCCCCTCCTCCGTGTCTTACAAAACTGACCTTTTATTCGTGTCTATTGGCCTCTGAGTTTCTTCTTCTGTGAAATGATACTCAGGTAGTCCTCCTCCCCTCACCCCTGTAGTTCTATTAAGTTATTCATTTTACTGGTTTTATTGTATTGATTTTGTATAACCGAGTTTAGTTAAAGGTGCTGCATGGACGATCTGTGCTTGACATGTTTATTTATGTGCTTGGCATGTTTTTTACGTCTTCTAATGAAAATAGTTCTTAACCTCAATGTATGTAGGTAATCAACCTTTTCATTGAAGTTTGTCCTTCAGTAGGAAAACTTCTTCCTATTCCTAAGTAGGAGTAAAGGTAAGAAATTGCTTCTCCTTTGAGGACCGAATATCATAGCAAATTGAGAAGGGCTACTGGCTGATAGTCATTTCACAGACTAGCCTGAATAACCAACACTCCCTATGTTCTCTATAAAAAAAAAAATTTGAATTTTCCAAGTTAATAAATTGCTTCTTTGTTATGGTCCATTGCAAACACCATCACAATATTTCCCTACATGTACTCTTCATTGCAAAGCGATCCAGCTACCTTCTTCCCTGGTGAGCCGGTCTCTTTCCACTCCTGGCATCTGGAGGATATCCATGTGACTGCCTTGGTCAGTGGAACTTTAGCAAATGGGTGCAAGCAGAGGCTTGAAAATTGCTTATGCTTTTGGAGTTTGCATTCTTGCAGCTTTATGGGATTCTGAGATATCTATGAAAAGAAGCCCGGGATAGTCTGTTAGAGGAGAGAAACCATGTTTTATTCGAAACAAGTTATCCTAGTGAGACCATCTTAGGAGCCCCAGTTAAGCTAGCCAGGTCCGAAGTACTCAACTAGCCCAGAATCAGGCGGACAATAGATGTTTGTTGTTTCAAGTAACAGAGTTTGGGAAGATGTGCTATGCATACAGCAAAAGCTGATGCATTACACAAGACTGACTTCTATTTCTGCTAATTATTTGTTTACGGGATCAGAGGCTGCTAGTGTCAAGAATTCATTAACTCCTTCTTCCTTTATGTAGCAGATGTTCCCCCTTGATCTAGATACATGGGCAGCTCTGGACTACATTTTCCAGCCATCTTGCAGCTATGTAAGGCTATGTGACTAGTTTTGGGCCAGTAGAATGTGAGTAACAATGGCAAGTTTAACTTCAGGGTGTCTTCTTAAACATAATACTGTTTGCATTGGACTCTCTCCTTGCCCCTTCCTCCACTCCCCTTGTGTGCACTGGAATGTAGGCATAGCATAGTTCACCTTTAACTAAGCAAGAAAAGAAAACACCCCGGGGGCGCTTGGGCAGCTCAGCCGGTTAAGGGTCCGGCTACAGCTCAGGTCATAATCTCACAGCTGGTGAGTTTGAGCCCTGCATCAGGCTCCATGCTGACAGCTCAGAGCCTGGAGCCTGCTTCAGATTCTGTGTGTGTGTTTCTCTCTGCCCCTTCCCCACCCACACTCTGTCTCTCTCTCTCTCAAAAATAGATAAACATTTTTTTTAAAAGTTAAAAAAAAGAAAAAGAAAAAAACACCTCAGGGGTTATTGTTTAGAGTCATCTGATTTCGAACTGTTCTCTGAAAATTTATTTCTATCATATTAAAGCCACTCTGTTGGATTTATTTATTATAGCAACTTAACCTGTATTTTAAATAATATATTTACCAAGAGTCAGTTGTGTTCATCTTCAAACTTATTTATCACAGATGTACTTGTTATTATAATTACATGATTTTTTAAAATATTTTACCCAATGAAATATGAGTGTAAAATAAAAAGAAGTTATTGTTTCTATGATAACTAATTTGAATATTTTGGAACAATTCAGTAAAGGCAAGTCACTAAAAGTTAGGTATGAATGAGACAATTGGCAATGACAGGGAGAAAATCATCAAAACCTGAAGGATTTTTCCCTCAGAAAATCACGATCAAAATGTCTTTAAATTCTCCCTTAAGGACAGAAGAATGTTGTAAGGATGTTATTATGTGTGAGATTTGTACAAAAAAAGATAACGCTAAAATCCAATTGGTAGACATATTTAAAGAAAAGACTTTGACTCAAGATTATAAATGTAACAAATAAAAGTAAATTAATACGCTTTAGGATAGTATAGAACATCCCAAAAAAACTTTTTTGTTTTAACTATTATTCCCTGATTTGCCTATTTTTTTTTTTTTTTTGATGAACTAAACAAATATTGGTCCTAATGACATTAGCTAAGAGAACACCCAACTATAAGCTCTTCAAGCATGTGTTGATCATGTCTAGATGAAGTAAAGTAGGATTGGATTTGGGGCAAAAACACAAGTGGTGAGAATGATAGCAACCAGAGTGAGCATGCACTTTGCAAAGGGAAACTACAACCTGACTCTAGGAAATTGTTGCCATGTGGCGTTCAACCAAAATTTCCAGATATTTCCATTTGGTAGAACTTAGACATTGGTGTGTGTGTGTGTGTGTGTGTGTGTGTGTGTGTGTGTAATCTGTAGGTTTTAAATGTCAAAACTGGTGGAGACTGGTAACTACCTATCCAAATACATTCTCCTCTTTCACTAGACCACATTTATCAAGCTTCTCTTCATTTATCTGGGGCCACATGACTAGGTTTTAGCCAATATCAAGTATGCAGAAATGATTGCTGTTTTCTTTCTGGGTCTGATGTATAACATGTTATGAGATCCTTTCTCCTTCCGCTGCTTGCAATGCTGATAACTGGAGCGTCCACGTAAGGCATGTAATGAAGAAGATAGAGTTGTCTTCATCCTAGGTCCATGAACGACTACATGAACAGAGTCCTTTCTCCACCTCCCAACCTGGAACACAGGAAAATCCAGTCTGGATTGAGTGGAGAATAAATGTCAATTGCAGTAGAGCAATTACATTTTGAGTTTATTGGTTATACCATTTAATCAACACTAACCAACGTAACTGTTACCAACTTCAATGTAAAATATTATGCAGGGCAAGATTCAGTCCTCTGAGCCCCCATTTTAGAACCTGCATTTAAGTAAGCATCTTCTTACATTCACCTCCCCTTCCAGAAAATGCAGAGGCCATTTTATTATTTTTCTTCCTTCTGAGTCTCTCTCCTTTCACAGTCCTTTTTGAAAAAGACGATGAACTGAGTTACTTCTTTCTTTTCTTGTTTTCATTTTACCCTTCTCCATTCTATCCCTTTCTCTTTCTTTATTCTGCCTGTATCATTAGCTTTTCATTTTAGCTTTTCCTTTAGATTCCCTCCTTTTGAAGCTATCTGCACAAATGTGAAAACATTGCATGTGTCCAAACTCCCAACACCCACATTCTGACAATTCTGATTTCCTTGTCCATTTTCATTTTTTTCAGTGAGGTTTTCATAAATTATACCCACACCCTGGCCTTACGATCCTCAGCACTAATAAATATTTTTAAAAATAAATGGATCTGAAAGATGGCGATTGGAGCGAAGCGATGTGGAGAGGGACACCAGGTAACAATGCTCGTGTGCCAACGGTGACCCAAGGCCTCACCCCTTTTCCTGTTCCCTCACTCCACTTTTGCTGGCTTTCATCGCATATTAATTTTTCTTGCTAGCAACTTCTTTTCTAACAAATGGTCCAAACTAAATGGTAATGTTTTAAATAGATTTTTCCATGTGGTTCTTTGTAAAAAGCGCTAGTCTGCCAGAATGGGGCCCAGTTGTCACAACACTACCAGTAGCACTTGCTACAAATCGGGCACCATTCTAAATGACTTCCTGCAATTCAACGAGACTCACAACAAAAACTATGAGATTGGTAGTAGAAGTAGTATTGCCCCACTTTGTAGATGAAAAAACTAAGTCACAAAGTGTCCGTGTAAGTTTCTGAAGACAGAAACTAGGTGAGACAACTAGTCAGATGAAGAATTGGTATCGGAGCCCAGAGAGATTGGCTCTATTCTGACTCTAGAGCCTTCTCGGAACCCCAACACCACAAGCGACGATCCTAGGGCACAACAGAAGGATCTTTTCCAAAGTCCTACCAGAGAACCCCAGGTTTTGTAAGTCATGGTATAAGACTTGTTCCAATCAATCAGACATTTTCTCTGTACTTCCAACTGCTTTTCTGTGTTGGGCACCCACATCTTTACAAAGCTTTACAACATACTGCATCTAATTAGAATCTTCCACAGAACCTCATATCTCGCAATGCCTTCATTTTTGGCAGACATCTACAAAACAAATACGTTGATGGCCTCGTCTACATTTGGGTGCACCAGTTGTAATAGTTTCAAATTCTTGAATATTAAAAATACCTCTTGCTTAATTTTTTATGGACACAATATCTACATATTTGATAATATCTTTCATTTCCATCCAGAAGCTTTGTTAGGTAGATAATCGTAAATATTTTAATTTGGGGGAGGGGGAAACTACATTGACTTCTATGTATCCAAATGTTTAATATATACATTACAGCTGTTTTATTTATTTTGAGTACTATGTTGAGGTTCATGAAACACAGAGATTGAGATCTCAAAATCCTCCCATCACCTGGAGTATTCTTAGCTCCCTAGGGAAATCTAAACATCTTGGTCCCTCAGGAAATATTATAAAAGTGCTAGTCATCTTTTGTTTTGAAATTCAACATAAAATAGTATATACATCACCTCCTTCTCCAACAGGGTACAACAACTGGCAAAAACCTAATAAGGTAACTCCATGGCGTTATTAAACCAGTGGAGCAAGGTAACTCATGAAAGAATAATCTGAAATTAAAATTTGACTAGAATGCCATTCTTCACATTTTTCCAATACCGAGATTATGTATTTGTACACAATGCAGAACAAGAATTGTGGCAATTATCTGGATAATTTAGGCTAAGGACCACTTTCCCTGATAATAATCCACACAATTATAGTGTCTCTTTTTGGTTTGGCTTGAATTATTCAGGCAGCTGCCTCAATTTTTCCCTTCACTTTCCATCTATAGAGATAATACAAAATAAAAGGAAAACCATCATTGGAATTTTAAACAGTTTCACATTTCATTTAAAACATGAGACTTGTGGGGCGCCTGGGTGGCGCAGTCGGTTGAGCGTCCGACTTCAGCCAGGTCACGATCTCGCGGTCCGTGAGTTCGAGCCCCGCATCGGGCTCTGGGCTGATGGCTCAGAGCCTGGAGCCTGTTTCCGATTCTGTGTCTCCCTCTCTCTCTGCCCCTCCCCCGTTCATGCTCTGTCTCTCTCTGTCCCCAAAAAAATAAATAAAACGTTGAAAAAAAAATTAAAAAAACAAAAACATGAGACTTGTTAGGCTAGAGAAGTCATCTCAAGATGAAGGTAGTTCTACTGTGACCAAAACTGAATCTATTCGCAGTACCCTGCTGAAAGAATAACTAAGTTAAATCCTAGTTAGCATTCACAATGCTCTCTCCATATCCAACTTTCCAAAGTTAGGCAAAGAAAAATTATCAAACGTCTATTTTGCAGACAGGTACAGCAAAGATGAAAACAAAAATAAGACATTTGTCCAATAACAAACTTTTTTTAATACGTGAAAAACTCTTCACATCAAACCCAATAGTCTAACCACTATAGAAACCCCAAAATAGGGGCGCCTGGGTGGCGCAGTCGGTTAAGCGTCCGACTTCAGCTAGGTCACGATCTCCGTGAGTTCGAGTCCCGCGTCAGGCTCTGGGCTGATGGCTCAGAGCCTGGAGCCTGTTTCCGATTCTGTGTCTCCCTCTCTCTCTGCCCCTCCCCCGTTCATGCTCTGTCTCTCTCTGTCTCAAAAATAAATAAACGTTGAAAAAAAAAAAGAAACCCCAAAATAACAAAATTTTCTAATCAAGGAATTGAAAAGTCACACTTTTTGGTGGTTTTCTCCTTTCATTGTAACAGCTTCTAAAATATAGGAAGTTTTCTCTAGATTAGTAATATCAAAAACATTTGGAAACTTTCTTAAGTTCTGCCCCCTTAATATCTTGCTAGTAAGCTAAAGGTCTTAATTTTGAAAGTCACATAGCTTGACTCAGCCAACCAAAGCAAAATTAAGAGGAAAAAAATAAGAAAGGGTAATAAGACTATATTTGAGAACCCTTATTCTTCACAAAATCATTTGAATCCAATGGGTTGTTTTTGATGTTCCCATTTTGTGCTAAGCACAAATGAATAACCTCATCATGTAATAGAATGAGTCTAGTGTTTGAATGGGTTCTTTGAATCAGAAACTTAATAAAAACCTAATCTTCATCTTGAATTTTACTTAAATATAGTTATCTAAGCAGTTATCTAAGCTAAATTAAGCATGAGTACAAAGTAAATGCCAACTAACATGGAGATAAGATCCCAAAGTGGTTCTGACATTTAGATCTAGGAGTTGGTCTCTCACCAGGTGTTGCTCTTGTGATCCTATTAATCAGAGAAGCAGATCAGAAACTTGGAAAACATTATCTAATTACGCAGGTCAGATCCCTATGGGGGATAGATCCCAGAGTCCTATAGGATCCAATTTCTAAAGGATAAGACTTGGACATATGTATTTTGAAATTTTTCCATATGTGATTTGATGCCTATCTTGGCTAAGAACTACTGGCTGATGTGTCAACTTGAATTTGCTAGAGCAATCAGTATCTTCCATGGTTCTGGTCCTGATACTCCTCCATTTTCATCACCCATGTGTTGCTTTTTTTTTTTTTTTTACACTGGTTCTACATCATCCCCTCATCTGCCTTGCCTACTTCTACACGTGATTACATCGAGCATTACAATTATTCTCGCATGCATGGTGGAAAGGAAGAATAGAATGGCTGCTATAGACCAGGCTTTAAACTGGGAGGTGTAAACTCTTTAAGCTGAGAATTAGGCTCTTGGGGAAATGGCCTCCACCATCAGGGTCCCAGAGCCTTGTAGATTCTCCACATCGCCCATATTTGTCATAGTTCAGTGCCAGGGTTATGCCCCAATCCATCGCAGTTCTGATGAACTGTTGTTTCCCTTCACGTGCCTTCCCAGGCCTCCCTTATCTCTCCCATATTGTTCATTGTGATAACTAGCAGGGACTCCAATACATAATAGACTTTGATATTTATATTATCACTAAAACTAAAACCATCATTGTAGGCAGCTGAACTCTAAAACTCAATTGGTTCTTTCTAATAAGGCCATATCACGCAAGTATTTCTATGAGGATATTATGGAAATTTTGTTACGTGGCCATGATCGCCCACCACACTTTAAAATGTTTATAGATAAACATATTGTACCTCTGTTTTATGGCACAGAGCTTTGTGTTTCTGGACTTGTATTTATTTGTGCTTGAGATTAGAACTGGAAGGTTGTTTTATTTTGCTAGGAAATGCCGCCCTAGCCCACCAACTGGGGGTCAACCCACCTATAAACAGAAAGCACCCATATTTTAAAAATTTCTAAAAAAGGACATCACCTTATCCTCCAGTTTGTTGATAGGTAACACATACAGATTCACCTTCGATCACGGACACAGGAGACACCTGCACTTCGTATTCTTTCCAGGGCACGACCCCGGACATTCTGCCATTCGATTCTTATGAAGAACTTACTTATAAATCGCAGCAATAATAATTACGGAAGGTTTCCTGAAGGACATGTAATCCCATCATAAATACACAAAATATATCTTTTCCTGCATCAAGCCGGACCTTCAAAGGCTATCTATCTGACTACACTGCTCGCTCCCTCATAAATATCTTACACATACTTCAGGTGGTACTTCAGGCTGGGCCACCAGTCACCTCCTTGGCTTCTCTGACAATAACAAAAATCAGCAATTCTCTCGGGTTAGCTCCAGTACTAACTGCAAACCCATGTCTTGAAGAAAGAACAGAACCACAATAGAATTAGGCTCCCGGGAAACTTTGCTCTGTCATCCAGAAAGCTCTACAGTTCCAGCGATCATCTCAAACCCCAGGTCCGCAGCGGGAACTTACTGATTCCACCATTTCTGCCCCTACGAAATCATCACTTCATCCCTCGCTCTGTGTGTCCTTTTCACTGTGTGCCTATTTATTGTTTCAGCTGCCTCTTGGCCTTTGCAACCTCACTTTTCTCTCTGTGCCCTTTGGTTCCTGCTCACACTTCCAAATAATTGCCTCCCTCTGTGTATCTCTTATCTTCAAATGCTCCAAAAAAAAACATCCAATTGTTTCCTCTCAACTTCCATCATCCTTTCTGAGCAAAGCTTTTTTGTCAGATGTCCTTGTAGGCCACTAGCCAGTCTGTAAACATCAGTTGCTCTTGAGTCAAGTGCCCTCCCATCTGCAGGCCAATTAGCTGTGGCCATAATGTTTGTAATTGGGAGGTTGAGTTACCGTGTGTGTGTGTGTGTGTGTGTGTGTGTGTGTGTGTGTGTGTTGTAAGGAAGGCTGTACTGTGCAGAGCATGGCTATTTGTGGTCAAACCAACTATGTACGTTTTACACAGATCCGTAAGAGAAATTTCTCTCACATCTCAATACAAGTAAAAGCTTGGCTTATCATTAGTTTCTGTTGCCTCTGCTCTTTTGAATATCACAAATTTTGTAAACAACACTCTTTAGACTGGCTACTCAAAAATTCAAGGTTAAATCTGTCAATCATTTCTGGCAACTACCTAGGATTTTATGGTCCGTGTCTGGAGCTCACCCTACCCATACTTTCATTTTCTTTTCTGTCTTCATTTTACTTCACTTATTCATTCTCATTTTTTAAACCTTTTGTCATATACGCCTATTTAAGCCACATCAAATCTTAATTTCAGAAGAGAGGAGATATAAAAAATGACAAAAGCTATAATTATCTATTCATATAATTTTCCATTTCACTAAACTATAAATTGTATTAAGGAAAGCAATCATGTTGTCATCTTTGTACCTATAGAACTTCATCCAGTTCTGATCCGCAGTAAGGATTTATCAAACGTTTGTTGAATGAATGAACGGTTCAGTGATTTTTACCAAAATATTGGATAAAGATAAATTTCATGCTGCAAGTATTGAGTAAAATGCGCATTTGGAAATAATATCTTTTTATGGAAATTGGCATATTTTTGATACAATCATGGTAACATTATTGTCAGATCTCAAATTCTGATTTATTATAGCTACAATATCTCTTTTATTTTCATCAAACAACACAGCTATAGTCACTAACAGCATGAAAGTGAGATTCTTTCAAGTTCATGAAGTTTATGAGAAAAAAAAACATGAATTACAGTGAAGACCAAAGCCAATACTTTAAAAGCAAATTGAAAGTTCCTTTAGAAATTGTTTTGGCATTACTATTCATCATTGTGACCTGACTCTGAATGAAGTTGTATTTTCATGTTAGTGTCCTTTGAAATATGTAATTCCATAAGCATTCCATTGTGGTAAAAGCTCCTGTGTCCATCCAAACAGAGAAAACACTGTATCACAAGTTACTCATGGCAAGTTTTTGGCAACTACTTAAAGGGGACAAAGAAGAGGAATTTAACAGAATTCAATCAAAGACTGGAGATACACATGAGAGAAAAACAAGGCCGAACAGAAAACTAGTAAAGTCAGCAGTATGCAACACTTTACAGGGTTTTAGAACTGCCCAGAAGGAATGCTGTGTGTAGCACGATACAACAGCTAATTGATATGTGTAACTACTTTAAGTTAAAGTAAAAACCTCGCCGTGCGAGACAGTAGGAAATCTGGCATGAGGATGTCATGTCATGTTTCTGGAGGGATAAACAGCCAGCCGGGATTTCTTTCCATTGCTTACGAGAGGCCAGGAATGCCATAGCGTCCTAGGGTCGGCTGGTGGGTGCGTCCTGTACAGTTTCAACACGTCGCTGAGGGTAACGTCCTGCACCACGTTCAAAGGCTGCCTGGAGAGGAGAGCAAGCCTTCGCCTTTGCTGTTGTTCCTCCAGTGCCCAGCTCTGAGCGCCCTCTTATACTGGAAGATAAAAGCCCTTGACCTTTTTACTTAAAACTGAAGTGCAAGATCATAGGAACTGATGATAGTCTACGTACGTTCCAGGTCTCTCCTGGAAGCAGTGACACATTCTCTTGGTTTCAGATTCTTATTTAGAAACTTTTAAAAGGGAAGCATCATGGAGGGTGAAATTTGGACTCCTAAAACTCTGCATTAATTATATACTGACTCGGCACTCTTAAAACAAAGCCCTTTGACAAGCGGCCATCAGATACCTTTCAGAGGGGGGAGTCTCGGCTGTTATTCTCACAGCGCCCGTGAAAGAGCACTGATCCTCTCTGGCTGGAGCTTTTGTTTCCAGCCCTTCTTTTTCAATGGTTGTCATGGAATCAACTTATTAACATATGAAAAGCCATACACAACTCTTTTCCCTTTACCCCTACCTCCCCGACCACCAAAGCCTGTTGCTAAAGCCTTAGTCCTTAATATTCATGTAAAGGAGGGTGGGGTGTGAGAACAGAAATAAAATTGTCGGTGAAAAGAAAAAACAAAACAAAACAAAACAAAACAAAGACGTTTTCAATTTGCATCCTCTGGGGCAAAAATGGTTGATTTTTTTTTTTTTTTTTTTAAGTGAGAACGTTCTCAATTTCTATCTTTTCACTGACTCTCCCCCAGATTATGATAACTGTAGTCTCCTACCCTATCACAATGATTTATTCACCAGAATTGATTTTAATTGCTTCATGAGTCAAAGGAAAGACTTGCATGCTTCTCAATGTACTATGTCAACGGCTTTTGCTTCATTTAGGGTTAATTTCCGTGGTTAATTCTCACATGCTCTTAAAAATAATTTCTAAATTCCCTTAAAATTTTCACTTCACAATTTTCTTTGAAATAATTTTTAAATTGCTCTAAAATTTTCTGGAAGTGACAGAAATTTGTATTTGATTTTGTTCAAGTGAGCTTATGGGTTTGCTGCACTGCAGCTCGTGAAAAAGGCTAGAGTTGTGTTTGTCTTAGAATTGTCTGAGTCCTTAGCAATAAGCCACCTCTTGTCTCTTCTTGTGTATGTAGTCAAAATGATACATTGTTTTTTGCGTGTAAAAGTAAATCTTGCCAACTCCCCCCAAATACGCTTATGTAACTGACTTGGAAAGGCTCCGAGAATACTAACAGATAGAGAGGAGACTTCTTCAAACAAAAACAACCATCTCATGAAGCACATTATAGTCGACATACTACAGTTATGTAGACGAAACTCCAAATACCACCTGCAAAACATTCTTGCACAGCATATAGACTTACCATTTTCCAACTTCCAGGCAATTTCGCAACCCCGTCCCTATTTCAGTAATCTTTAGTAAACTTCTAGTAGGCTGAATGATGAGAGTCATTAAGTGCTAAGAGCTTTATATGGCTGATTGAATACTCATGACAAACATAGGAACAAAAATGGACCACTTCTTCACTTTGGGGACTTATTATGCTCAACTGGGAACATTCTTTGAAGGAAAGAAATTCTGGTAAAATAGGCCAACTTGGACCAAGTTGATTTGGATAATCCACCTGGATAGTCCACAGATTATGTAAAATAGGATTCCTTTGGTTGTCATCAGCAAACAGCAAATTCAAACAAGAAAGCCAAAGGCGAGGATAGTCATGAACTCTTGTAAGTAGAAAATCCCAGAGAGGCCCTGACTTTAAGCATGACTAAATCTGGATGTCAACGAACATCCAATATTTGTCTGATCCTGTCTCTCCTCCCTCCCTCACTCCCTTCATCTCTTCGCCCTATTGGTGTTTTGTTTTGGTTTGGTTTGGTTTGGTTTGTTTTGGTTTGGTTTTGAGAGAGAGAGAGTGTTCCTGGTAGGGGCAGAGAGAGAATCTTAGGCAGCCTCCACTGTCAGCACAGATCCTGATGTGAGACTTGATCCCACTACCCTGAGATCATGACCTGAGCCTAAATCAAGAGTCAGACACCTAACCAACTGGACTACCCATGTGCCCACGCCTTGCTGGGTTTTTTTTGGTTTTTTTTTTTTTAATTTTTTTTCAACGTTTATTTATTTTTGGGACAGAGAGAGACAGAGCATGAACGGGGGAGGGGCAGAGAGAGAGGGAGACACAGAATCGGAAACAGGCTCCAGGCTCTGAGCCATCAGCCCAGAGCCCGACGCGGGGCTCGAACTCACGGACCGCGAGATCGTGACCTGGCTGAAGTCGGACGCTTAACCGACTGCGCCACCCAGGCGCCCCCTGCCTTGCTGTTTTTTGAAAGGGCTGCCATACGCACCCTTACAATGAAGACTCCCTCTGAGCACCCCAAGAAAATGGCTGAAGGAAGTTCCAGATTCACATCCACTCTGAAAGAGGTCACTCCTCTCGCCTGGTTCCCATGTCGCAAAACCAGGGGAAGATTCTGACTGGCCCTGCTTGACTCATATGCCCAATTTTAAACTGTGTCTTTAAAGCTAGGGGAATAGTTGCTGCAGCCTACTGCTATGGCTGGAGGTGAAATGTCTGTTATGCAGTAGGAGAGATGAGAAAGCTTCCTGAGAATGGGTAATAAATCTACAGCTACTTATAATCCACACAGGCCTTTACTCCTCTGTGTTTGAAATGAAATATAACTCAAGGGGCGCCTGGGTGGCGCAGTCGGTTAAGCGTCCAACTTCAGCCAGGTCACGATCTCGCGGTCCGTGAGTTCGAGCCCCGCGTCGGGCTCTGGGCTGATGGCTCAGAGCCTGGAGCCTGTTTCTGATTCTGTGTCTCCCTCTCTCTCTGCCCCTCCCCCGTTCATGCTCTGTCTCTCTCTGTCCCAAAAATAAATAAACGTTGAAAAAAAAAATTTAAAAAAAAAAAAAAAAAAAAAAAAAAGAAATATAACTCAAGTTCACTCGGGCTTTCTCTAATAACCAGCTTCCTTAATTATCCAAACTAGTGAAGGTAGTAGAGGTGTGTTTACTATCCTGAAAATGGAAAGTATTAAAATGTCCTTCAGTAAAAATTTATCTGGTACCCATGCAATGTGAAGTCTTTGACAGGCTGGAATAGATGGTTCAGTGCTGGGGAGACACAGTGGAGGCCCGATTCGATTGCGATAAAGCTCTTTAAAAAATAAAAATCAATCAATCAAGATATAGGTACCTGGTTCCTACCGTGAGACCCACGCTGTGCTTTGCACCCTGGAAGAGAAAAAAAAATGACAGACATCCAGGCTATCAGACGATAGAAGTAATATGTAATGAGTTCTCTACACAGCCTGGAGGGTAAACTGAGAAATGAAATCGGTTCTTGTCGACCAGAACAATCTATAAGAAAGTGATAAGGTAATGATTTCGCTTGTGTCTAAAGGAAGCCTTGAGCTTAGGCTCCCTAACTGCCTCTGAGCTTCCTGGACTCTGTGATGTCCTGCAAAGCCCCCATGGTAACAGAGGTGGGATGCAGGATTTGGCTTACCTGGGATCGGCATGAGGAATCTGTAAGACAACATGCTCATCTCCTGCGTGCTTACTGCCCTTCTCCCAGACTTGGGACGGATGTTCATGTGCTCATGTGATTTTTAAAGCTATCAGGACTGCATTGCCGCCTCCACGTGCTTACGGTTTTCACCTATTACACATCTGGGGGAAAGATGCTGTGCAAGAGAAGCCCAAGCCCACTTTACGACATCTCACCACCCCCCAGTCACCACACAAAACAGAAATGAATGGGAATCCCGGATGTGCAAATCTAAAACATCTCCTCCTGTGTGAACCCGTAAACCATTCTGTCACACGCACAAAGGCCTGTGTAGGCAAGAAGAGCCACCATTCTTTGGAACATCATTATTTGAAGACTTGTCAGGGCCTTAAGGAGTTTCTGCAATTCTGGTTCACTCCAGTCACTGATCTGTTTTTTTCTGGGGGGGGGGGGGTAGGGTGTGAGTGTGTGTGAGTGTGTGTGTGAGTGTGTGTGTGAGTGTGTGTGTGTGTGTGTGTGTGTGTGTGTGTGTGTTGAACCATTTGGGAGAGTTACCCACTGATAATCAAATGCCACTACACTCTGTATTCTTACCCAGAATATCTCATTCAACCGACCTAAAAATGTCCCTATACGCAGTGAATTATATTTCACTAAAAACATTCATTAGACATTCATATTTCTCTTAATAAATTAAAAAGCATCATTAAGGGGCGCCTGGGTGGCGCAGTCGGTTAAGCGTCCGACTTCAGCCAGGTCACGATCTCGTGGTCCGCGAGTTCGAGCCCCGCGTCGGGCTCTGGGCTGATGGCTCAGAGCCTGGAGCCTGTTTCCGATTCTGTGTCTCCCTCTCTCTCTGCCCCTCCCCCGTTCATGCTCTGTCTCTCTCTGTCCCAAAAATAAATAAACGTTGAAAAAAAAAAATAAAATAAAATAAAAAAATAAAAAAATAAAAAGCATCATTAAGAACTATCTCTAATTTCCTATCCCCTATATGGAGTCGCTCATTTCCAATCAAATAGTCCTTCTTTCCTTCTTCAAAACTCAGTTTTGGCACACCTCCACAAGAAACCTTCCCTTATTAAACCCACCCTACTTTAATCAATGTTTCACTTTAACCTGTATAAAAATCTGTGAGATTTGGGGGATAGTCGATCAATTCACAAATAATTATTGGACATTTATAGATGCTTAGTACCGTAAAAGTATGTAAGAAAATAGAGAAAAAGCCTAAGACCTCGTCTCTTCTCCCAAGAAGCTTACAGTCTTGCTAAAGAGATAAATAAGACTTACACATAAGAAATATTTTAAAACAAGATAATGTGTGGTAAACCCAATAACTGGTATGATTCAGGTATAAGAAGATTTCGCCAAATCACAATTGGGGCAGGTGGCCACTGGGGCAGGGGAGGTGAGAAAAAGCGGAAGCGAAGAAAAGGAACAGTGTGTGCGAAAGCATCTTGTGCTACATTGCCAGAGTATAAAGAGCAACATTCTCTGCTTTCAAATCCTTTTGGAATGACGAGACCCATAAACAGATAAATTGGCAAATAAATAATACTCATACCTATTTGTAGAAGTGCAGGGGCAGATTTACCAGACACACAGGGGGCTGGAATCTGTTGGGCTTTGTGGAGTTTCCAAGGTAAAGTGGGGAAGTTATGGTGCAACCACGAAGCATTCTAGGCAAGCAGGTCTGGGAAACTGCCTAACAGGAAAGGTACCTGAATCTCCAAGGCTCCAGTAGCTTATTGTGATTTATTTTCTCATTCTAAATAAACATTCACTTGCTTCCCTAGTTTAGCATTCTTTATCATAAAAAAGCTTCCCTGAATTGCATAAAACTCCGTTTCCCAGCACCTGAATCTACCCTGCTGTGAAGAGACTTGGGATGGATTATTTCTCCACAGAGATAGGCCTTGACCTGGGCTTTGAATAGAAAGCCCCCCTGCTGAGCAGACAAAGAAATTGTATTCCAAGTGGGAAAGTTTTGTCTCTGGGATGACTTAAATGCAGACTTTCTCAGAAACAGAGGTAGACTAGATGGCCATGAAAGATCCCTTTCTGTCTGGTGATTTCATAATCTTACAGCATCAGATACTTACATTGTATTAAGTATCACGTACCTACACTTAACACAGATCACATTGCCTTCGAATCACAGACTCGCAGGACATTTGCAGGACGGGAGTGTGACCCGTTGTCAAGCACAGCCCCGGGCATATGTCGGAATTTACGCGTAAACGTCAGAATTAAAAAGCTGGTTACTAGTCTCAGAAATAAATGTCATTCAAACAGAGGCTCTGAATTGTCATTTCCCTCCTCGCGTTTGTGCAGATTTAAGCTAGGTGATCCATTTCCCAGGTAGCATTTTCTATGAAGCCAGTAACGTATCTTCCTTCAAGTGTTCTGGCTCAGGACTGTTATAAATTACAGAACTCAGTTTGTGCCCACCACAAGTGCTATGGAAAGCTGCCTGGTATAATTGACAGGTCTCAGAACCTGTGGTTGAAAGACCTGAGTCGGGGCGCCTGGGTGGCGCAGTCGGTTAAGCATCCGACTTCAGCCAGGTCACGATCTCGCGGTCCGTGAGTTCGAGCCCCGCGTCAGGCTCTGGGCTGATGGCTCAGAGCCTGGAGCCTGTTTCCGATTCTGTGTCTCCTTCTCTCTCTGCCCCTCCCCTGTTCATGCTCTGTCTCTCTCTGTCCCAAAAATAAATAAACGTTGAAAAAAAAAAGAAAAGAAAAGAAAAAGAAAGACCTGAGTCTGAGTCTCAGATCCACCACCTTTTTTTTTTTATGTTTCTTTTTTGAGACCGAGAGAGCACACATGGAGGAGAGGCAGAGAGAGGAGGACAGAGGATCTGAAGCCAGCGGGCTCTGTGCTGAAGGCAGAGCCCCATGTGGGGCTCGAACTCACACACGGTGAGATCATGGCCTGAGCCGGACGCTTCACCGACTGAGCCACCCAGGCGCTTAACCCCCAGATCCAGCACCTTCTTGAAAGTCACCTGATAAATGGTCACTGTAATTTCCATCCTGAGTGATTTCTGGAAGGAGTAACTGGATTAGTCTGTCAGATGCTCAAGGCCAACGGTATTCCGTGGTTGGAGTCTTTGGGGATTGATTGCTCTGGCAGTTGTTATATGTGAAATATTTTGAATTCCATCCTGCATGGAGCACAGATGCTGGTGAAGAGTTTGCCTACCACTGGCGGAGCCTATGCGGGGCAATCACAGCTCCAACACAGCTGGCTGTTGGCCGCAGTTCAGGATATAAACATCTCCGGGGGGCATGATGGTTTTGAGCTCCTTGTGGTGGGCACAAGGGCTAATGCCCTAATGAGAAGCAAAGCTGTCAGGCTAGACCGAAAGGCTCTCAATCCCGGCTGCACACTGAATTATCCGGGGAGTTTTTAATAAAACGTTTGTGCCTGGGCCCCACCCTAAATGAATTAAATCAGAATTTCTATGTGTGGGATCATGGTGAACCCTTCCCAAGTAATGTCTCTATGCATCCAGAATTCAGAATCATTTCATTAGACTTCTTTTCTTTTTTTTTTTTTTTTTTTTTAACGTGTATTCAATTTTGAGAGAGAGAGAGTCAGAGCGTGAGTGGGGGAGGGACAGAGAGAGGGAGACACAGAACCTGAAGCAGGCTCCAGGCTCTGAGCTGTCAGCACCGAGCCCCGATGCGGGGCTCGAACTCATGAACCGTGAGATCATGACCTGAGCCGAAGTTGGACGGTTAACCGACTGAGCCACCCAGGTGCCCCTACACTCTGTTCTCATTTAGCATATGATGCCAAGAGTACCTTACCTGTTGCCCCTGCGTCTGCAGGCACTGCAGCAAATGTCTACTTTCTAAGTGGAACACCCTCTTATAAAGGACCTACTTTATACCTACTATCCATGACTCCAAGCAAAAGGGCCCACTGCTTCATGCCCTACATTTTATAAGGCCCAGTCTGGTCTTTCAACCGTGCTTCTGTTCATGGGAAGAACTGTCCACGGGATCAAGGGGTGGTCTCACACGCATACACCCTCAACTGTGCTTTGTGTTCTCAAGACCCTGGAGTTCCCTTTCCAATCCAGCAGAGTCCATTTCCAGGACGTGGGTCAGGCTTCTTTCCTGGGTCTGTCCACCCGAGTACTAACTGGCACACCTCTAAGCAAAAAGAACTGGCCCAGGGGGACTGTTGGTGGGAGTGTCAATGGAACTTTGACACACAGGGTAGTGTCCCACATGAGGTTGGGAGGCCACACACATTGCAGGATTGAGCCAGGTATGAAGAGAAGACCCAGGATCAAGGGCAGTGGGCTGAACAGTGAGAGGCCAGCTCCCACTGGCCATTGTGTTCCAGAACGGATCTCCAAGGAGTCAGAGAACTCTAAATCTGAACGCAAAGTCTATCAATGAAAACATCCTAGAGTGATAGTAGACCATATGTAGTGTTTTACTTAAGCGTTTTCAAGCTTGAATAATAACTTTTGAGGATTTAAGCATGTGGCATGTGGGCCTCCATTTGTACGCTTACGCCGGGCCACGCAAATGTCAGAGGCAAACCCAAAGGACACATCTTTGCCCTACTTCCCTCCGGGATGTTTTCTTATTTGAAATCAGCAGCCATGGAACCTTTCCAAGGCTGTTTAAATGCAACGAGAATGTGGTCCATCAAAAATGCTGTCTGGTTTTATTGCACACAAGAGGTTGTTAACTCTGGCAGTCTCACCAGATTCGGGTATGTTCTCATTGTCTCTTCAGTCCCCCCAGCCAAATCCTAATGGGGGAATGAGTCTGTGCCTATGAGGTCGTCGGGAGGGGCTGTGGAACATGCAACCAGGTAAATCATCAAGTGTTGAGCCGAATGATAAACAGCTTCTGCTCCTCTGACTTCATTTTCAATTTTGGGATTTGGTTTGTTTTGTTTTCCTTTCTTTTGTTTTGCTTTTTTGGCAGCAGGAAAGAAAAGGAATGGTCTTTTCCTCCTATGAAACCTGGAGCATGATAACCGCTCTGGGTCTATACGAACACTGTCGGAGGCTCTCAGAGAACAGGGACGGGTCATAGCCTACATATGGAAATGTGTAAGAGACCATCATCATCCCCTTTCCCCCATTTGTTAATCTGGCAGCACTTAGGAGGGTGTTAGAAGGGAAGCATGGCTGTGTCTTAAGAGAAGCTACAATAAGGAAGTGGTGGGAGTTGGGCAGAGCAGGCCAAAGACAGAATTCAATTCACACTTTATAAATCTAGCCCCAGTGTATGTGAACCGCTTCGTCAACTAGACTATATCAGGCAAGGAAGAAACTTAAAGCAAAGCAAGAGTTATTCTCAGGCAGTCACTTCTGCCAGTGAAATGAGCCAGGAAACCCACAGGGGTAGGAAATTCCAGAACCCAGGCAAATTCTATGGAGACCGTGTCTCCACAGCGGCCCAAGCAGCTCATGCATACTGCACACCATGGGGGTGGCTAGGCCCTGAGAGGAAATGAAAGTCCCTGAGCCCAGGCTTCTGGGGAACAAGGCATAGGCCCCAGGACAGGCAGGGAGTTGGTGGGGGGGGGGGGTCCCTCCAGGTCTACAGGGGCCCTGAAATGTGGCGTTTGCTGGTAATTCTATGAGAACAGGCAGGCAGGAAGGAGGCTGGTATGGGAAGTCGCACTCTCACAGATGTTAGCATAAAAGAGCCTGTTTACTTGGTGATTCTCATTGTGAAATAAAAGGTTCAGGTTTCATCTGCTTCGGGAAGAAGGGTTGTTTTCCCCACGGTGCGGTCTGTGCTGTGGCACTGAGAATGAACCGTGCTGACCGGCTTCCCTGATGCCTCTCTCAGCAAGGTGGGAATCCAGACTCGGGTTGGGTCATCTCCTGATAGGTGAGGGGCTGATAGGTGAGGCGCCGTGATAGGTGGGGGCTGGGGACCGGTCTGTATTTCTGCATTGATGCGATAAGTAAAGGGCAGAGGAGTCAGCTAGTCTCGCTGTGGGTTCTCTGTGTGGGAGCCTCCCGAAAGGTCACCGACACCAGCTTCCTCCCAATGCCACTGCGGCACCGAGGGTGGGAAGGACTGGCTGAGCTCAGTCAGATGCCTAAACTGCTCACAAGTAGGAAGAGATGGCTTAGACCTGCACAGGCAGCCCAGATCGCTTTCACCGGCAAGAGGGAATTTTTATCGGTTCTCTGCCTCATCTAGTTTAACGATCTACCAGAAATTCCTGGGGGTGGACTAGAGATGTCTTCACTTTCCCTTTCCAGAACTGACTTCATACTTTGCTAACATGGACCTTTGGCTTGTTATTGGCAGACATGTGGGTAAATGGCCCAATCCTCAATAGACTGAGGTTCATAGAGCGTGT
Source organism: Leopardus geoffroyi (assembly GCF_018350155.1). NCBI lineage: Eukaryota > Metazoa > Chordata > Mammalia > Carnivora > Felidae > Leopardus > Leopardus geoffroyi. The sequence continues at coordinate 102,482,355 of NC_059332.1, forward strand.
GTGGGATGAGCCTCGGATGGGACTGGAAGAGCAGAGTGGACCGATGCTTGGCTCTTCTGCCCCGGGTCCGGGGAAAAGGGTGAGCATTCTGGACCCCAGAGACGAGCTGCTTCTCTAAAGCCTCGGTTGACAAGGGCAAACGCCACCTAACCCCTTAATCCAGTCTCTCTAGAAACAACGAGATCATCTGTCACCATTATTTAAGATGCACAGAAACCCAAACCAACAAACAAGCATTAACCCCTTACTTCTTGCAGGCATCGTGCTCTGCAAGGGATAAAATAAGCCTCTGAAGCAACAGCTCACAGGAACTGGAAGAGAGCCACACGTGGTCTTGGGGATGCCTGGGACACGAGCTGAGGTAGGAGTCTGAGACAGAGATCTCCAGCTGCTTCACCTGCCCCCAGTCTCAGTTGGCCTGGGAAGTCCCTTTCATGTCCTGGGGCAAGTCCTATGTAGCATTATCATGGACGACATGCTCATGCAGCCACAGAGCCACAGACAGGGTGGGACAGTCGGCTAGGCAACTCATTATCACTAATCTATAAACGCCCCCCAAATGTCGCAGCAATCCATGTCCGCTGATTCCATCCCAGTGTGTTTGAGGGAGAAAGGAAACATCCCTTAGTAGGACAAACGTATTACAGCTGAGTATCTTTGAGAAATGGCAGGAGGGTCATCAATCAAAAATCGTGATCACAGCTGAATTCGGACCATGGAAAGTGTTCAGCACAGTGGTCTTTATAAGAATGTTTCATTTTGTTATCTAAATGTTAAACACTTTATTCTGTCATAAACAAATTGAGCTTAGAAAAAGCACTGAAGAATGGAAAAAGTGTTATCCATATTTTTCCTGCGGAATGTTCCTACTGGAAATGAAAGGAAACTAATTGGAAAGAACCTGGTTTATATATAATATTTAATAAAAGATGATTCATTTCTCTGTATTCCCAATAAGATGAGTATTGGGCTATTTTTTAAAATGTTATTTTGAAAGACTATTAAATCATGTAACTGCCCAAGTTGCCTCAGGTCCTAGTCAGCCCTGGTGGTATTCTTTCCAAAAAAAAAAAAAATTTTTTTTTTTTTTCTAGAGTAAATAATTGAATAGCTACTCAAATTGTTCATGGGCCAAATATAGCAGAACCACTGCCCTAAAGACAGTAAAATAGATATTTCCCCTGGAAAGTACCTACTGATAAAAAATAATAGACCGAAGAGCTGAATATAGTCCAGTTTCCCTGGTGGTCTTAATTACTAAATTAGTTTGATTACATGGTTAATCAAATTGACTGGATTAGTTTAAATTTAAATGGCTGGTGGGGGGGAGCACATTGATCCTTTTTCCTGGGTGGTAGTTTATGTCAAATAAACATGGTCTTTCCAAAGTATCTCTAGGGAATGAGATTTATTATCATTCTTTGATAAATTTTTCCAACGATTAAATGCTTTAAAACCCAAACGCCATTTTGCGCATCTAATCTAAACTTTCTTGGTATAAACCTATTTTCTCTTTGCTCAAAATCGCTTTTAAAACATAAGTATCCTCACAGTTTCATCTGCCACCCTGAAAAAAAGTACCCATCTGATTCATAATAAAATACCAACTGCTTAATGTTGCCTAAAAGACCCATCCATAATCTCTCTACTCACCTCTTTATGTCTCTGATCTCATGTCCTCCAACTCTGCCCTTGCTTCCTCTGTTTTAGGCACACTGACACCTGATAGCAATAAAAAATACTAGCCACATTCCTGCCCCAGGACCTTTGCACTTGCTGTTTATGCCACCTAGAGCCATTGTTGGTAGATGTCTACTTGCATGTTTTCTCATATTACTCACGTTTCTGCTAAATGTTGCCTGACCAGAGTCTTTCCCTGACATCTCCATATTAAAAAAAGCTACTCTACAATTGTGCAATTCCATAAGATTCTCCATTTACCTTTTTCTTCCCTTCTTGAAACTCTTTCCCATAAATATGTTTGTATCTATTGTATGTTTCCAGTTATAAGATTTGTGAGATCGGGGACTTTACTTTTGTTCACTGGTACATCCCCTAAACCAAGTACAGCTTTTTTTTTAGGTATTATTGAACATGTCTATGTGATAGACAATGAGACATGTACTAAAATCAAGATGCACCAGAAAGATGTGGAACCAGATGTTTCCAGTGCGAAGGGTAGGATGTTAAGGGGTCATAAACGTTGTGAGCCTTTCTTTCTTTCCTGCTGTCTAGCAAAGCAAAGACAAGAGGTATAAAATCTTCTTCCATAGGCTTTTCAATTTTTTAAATATGTACGTATCCTATTTTGATTGCTTTTGCAATTCTCAACGGTCTTCTCTTTATCTTCAGACAAATTTCTTTCCTTCATAAAATATTTTTAGCAGACTGAATTTTCTCTTAAACAAAAGGTAAATTTTATGGTTGCGAAAGGGCACGGCATGTTTTGTGAATTAATCGTTTTTGACTCTTGTGGATAACCTGAAGTCATAGTTTTCAGCAAGATTAATTACAGACGAACTCAAACAATTTTAGAGGCTCAAATTGGTCAGGGCTCAGGAAAACTACCAGAAGTGAAGATATTCATCTAATGTTTCTGCAACATTTAAACAGAATGCCCACCATGAGTGTGAGCCCCACCCCGATGGCAGCAGGCCAGACTTACTTACTCATCACTGTGGTAGCCACCTGCTTCCTCACAGAGTGCCAGGTAGTGGTGAATACGTTAGTGAACAATTGCTTCTGTGTCGGCTTCAGCGTGCTCAATCAATGCTTTCCCCTCCATCCTGAGGTTCTGGGATATTTTACTTTGTTTTAGTAATATATTGTGTCTTCCCTTCCTACTCTCTTGAAAAGATGCCGTCTCTCTAGACGGACGTTGAAACGGCGTCTTCTCAAGTTGTGCTTTGATTATGAGCAACCCCACACCTTAATTCTCAGTATTTCTACTTCTCTTCCCATCCAAAATAAATACCCCCTACAGACTTTGAAACGGATAATGAAGCCAATTCTTTCTGATTCTCCATACAAACAGTTTGGGCTAAGCTTGAGACTTTGGCCAAGATTTGGGACAGTTCCTATGTTGTCAAACATGTTTAGCCATCCCAGAGGGGAACTTTATCCTACTGCTTCCTACACGGATGGGAGAGAGAGAGAGAGAGAGAGAGAGAGGTGATGGCAAGTTATGGGAAATAGGAAAAAGGCCTTTCTCTTACCTCTGGGGACTGTCGATAGTTGATATGGAAGATTACACTGGAACAAAGATTGCATTGCCGGTTTGTGGAGTTTATGCTCTACTTGTACGACATTATTATAGACTAGTTCTATTGTCTTGGTGGACAATAGAGGGTTTTATTTCAACATTATGCACAGAACTCCTGTATGGTCTCTTTCTTCCCTCCCCCAGATGCAGGAAGATATTTAGTATCAGATTTCTGAAGGAGCCATGTCAAAATGAGGAGGTATAAACATTTCTTTTTTTTCCCCCTTTTTTCCCCCACCCCCACACTGTCGGCTTTCAAAGCCCAGTATTCTGTTGCTTGTGATAGAAGACTAACAAGACATTTTGATAGAAGACATTTTGTTGTGTTTCTGCACAAACAAAAATGAGTTATAAAAAAGAATCCCGGAAGAATGATTTCCATTTCAAACACCTGAGAGGTAAGCCTTTCAGTAATTTAAGGACAAACATGGTTTACACGTAGATACTCAGAAAATGCTGCGTTTAGGTAAAATTTCTTATCTTTCTTTCTTCTCCCTGGTCCTGCCTTGTCATATGCACGTGCAAAACCAGAAGTTCTATATTCCCAAGGAGATACACAAACACACAACCACTGTATATTCACAGTAATTGTTTCAATTAAACCATGGCTTGCTAGTGTCATCTGCTGGGATGTATAGCCGGTGATATTGTCAAAACTTGTGTTCAACTGATCTTTGTGTTCTTTCCGATGCTTTGATTTTCTCTTCCCATCGATGAGTCGGGGATTATCCTTAAATAGACAGTCTCATGCAGGGAGCCTGTAGATTGGGGCATACTCAACCCAAAGTGAAGAATTCGCAAGTCTTTTTCTTTTTTAAATTTGAATAAGAGACAAAAATTATTCCAAATAATCCATGACAACAATCTAATGTCAACGTCCTAAATTTTCTAAATTATCCATGCCAGTGCCAGCAATTAAGGGCAGCTCCTTGTTAGATGAGAAACCCTCGTCCCCCACATATGCTCAACCTTAATTATTGCCAATTAGGCTGTTTCATCAAAAGTTTGGCCTGGTCAGATTATTTGACTGTTAAGTAATTGCCACCTAAAGCTATTCTGACCTGTCTCCTGCTAAAGGAAATTGGTGTGTAATGAGAATGCTGCTTTTGTGTCACCTTGTATACTTATACTTCCTGTGCTATAGTTTCCCCACCTTCAAAACAGCAATGCTTCATGGGTCTCCGAGGGATGGATGAAGGTTGAACAGGTGGTGCCCCGAAGACGCCCTTGCACTTGAGAAGTGTGGGGAGCAAAGGGTTGGATAACGAAGCATATTGGGCTTAAAGTGATGATAGTCATTAATTATGTACCATTAGATATATGCCTTTTAAATCACTGATTGAGTCCCTTTCATAAGTAAATCATGGGCACAATGTCTGCGAAATAACTTGTTACAATTTTTGAAGGCTTAACAGAAGCGTAACTGGTTGTATTGTTTCACTAATCAACACAAACTCAATTCTCTGGGGACATAAAATAACACGCCCATGTTACGTATCATCTCTCCTCTTCCTTTTATTCGTACTGCTACCTCCAGAGTTCCCATCTTATCACACCACCCTTTGAGCGCTGCCATAGTTTCCCAGCTGACCTTCCTCTCTCCTGTGGTCCATCCTGCAGAGTGCCCTCAATCATTTTCTTTTTTTTTTTTTTAATGTTTATTTATTTATTTTTGAGAGAGAGAGAGAGAGAGAGAGAGAGCACATGAGCAGGGGAGGGGCGGAGAGAGGGAGACAGAGAATCCCAAGCAGACTCCATGCCATCAGTGCAAAGCCCGATGAGGGGCTCGATCCCACAACAGTGAGATCGTGACCTGTACTGAAATCCAGAGTTGGATGCTTAACCCACTGCGGTACCCAGGCGCCCCCCATCCTTAATCATTTTCTTAAAGCACAGCAAAGTCACCAAGATCCTACTTAAAATCTTTGACTATCTCTTCATGGCCGACGGAATTAAGACCAAATCACTTAGCCTGAAATTCTGGCTCCCAACTCTTTTTCCAGTCTCAAGCCCTTGAGATCGCCTCAAGGTGGAGATCTAAATGTAACTTATTTTGGATTACTTCTTGATCATAGAATGCCCTTCTAACCTCCACGTTGTTGCCTCTGCTGCAGCTCCTCTGCCCAACACTGCCCTCCAATCTTTATCAAAAGGAACTAGACCCTTCAGCTCTCATAATATTATTCCCGCTACAGCCAGATCCCTTCTATTTCAGATTTCTGGAGCACATGGTCTGCATCACAGATATAGTATGTCATTAGTGCCCGGAATATTATGCGTATGGGTACAAGTGCTAGGCTTCCCACCAGAATGCAACCCATGGAAGGCAGGGGTCACATCTCACATGGCATATTACTTGGCACAATGCCTTGTTGGAGAAGGAAGATGGTGTTGCCTAAATATTCACTTAGTGAATGAACAAATAAAACTGATAAAAAATAAAAGCAGAGCTATAAGGAAAAAAAGAAACAAAGAAAGGACCATGATTTTTTTTTAAGGAATGGCAAGTCGTTTCATCTGTCAGTACGATGACCATCATAGACATGACCAAAACATGCTATGAGCCATTTCTTATGCAAATTCCAAGTGGAAGGTGATAACTTTGTACCAGAACTAAATGCATGTGTATCTAGCCTGCATCAGGACTAAATATGCTCTCTCTAGCACCATGCTTTTCCAGGTTAAGTAAATGGGCTGGTCATTTGCATCATTAAGTATCTTTAGTTAACTCTGAGGTAAGCATCCTAGGAACTTGATTAGAAAGCAAGGACTGTTGAGGAATGCATTAACCACTCTGCCTCTAGAATTTCCAGCCTGCTCCTCTAATCTGCACATTTTGGACTTGAGCTACTGCCTCCTGTCGGCTTTCTGCCTCCTAGCCCAGTCAGCTCTGCTCACTGCAGACTGGCCCGTCCCCATAGCCAGAAAAGGCAGGAGCCAATTCCTTTACTTATCCTGTTGCTACCTGTCTCCTGACTGGAGATTTAGTGCAATTCAGGGGCTTTTGTATACTGACAGACTCTTTTAGTTTGTCTGACGTTGAACTCAAGGGGAGATTCTTGTCAGCAACCAAGGACTTCTCCCTTCAGTCCTGAATACAGTCTTATAGATCTCATAGTCCCTAGAATTTACTTGTGCCACTAAATGTATGAATGTGTAGACAGAATTTTCCACCCCTAGAGTCTCTAATTATTTAATATGAAGCCATCCATTTTATCTTTACAGTTCAAACATCTGGACATAAGCCAAGGCAAGCGTATACTTGGGCTCAGTATGTAATAATGAAATTCAAATGCTTATAATAAAACATGAAAACTATACCCTTCCCAAAAAAATGTCTCTCAGTTGAGGCATCAGTGAAGCCATGGTCAATTCAAAAAGATGATTCAGTTCACAAGATAGTGCGTGCCTGGATAATGAATTCCATTAAAGCTGTGCAGAAATTCAGAGCTGAAAGTCTGAAAGCATTTGCAAAGATGATGTTTATACTAGTTCTTAAATGCCCTGGCAAGGCAAACCATAGAAGATAATAAATCAATGATTGAAGGGTAGAAGAGAGACAATATCACAGCCGTTAGAAGGATTTTGGATGATTTAATGAAATTCCTTACTCTATATTTTTTAATTTTTCTATTAGAAACAATCCACTAGAATTTATTGATATTATAAGATGTTATTTTTCACACAATAAAAAGTAAATACCATATAATTAGTTTGCCAATTGTATGCCACTTGAATTAAGAAATTGATTTGAATATTCGATGCATACATTATTGTTTTATATCGGTATTATCAGTATTACACTGATCTCAGATATTCCCTGCCTTCCAAGTACGAGATGACAGACACACTCTGGATGTCTGTTTGCTTTCCCGTAAGTGTCATTTTCAGGAACTTATAACATAGCTTCACAGCCCAAGGAATGAAAAGCATTTAAAACCAAGAGGCTGTTTTTGACCTTGTGTTTCAGATCATTTACGCTGAGGAGTCCTGTTGATCACGTGGTGTCTGTTGGCCTCACTGATTTTGATGGCATAGGTATAAGAGTAAATGAAGAGGCGGTCTACGTGGTGTGGTTTTAAGGGTGGATGCCAGAAATTCCACCAGGAAAGCTTTCTTTTTGTCTTTCACATCTTTGCTCCTTTTAAACTTGCAAATAACCCTCCACAGCACAGACATTTGGTGGACACATCAATCATTGGTCTATTGGTGATAGTGGAAGACCTGGGAGCTTCAGGCCTTGGACGGGAACTGGCAAGAGGAATAGGGAGAAGACAGATTCAGAGGAAAGCATGTACCCGAGGAGCGTGGGGCAGACAGAAGATTATCCTGGAGAAACCAAGCATCTCTGAACCTAGCCTACCTCCGGTTTGGGCTGTGCTCCCTCCTACATACGGTCCTGTGATTAACCAAGTCTATCATGTGAAAGGGGTAGAGCTTCTGTAGACACGGTGACCACAGGCTTTTAATGAAAACCCCCTTGTGATAAAACCACAGTCATATGCAACAAATTAAATCGTAACAAGGCATTGGAAAAGATGTTTTCAGCGATGAAAACATTACTATTAGGAAGACCACGTAATTTGTCATTCAGATGAAGACCCAAAAAGGCTACCATTTATATCAAGATGGCTAGACATACAGATGAACTGCGTTATCCTATGTAAGCATCCATTTTTAGCCATGAAGAACCATTATTATCTTTCTGGTATATTGGATAATTAATTTTCTTCTTCAGTTGTCCTTGAGAGTTGAGTGATTGATTCCTAGCTACTACTGTTTACAAATGGTATTTGTTTTCTAGCTCCTGATCTAGTCTGCCATGATGTATTAGCTGCCTAGTTAACTCAATAAACTCTTCACTGATAGCGGACCTTGCTTGGGGTGACCAGTGGCAGGCCCATGCACCTGCAAAAGTTAGGTGCTTCTCCAACAGGAAGGCAGTTCTTATATACACGATAAGGATTGCTCCTGGAAGACTTTGCCACAAGAAAGATCTGAAAAGGAGGCTGAGTCCTTGCAGGAGGAAAGAAAAGCTTTTCAAGCAGTGAAGGAAAATGCTGAGTAAGAGAGAATGGAAAGAGGCTTCGTAAAACCTCTGTGACCAAAAGAGTGATTGGCTTATTTATTTTACAAAGATATGCTATAGTTTTATTTCCACGCTTCCCCAAGTTGCATTGGACCAATTCCCATGATGCCAAGCTCTGACTACTCCTCTTCCTCTACTTAAAAAGTAAAGACCGTGTGACGTTGTCGTCCCCAGGGAGAGACCTTCATGTCCCAAGGACAGGATCCGTCACTGGGAATAGATTGTGAATCACATGAAGCAGTTGCTTGACCTGTTTTGATTTTGTTTGCTCTGCTTAGGAAATAGAGTATCACTCAGGAAGTTCTAAGGTTTACCCTCCTGAGCTAATATAAGAAGAACAACATCAACAACAGCAGTGCTGAGAATGGTGCATGGATTTCAATATAATGACCTGCAAACACTTTTCATTCTATGCTATGCTTTTTGTCAAAAAAGCAGAGGGAGCATTTTAATGCGATCACATGCACATACCAGGCCCTGATTTCCCTAAATTGCACTTACTAAATGGAATTTCTCTCCCAAAGCACAGCCCCATTTCCCCCTAAGGGACATGCTATTTAAATTCTCCAGTGAAACTTGATTCTGTACAGTTCAAGGTTGAGCCAAAGCTGTAATAAATCCACCTTTAAACACTTCCATTTATTTATCAGGAGGTTTTAAATTATTTGATTCTATAGATTCTGTTTTAATAGACCGAAGTGTATAGCCAGGGAACTTAATCCCTTAGCCTTTTCACCTAGTTATTCTCTGTTTATCACTTCACTTTGATTAGAAACATACTTATTACCATGCTAGGGGCTGAGCAAAACATAAAACGGAGAGCTTTGCTGATAGTTTAGAATGTAGAAAAGGCAAACAGCAACTTTCTCCACATTTCACTTTCCTAACTGTTCCACTGCTGTCAAAGGATGTCAGCTTTAGTGAAGACTTCTAAGTGTGTGTCTCAAAGACTCAGAGTAAACTTAATTCTGAAATCTTTAAAATGCCAGCCGTGCTTCCTTGCGCACAGCCCTTAGTAGAGCAGCCCAGGTTGTCATGGTGAAATGGGTCAGCGCTGTTTGCCGGGCAGCCCATGAAACTGCGAGCAGGCTGCTGGCGTAGTGGTGGCAACGCGGGGCCAAAACAGTCCCCAATCTATAGCTGAATCTAGGTCACCGGGATTCTTTGATGCTGCAGCTGTCCGTGTGGGACTTCCATCTCCAACAGGGCTCACAAAGCTCTCATGCACCCCGGGCATCCCCTGTAGCTGTAAACATTGCCATTTTGCTAGATCCCCTCCTTCTGTTGGCCATGTGTTATTCTTGGGATTAATCGAGGATTCCCAGTCACGTGAGCTGGAGAACATTCTGTGTGTGTGCGTGTGTGTGTGCGCGCGCGCACGCACTCACGCGGGCACATGTGGTGTGTGTGTAAGAAAGACACTGAGAGGCAGAGATCTTGCTCTGGAGCCTGCAGGCTGAAATTACCTTTTAAATGCACATTTCTACAGAGTGAACTAAATATTAATATCACATTCCTCTGTTAATGTCAACACCAGCAGCAAGATTTGGCAGCTCATAAAACGAGGAAGAACTTAGGCTTTTCTCCATGCGCACCATGTGCATTTTTTCCCTGGGTACGATTTAAGTTAACACCGTATCTACAGTGTCTAAAGTGGCAGGGATGCAGTGAGATTGGCAGGGAGATGAGAGAAAGAGAGGGAGCTTGAGCATCTGGGCACTCTTGACAACAGGGCTCCTGTTGCTGGCAAAGCTCTCCATCGTCCTAACTTGTTGGAGCTGGACGCTATACATTTGCACCCACTTATTTGACATTACTTTTTAAGATTTTTTTTAACGTTTATTTATTTTTTGAGACAGAGCGAGACAGAGCATGAACGCGGGAGGGTCAGAGAGAGGAAGACAGAATCTGAAACAGGCTCCAGGCTCTGAGCGGTCAGCACAGAGCCCGACGCGGGGCTCGAACTCACGGACCGCGAGATCATGACCTGAGCCCAAGTCAGAAGCTCAACCGACTGAGCCACCCAGGTGCCCCAACATTACTTTTTGAGTATACATTACCCTTTCCATTCTGTTTAAAAGCACTGATCTACATTTTTAATGTAGACCAGCAATCTTCTTTATATTTTCATGATTCTTTTTTCCCCTATGGTTGGTTTTCCCATTTCTGACACATTTTTCAATTGAAGAGCAAGCATTTTTTTTTTTTCAATTGTTCATCCAAATATCAGTTAGGATTTCTAAAGTTTCTGACTCAATGCCAAATGCACACACCTACACACACACACACACACACACACGCACACACACTGCTAGTATGTCACTTGCTGCCTGCTAATCTGCACTTTATAAAAACCTTAAAATAAAGGATCTTTTCTCAATTTAACTATAGAGAAGAAAAAGGCTTTCAATCTCTACAATAGTAAATGTGTGAGGTAGGAAAATTGACATTTATCCACTTTTTCTTCTAAGAAAAATGTTTAGAAAGAAGAAAGAAAGAAAGAAAGAAAGAAAGAAGCAATATGACATAGATCCTCAAATATCAAGCCACTGAAAAAGAGAGGAAGAAGGCAACACTTGATGGGATGCGGGCCATGTGGAAGGATTAACCCTTCTGCACTCTGAAAGCAGAGGGAATAAAACAAGAATAGTTACCATTATGCACTGAATTGTGTCCCTCCCCAAATTCATATGTTGAAGCCCTAAATGCCAGGACCTCAGAATGCGGCTGCGTTTGAACACAGGACCTCTAAAGAGGTAATTGAGGTTAAATGAGGTCATATGGGTGGGGCCCTTGCCCAACAGGACTAGTGTCTTTGTAAAAAGAGGGAGAGACACCAGGTGCAGAGAGGACAGGCCATGTGAGGACATAGTGAGAAGACACCATCACCGAGGTGAGAGGCCTCAGGAGAAACTAGTCAACTAATACAGTTACAAACACAAATAAATTTGGAAAATAGTGTACAGGAATTTGAACGCATTTTTTGCCTTTGCTAGGCACCTAAGACCGTTAGTAATGAAGACAGCTACCCTTGTGCATTACATGTCAGGAAGCACGCTGCATTCATTGACGCATTATCTCACCGAATCCTCACTAGAACCCTAGAAGATAAGCACTGCCATTGCCCCTATTTCACGAGAGGGAATTGTGTGTGAGTGCACGCATGTGCATATACATGCACACACGCATCCATGAGCTCATGGAGTGAATCAGTTGACCAGAACCTCAAAGATAGACAATGGTGGTCATTCAGATGTAGATAGTCTCCCTCCAGACCCAGCGCTTGACCACCACACAACAGGCACGTCTCCAACCGCATGGACTGCCTGAGGCCCTTCCTGTAGAAACCGTGTCTTCCCAGAATTCCCATCACTTCCTGTCAGGAGGTACACCCTCCCTGCTTCCTCCCTGACTCATAGCTGCCAATTCAAAGCCCAGGTAAGATTCTAGCAACCCATAGATGCCCACTTATGCTGTCAGCTTCCTCTGTATCCTGAAGCATAACAATCTATGCATTCCAACAGCATGCCTGCATATTGCTGGGAATTATCAAGTGTTTGCCTGAGGATATGCCCTGTGTCTATGTCTGGAGAAAAAGCTTCTTGAGGGCAGAGGCTAGACTTCCTCTCAGCATCTATCTATGCTTCCTCTCAGCATCTAATACCGAAGAAACACTATTTGACTGAAGCTTCCAAAAATAAATTTTAGTATAGACACTGTAAATAAACCTAAAATCTATGAAAACACCTCAATAATAATCTGAGGTGTATGATTTCAGCTATATTGAGTCTGGCCTGCCTTGCCCCTTTGAGACTCTAGATGGGTGTCATGGCCAATGGTAGTTATGCAAGGACAAGTGGGGAGCAAATCCACTGACCCACAGCTGAGTTTGGAACTGTTTTGCATTTCCTACTCAAGCATCCCTACATTCCCCCTTACATGCTCATTTCCAACATTCACCAATTTTCAAATAGACAGTTTGTTTTGTAGAAGATGCAAAGTTTTAAAGTTAGATACTTAACACCTAAGAAACTTTAAGCAAGTTAATGTCTCTGAATTTCAGTCTTTTCTTTGCAAAGGAATGATAATAATTCTTACTTCAGCATCCCTACCATAGCCTCATGGGGTTGTATTAAAGTTTAAAAGAAGCAATATGTATAAGATGCCGGGCACAGAGCAGATATTCAGTGTATGTTAAGGCTCCCTTTTCTCACTTCTTCCCATGCCAAATATTTAAAAAAAAAAAAAATCAACAAACTGTCGCTAGTAATTAAATTGTTCTGCATAGCCATTCAAAAACCTTTCCAATCGTACTAATATTTAACATTTGATGGTGCCCCTGGGTGGCTCAGTCAGTTAAGCGATCGACTTTGGCTCAGGTCATGATCTCGCAGTTCACAAATTCAAGCACCGCGTGGGGCTCTGTGCTGACAGCTGGGAGCCTGGAACCTGCTTCGGATTCTGTGTCTCCCTCTCTCTCTGCCTCTCCCCAACTTGTGCTGTCTCTCTCTGTCTCTCAAAAATAAAGAAACGTTAAAAAAAACTTTTTTAATTTAACATTCGATTAAAGATTTGCTGTTTATAAAGGGCTTTTTAGAAGCCTTAACATTTGATCCTTAGAAAAAGTTCCATGAAGGAATCAAAGCAAGAATTATTACCACTTCGATTTTAGAGGAAAAAATTAAAACTACTGTAAGGCTTCTATAGAACAAGTTACTCAATCAAACTTACTCAACTGGAAAGCCACAAAGCTCAGGTTTAAACGGAGAGAATCAGGTTCTTTCTGGGAAAGCACAATGACTCCCCGAACTGGACTCTGGGTAAGATGACTGTTCTGAAAAACACAATGCAGACATTTAGCATATGTTGTGTGAGCAGTCATGGCAAAGGATTCTGCTGCTTTTTTCTCCAGTTTTCCTTAAGTTGTACTATCTTCTTGGGCTATTTTCAGTATAAAGGAAAAACACCCTTTTCCCATTTCCAGTAATATAAGAACTTGGTGACATCTATCCAATTTTCTTCCAAGAGAGCATAGTGAAAAAGCTTGGAAGGACTATGTGCGTTGCATAGCTTGATTCAGATTATTTCTTCATGGGATATCTCAGTTTTTAGCAGTAAAATACAGTCCATTTAATTGCATTTTTATGAAAAACAATTCATGAAAATGTTAGTGTTATGGTTTGTTAAGTTTACAAATGTATTAATCTCAAAATAGATGAGCAAAAAAATGGAAAATAAAATTTCAAAAGTATACTATGTGCAATGGGATCAAAAGACATAAAATACTTAGGAATAAATTTGACAAAATCTATGCAAGATCATTATTCAGAAAAAAAATAGACATTGTCAGAGAAATGCTTAAAGATTTGAATAATGGGAATATATACTATGTTCATGAATTGGAAGCTCAGTGCTCTCTATTCTTACTGAATTAATCTATAGATTTTATGTAATCCCAATCAACATCTCAGCAGATCTTTTTTTAATAAAGAAATTGAAAATTGATCCAACAATGTATATGAAAATGCAAAGGATCTAAGGGAAAGATAATTTTGAAAAAGACGAAAAAAATTGAAGAACTTACACTATTTGACACTAAGACTTATTATGAAACAATCAGGGGGTGGAATAGAATAAGGAGATCAAAAATAGACCCAAATAGGTATGATGATTTTGTGTCAGGCAAAGATTTCTTCACTAGGACAGAGATAGCACTTAAAAATAAAATAAAATGTATTACATTGTAATAAAATTAAATCCTTCTGTTTTCTTAGAAAAATCAAGAAAATAAAAAGGAAGACGGGGAGAAAAAATTTGCAACACGTATAACTGATCAAGGAGTACATCCAGTATATGTAAAGTACTTTTCTCACTCAGTAAGAAGACAAATAATACAATTTATTTAAAAGGGTAAACGATTTCAGTAGACTCTTCACAAAGGTATATGAATATCCAATAGGCATATGAAAAAATACTCAACATCAGTCACTTGGGAAATGTAAATTAAATTAAAACCACAGTGTGATATGACTTCATGCCCACCGGAATGGCTAAACTTAGAATGACTGGCAATATCCAACATTGTCAAAGATGGGGAGCAAGTGTAATCCTCATACACTGCTGGTGAGAGTGTAAAACGGTGCAACTGCTTTGAAAAACATTTGGAATACACTTGCCATATGACCCAGCAATTCCACTGAAGTATTTACTAAAGAGAAATGAAAACATATGGCACACAAAAGACTTTTATACAAATGTTCACTGTTCATAGCAGTTTTTTTATTCACGATAGTCCAAACCTGGAGTTAACCCAGAACCCATCAATAAATAAATAGATAAATAAATTGTGGTATAACCAGGCAACTTAATAGTCTACTCAATAAAAAAAAAAAAAGAGTGAATTATGAATATACACCACAACAGGGATAAATCATGCAGACATGTTGAATGAAGGGAGATAATACTAAGAATTGGTGTGATTCCATTACATGAGATTTCAGAACAGACAATATTAATCTAGAATGATAGAAATCAGATTAGTGGTTTCCTAAAGTGAAGGAGGGGAAACTGACCATAAGTGGCACAAAGGAACTTTCTGGAGAGGTGGAGGAACTCTATATTTTGATAGGGGTATATTTCCACAGTGCTATCAACCTATATATCCACAGTGCATACTTGAAATATGTGAACTTCATTGCATGTAAATTAAACTTCAAAAAAGTTGATATTTTAAAAGCTGAACTTGGTCAAGTTTCTTTAAATACTCTTCTTCTCTCACTTCATAAGAATTTGTGAAAATTCTTCTCTTCAAGGTTGGAGATTAGTCTATACTGAGAGCTGCCTCCTCTACACTGAGTCTACACTGAGGTTCCAGATTAGTCTATACTGAGGGGACTTTACTGAGCTCTCCTCTCAGATATTTCAAACACTCTTCTCCTCAGACCAACGGTTCCAATATTCTTTAAATGGTGAGGGCTAAAAGAGGGTCATACATCTAAAACTACCAACAAAACTCGACAACAACTAGACCTAAAAACGAAAGAAGTTCCCCAGGCTTTTTAAAAACATTTTATTGTGGAAATTTAGAAACATACATAAAAGGGGTACAGAATAAGAAATTTCTGTGTGCCCACTGCCTAGTTTCAACCATCACCATTATATGGCCAATATTGTTTATCTGTGACGCTAACGCTCCCCATCCCCAGCTTCTCAATGAACATTTGAAAGCAAATCCTAAGTGTCGTACCATTTCATCTGTAAACACAAGGTCCAAAATTGTGATTTGTCTGTCCATGCTGTGCTCTCTGTCTGAAACGTTTACCCCTTTGCCCTGAAATTCAGCTGAATCTTTCTCATCTGTCAGATGAGACCTATTCAGAAAGACCTTCCTTGACTTCCCTATCAAAATAGCTCACCTCTACCTTGGCCCCACTATATTTTGTCCTAGTAATTTTTGACAGTTTGTAATTATTTGACTGGTTTTTGTCTGTCTTCTCAACTATACTCAGAGTGCCACTAGGAGGGTGCTAGCACAGTGCCTGAAAGGTGATTAACAAATAATAGGTCCTCCTTGTGAACGAATTGTCCTGACCGAATAATCTTTCAAAAGTCAATAATTAACATTTCATCCGTATGCGGTGATGCTTGGATCACCACCAAAGGTGAATTGACATTGCTTTTTCATCATTTTCAAAGCCTAAGGTATAATGAAGTATCATATAGAGCCAAGAGGTGTGTTTCTTCTTTTGTGTGTTTTTATAAGAAACATGGAGTGTTATAAATGGAAGCATCTTGAGAAATAATCTACATTCATAGATTTTTTGGGGTTTTAGAATGACAAGAATCCTTAGATAACATTTTGTTGAAGACGATTCAAACATTTTCTGTTAATAGATAAGGAAACATCATGCCCCACGCGTAATGTTGCAAAATTTGCAATTTACAAGTGGCCATGATCTGAGATCTTTGTCTAGAAATAGTCAATTGAGTGCGAAATTGATTTCATGAAACGTTAGAAAAACACTCAGTTTTATATTATCTACACATAGTATACCCAGTTAAACTATTTATTCAATAAATATCTATTTTACATCTATCATGTAGCAAAAACTCTTACAGGTGTTTGGGGGTATATTAATTAATGATATAATTGCACTGGAAAGGGGAGCAGAGATGTAGTAAGATGCACCCCTGAATCCAGAAGCTCCCAGCATGCCTAATACAGCTTTGAGTTTCAGGTCACCATTCAAATTAGTCATTCAACCAAGTCTGATTCATACAGAAGAATGTCTTCCATCCCATCTTCTTTTTCTTCTTCTTTATTGCTTTTTTTTTTTTTTTTTGGTTAATGTTTATTTATTTTTGTGTGTGTGCGTGGGGGAAGAACAGAGAGAGGTGGGCCAAGGATCTGAAGCGGGCTTTGTGCTGACAGCAGAAGGCCCGACATGGGGTTGGAACCCACAAACCATGAGATCATGACCTGAGCTGGAGTCAGATGCTTAACCATCCAAGCCACCCACGTGCCCCCATCCCATTTTCTTCGAGAAGCTATGCCAAATATTCTGTCCAGTTTCCTTATCATTCATTCACTCTTGCCAGGGCACTAGTCCCAAGACATGGTTTAGGGAGTGCGGTTTGCCACAGTGACAGTTTCTCCTGCATTGGGCATGGAGTCAGGGACAATCCCAGAGGTGGAAAGGCAGCAGCGAGGGAGAAGCCACATTTCCCCCAAATGGAGCAGGTGCAACATCGCGCCCCCAGGCTAGTCTCGGGATGATGTCACTACTCTGATCTCTGTCTCTCCAATGTTCTCTTCCGCCACCACTACCACAAGCAAGGGAGCTTTTCTGGTTCTCTGGCAAAATTCTTCTCATTCTCTGAATATTGGCTTTCCTGAGAATTCTAGCTAGAATTTCCTGGGAATTCTAGCTAAAGCTTCCTGCTTTACCTGGACACTACCAGCCCATGAGCTATCCACTTTGGATGACAACAGTATAGCAGCAGCAAAGCTAGTCTAACAAGTGTGGATTTTTGAGACAATGGGATACTAAAACTCAGTGTTTTCCCCTCCTAGAAAAGAAAATAACATGTATTGCATTTTTACAATTATAAAATAATGCAAATTTCCCATTTAACATTTCAGATTTCAGTTGCCAAGTAACAAAACCACAAGTTCCCTGTGTTTTCCATGATCTTTCAAAGTTGATGTCTTCGGTGTACTTCAGGGCAAGGAGGAACTTGTTGCTAAATACACTGCATGTTCTGCCTATAAGAAATTTGGGGATTTCTCAGAACAACCTGGGGGGTGGAAGGGGTGATTGAAAAGTCACTGCCGGCTTTTCCTTTCTGAGCTGTTGGTTCTGTTACTATTGAGAGACAAAGACTAATTGTTCTCCTCATGATGAATGTTGCTTTGAGAAGCCAGAGGCACTTCTGAAAAGATGGAGCGTTAACCCTGGTGAGTTCAGAAAAGGGCATGTTGGAGAACAAGACTAGGATTCTATCTTCCTTGCAGGTAGTTTTCTAACAATCCTAAACCTGCAAAATTCTGGTCAGTACACAGAGCTGGATGGCCAGCCCTGTGTCTTGTGTTTCTGTTCCACATTCCTGGTGAAGATCAATAACTCCTTCCTGTAAATTCTTGTAGATCTTATTTTCTACATAAGCTCTTGGTACTCATCGTAAGCTGCCCCTGATGCTGGTGCTACTGTGCATGTGATACATCCCTAACTAGATCACAGGTTTCCAGGGAGAAAATACAGCTTATACTTCTTGTCCATCTTCCACCACCATAGCAAAAATGCTCTATACATAAGTTCTAGCCAAATATAGGTTAAGTGACTATACATTCATATCTGACTGATCTAAGAGAATATCAGTAATATCTGCTGACAATATTCCCCATATTCTCTGTTTCCTTCTCTAAATTCCGAACACACACACAGACACACGCACACACACGCACACGCACACATGCACACACGCACCCCTATAGACACTAAAAGCAAAGTCTATTCTTTATTCCCATTACTCTCACTCCTAAAGTCCCTTGGCTTATCTTGATTTCTTACAGTAAAATATGTTAATAATCGGGCCTGTGCTTAGTTTTGACTCACTTTTCTTAGATTCTGTGGTTCTGCAGAATGGGCATTCCTGACTTTCTCCCTATTTTTCTTCCTTCCGAGTCTCTTTGGTGGGTCCTGCCAATCGCCCACCCCTTGGTTGTTGGTGCTCCTCGGCATTGTACCCGGTGCTCCTCTCTCAGCAATCACCCCAGGTGGTATCTTTCATTGTCATCTACATGCCAATTTCTATCTGCAGATCAGCTCCCTCCTCTGAGTGTTAGAACCATGTAACTAATTGCCTACTGGACCTCTCCGTGTGGATGTCCCCCTAAATGACCCAAATCAGAATTACCACCTTCCCTCTCCAAACCTGCTCTTACTCCTGTTTCTGGCACCTGTAAATGGCATCACCATCAACCCAATGACCTAAACCAGATACTTTCCTCCTGGCCTGTCTAACCATCAATCATCAATGGCTGTTAGCTCTCCACCCATCACATACCTCTTTCCTTTGCTGGTCGCTAGGCTATTCAGGGGCCAGCATCTCTCACCATATTACTCAAGTCCTGTTCTAACTGATCTTTCTACAGATGCATGGTCTTAAGCTCTCCAGGCGACTTAATGCTGAAACAGGAGTGACCTTTCTAAAATACAAATTTGATCATGTCGCTCTATGCCTAAAAATCTTTCAATAAATCCCATTGTTCTTCCCAATAAAGCAAGATTCCTTAGCTTGGCTCACAAGCTCCTGCAGGACCTCAGCCCTGCCACCCCAGCCCCAACACTAACTTTCTTTCTAGCCCACCTAACTCTCTTTACTACCTGAGATGTGCCATACTGTCACTGATTTTTGAGTGTTTCTTCAGCAAATAACACTGCCCCCACAGCCTTAGTCCCCAGCTTTGTTCCAATTCCTGCTTATCCTTCATTTTAACTTCACCTCTTCCAAGAGGCCTTTCTCCATCCCTCAGGTACAGATGAAGTGCATTCCCAGAGCATACGTACTCTCCCTTGGATTGCATTTATCAACCTGTGTTATCCTTGGCTTTTTTTCCCGAATCTCTTATTAACCTCCCCCACAAGGACAAAGATTCTATTTTGTTTGAAGCTTAATCTCCAGCATCTGACCCAACGCTTGGCACATAGTTAGCACTCAGAAAATACTTGCTGATGACGGTCTTGGATAATATATTACATGGAATCACTTCCCCTACGTGAATGAGATATACTGGAGAGAAGAATGTATCTTACCTTATACTTAAAGCTAGAAATAGGCTTTCCCCTTTCTTGACCTTACTGACAGTTTTAATCATCAGAAAAAGGCAACTTCCTTATGGATTGGGGTAAGGCAGAAACTGTAGATAGAAGCTTGATATAAATGGCTCTAGTGTCCAGTGAGAGCAGATTCTCTTTCATCATGAGAGCCATATAGAATGGGGCGGGGTTGGGGGGGGGTGGCGTCTAGAAACTGCTAAGTTAATTCCCTGGGGATTGCTTTTTTTTTTTTTTTTTAACTCATTGGCTGGACTGAGATGGAACCAATAATAAATACATTCTGAACTCCTGGTGTGTTCTGGGAGGTTGCATATCAGTTTTTCTCTGCACATTAAATACAGGCTAACAATGATCATTCAGACCTCATATTTGGCAGAATTGTTTACATTAAGGACGGCTTACTTCTTATTTGTCTACTCAGACCACCTGGCACTCCCAGTAAATTCAAAGGGACTCTGGGTCCGATTCCTTTGCAATTAGACCCTGAGCAAGACAAGAAACGAAGTAGCATATTCAATGATTCAGTGATTAATCATGTCAAAGTTAAAGAGCAAGGTGCAAAGAAATCCACTATCTTGCCCTGAGTGGATTAGGGAGACTGTGCTTAAGGAGGTGATTTAAAGTGAAGGTCTTAGCTGGCAAAGCCCACAGAATCTGTTGATTTTTTCCAAGAAAATGAACTGCCCAAATTAAATAGTAACTCCACCAAGAGGCATTTGAAAGCCACTTTAAGCAGAACGCTGTTGTCAGGAACAAGGGGCCTCATTTCTTACTGGGTGCTAGGGACACTAGTCAGCTTGTAACAAAGAAAAACAAAAGAAATAAAGAAACACAATTCTTTTGTCATATTCCTGGGTCCAACATATATCTTAAATTATAGCTAATGGACGCTGGAAGAACACAGGGAAAGTAAGCCTTGTAAGCACTGAGTTAGCAAACCTAACTCTGAATCATTAGCTTCTGAACCCAGGTGATGCTGCCTTATTAGAACTATCCAGGGCTCTAGCGTTCTGGTTCCCCCAACATTTCGCTGTGCGTGTGGCAGAGTCAAACAAACCCAGAGCTCAAGTCAGGAGACCTGAATTTAAATCCAAGCTTTTACATACACCAGCAGCGTAAACTCAAAAAGTAAATTCCTTTCCAGAGTTTTGGAAACCTCAAGGTAAACGTGTAGATTAAAAAAGACCGGGTTGGTTGCTCTCCTGTCTTCTCTTCTAGAAATAATCTGCTATAAAAATAGCAAGGTTTAGCTGGCCTTCTTGGCAAAGGGTTAAAATTCACTTCGCATCTTTCTGCGGTGCTTTTAGTGGTAACCTGGAAAACACTTTCACTTATGCCCAATTACACTGCAAAGTGTCAAGCTTCTGAATTTAAAAACTTACTGTCAACACTTTGCTGCAAGTAGATATTAATTGGTATTAAATCACCATGGAACGCCTGTAGAAATGCACTGCATGCCAAAGACTTTCTGACTGAGGAAAGGTAAGCAACAATGAAATAATTAGATATGACTCCATTTCTTTACAAATGTTGCTAAATACTTAATTCAGCAGGCTGTCTTTATTATTAGCTTACTTGTATTCATTTTGTCTTGCTCTCTGTAGGTGGTTTTGTTGAGCCCCTTGGAATAAAAGAATATAGTATTCAAAATCAGTTTGCTTCATTAATCATAGTACTTTCTCAGCATTAACTGTTAAACCGAAACCTGGGTCTGCAACAGTAATGACACAATTCAGGACTTACAAACATTTTTACGAAAGAAGATACTACCTTGGACTTAAGCGTGGAAGTTATCACTATAACTGGAAAGATATATGTAAATTCAAAAATTATTTAAAATTCTTCTCTACCCTACAAGCCTGGGGTCATGGAGTAGATGTAAGTGCTGCTTACCAGCACTGCTAGCTTTCCTCTCTTCAGATGGGTGCGTATTATACTTTTTGTGTCCTTGAAATTGGATGTAGTCATTTGACTTGCTTTGGCCAATGACATAGGAGTGTCGTTCCAAGCAGAACCATGTGATGGCTGGTGTGAGACCCTACGGTGTTCTCCTGCCCTCACTTGGCTACCATGGAAGCCCATAGTGACGTGAAGACGTGACATTGACTCACCATGTGGAAGGAGGTTACCCTAGGGAGTCACCCAGTCATGCAGTAAACTTAGCATGAATAAGAAAGAAACTTCTGTTGCTTTAAGATTTAGGGATGTTTGTTACCACAACATGGCCTAGACTTTCTAACCAATACAGAGACCACCAGGCCCTTCCATACCAACCAAACTCCCCTGATTCCCTAAGCATGTCTTCACCAACCTGTCCATTCTCTCTTCTAATTTGTTACTAAACTTAGAATGCTACAGAATTTCTTTTTCTTTTTTCTTTTTCTTTCTTTTTTTTTTTAAGAAAACTAATAAGAATATATTATCTGCTGGCACCTGGAGAAGCAGTTGATTGAATTTACCGTATATATATATATATATATATATATATATATATATATAGTATAGACACAAAATTTCACACATTAATATACTGGATTAAATGTATATTTACATTTAATGGCTCAATCAGTTAAGTGTCTTCTTGGTTTTGGCTCAGGTTGTGATCTCACAGTTTGTGAGATCAAGCCCCACATCGGGATCTGTGCTGACAATGTGGAGCCTGCTTGGGATTCTCTTTCTCCTTCTCCCTTAGCCCTTCACATGATCATGTTCTCTCTCTTTCTTTTCTTTTTTTTTTTTCTTTTTTTAATCTTTATTTATTTTTGAGAGAGAGAGGGAGAGACAGAGCGCGAGCAGGGGAGGAACACAGAGAGAGGGAGACACAGAATCAAAGCAGGCTCCAGGCTCCAAGCTGTCAGCACAGAGCCCAACGGGGGACTCGAACTCAACAAACTGCAAGATCATAACCTGAGCCAAGGTCGGATGCTAACTGACTGAGCCACCCAGGCACCCCTTTCTTTCAAAATAAATAAATAAACATCTAAAAAATATATACTGGATTAAATGTCTACTGGAATTTTCTCTCAGTGAATCTAAGTGGTGTACTGGTTTCCTATTGCTGCAATAACAAATATAGTGACTTAAAACAATGCAACGTATTCTTTTACCATTCTAGAGAGCACAAGTCTCTATTGTCAAATTGGTTTCCATACACCACCCAGTGCTCATCCCAACAGGTGCACTCCTCAATGCCCATCACCCACTTTCCCCTCCCCCCGACCCCCATCAACCCTCAGTTTGTTCTCAGTATTTAAGAGTCTCTTATGGTTTGCCTCCTTCCCTCTCTGTAACTTCCCCCCCCTTCCCCTCCCCCCTAGTCTTCTGTTAAGTTTCTCAGGATCCACATATGAGTGAAAACATATCATATCTGTCTTTCTCTGCCTGACTTATTTCACTTAGCATAACACTCTCCAGTTCCATCCATGTTGCTACAAATGGCCAGATTTCATTCTTTCTCATTGCCAAGTAGTATTCCATGGTATATATAAACCACATCTTCTTTATCCATTTGTCAGTTGATGGGCATTTAGGCTGTTTCCATAATTTGGCTATTGTTGAGAGTGCTGCTATAAACATTGGGGTACAAGTGCCCCTATGCATCAGCACTCCTGTAACCCTTGGGTAAATTCCTAGCAGTGCTATTGCTGGGTCATAGGGTAGATCTATTTTTAATTTTTTGAGGAACCTCCACACTGTTTTCCAGAGCAGCTGCACCAGTTTGCATTCCTCGAGAGCACAAGTCTAAATCAAACTGTTAGCGGGGCTGTGTTCCTTCTGGAGGCTCCAGAGGGAGGTCTGTATCCTTGGCTTTTTTAACTTCTAATGTTGCCTGTATCCCTTGGCGTGGGGCCCCATTTTCAAAGAGCATCACTTCAACCTTGTTTCTCATCCTCACATTTCCTACCATTCACTCTGATCTCCTCTCTCCCTCTGATAAGAACCCTGTGATTACATTGGGTTTACAAGGATAATCCAGAATAATCCCCCCATCTCAGGATCCTTAATTTAAACATATCTGGGAAGACCCTTTTGCCACATCGGGTAACATTCACAGTGAGCGTTTTTCAACCACCTGTCCCATTTTGCTTCATCACCATTCTGTGTCCCTTCTTACCCTTGCTTAGCACAATGTCTTAAATAGAAATCCTTGCTGAAGAAATGAATGGTTAGTGCAAACGTACACTGTATCCTATTTCCTTTATCAAGAGCCCAAACAATATGATTAATAAAGCTACACAGAGAGAGAGAAAAAGGCAATGCCTTTTTGAATGAAAGAAGCTTCATTCAAGCTGATCAAAATTAATGGGAAAGGAGGTAAAATATCTCCTCATACTGGCACTGAGGAGTAAGTCTTTAGCAATATGAAAAATGCTTTAAGTCTGTGACTATTTATATAAACATATATTATACATACATATATCAGCATTTGATACATATACATGGACTCAACTCACTAGTAACTAAGTAGAATATAAGCTATAAGTCTCCTTGCTGAACCTTGCTTATCAGTTGTTATTCACTCCTTCTCATATGACACAAGTTGCTGAAAGATGGAGCCCATCATGTCATTCTTCTCAGCCTGGTGTCTGAGTGGGACAACTCCCTCTATTTCTGTTCTGTTGGTGCCTTCAGAATCCCCAGTTCACATGGGCCCTGAGGTTAAAACTAATAATAATAATAAAGCGCAAAAATCCCTCCCCAAATGCATGACCTCCCAGATCCACCAAACTTTGGAACCCATGGTAATTTTTTCCAGCATTTTCCTCTGCTGATCCAGCACTCACAGGTTGAGGAAATTCGCTGTTATGGGCTGTCCAATGTGCTGGCACTCTAACAGCTGACCTGTGGTTTATATAGCATTCTTCTCGAAAAACAACATTGATGACTCCAGGATCCTCCAATGATGAGTGAGTATGACCTCATAGGAACAATTATCGATGGGTTTCCTAAATATGCACTGAATGCATCTAATAATTGGATTGCAAACAAATCTCAACTGCAACAAAAACAAAAAACTTTGAGTTTGACTGCAGGTTCTGAAGTGAAAGCTAAAAATATGAAAGACCCAAGTGTTATTTTAGGAAGCTACCAGAAAGAAAAAATAGCAAGAACTTTTTGGCCACAGACAAGTGGTACCCAGGGGTCATCCAACACATAGTGGCCTGGGAAGGCTTCAGAGGTGGTGGCCCCCAGGGCCGTGGCTGGAAACTAGGACCAGTTGAGCCATAACAGTGAATCCCACAACATTTCTTGACATCTCAGACCAATACCCTGCTGAGGTAGGCTTTTTTCCCTTGAATTTCAGATCTCCTTTCATGCTTGTCAATTCCAGCTTGCTTTATTCCTGGCTTAGCTTCAGTTTCCTCGTCCATAAAATAATGTTAGAAAAACGAATGAGGATAACTTATATAAAACACATAGCATACCACAGCACAGCAGATCACGAAAAAGTGCTATTTGATTGATTGCTTCGCTGATTGATTCACTGATTGAGTCCTTCATTCAAAGTATTCAATACGTACAAGGCTCTCCACTAAGTGCGAGAGATAACCCTGTCCAAAAAATGATGGTGTTTGCCCTCAGTTATTTCACAGTGTGGATGACAGTTTTTTTAAGCTGGGGTCTGTGGAAATCTAAGGCACAGATATTTAACTTCAGGAGTTCTGTGACCTTCTGAAATCCTAAGCAGAATTGTATTGTGTTTATAAGTGCTTAAGAAAAATTTTCTAGAAATAGAAGTTTGCATCAAAGACTCGGAATCCGAGTAGTGGTCATTCTTGGTGTTTTTTGCCTGGCATCACTCTCTTGATAACAGGCCCCATTCTTTCCCTTGGAAAAAGTACAACTTTACCATTTTTAGTCCATACGATTTGGTTGGGGCTAATCTCACCACCCGGCTCCAGCAGTGGGCCTGTGACCCAAGCTGTTCCAATCTGAATGTTTCAAAGGCACCCACTTTCCATCAGGGCTACCAAACTTACAGAACATAAGCCACAGCTGCTACTGACCATCTCTGCCTCCACGTGGAGAAGCCTCCCTGAGATGGAAGCCAACAAGGAAGAAAACTAAGCAGAAATCTGGAAAAGACAAAATCACAGCAACTTTTGTTGGAACACCTTCCTTCATTTAAAGCTAAAGCCAAATCCAGCCTGGGACTTTTTAGTTGCATAAAGAATAAATTTTAGTTTTTGGGAAAACCGGTTAGAATTGTCTTTCTCTCTCTCTTCTTCATGAGAATCTTTCTGGCTAATTCAGTTTAAACACGCCTTACAAGGGCATTTGTTGGGATGAGCACTGGGTGTTGCAAGTAAGCGATGAACCATGGGAATCTACCCCCCAAAACCAAGAGCACTTTTTACACGCTGTATGATAGCTATTTTGATAATAAATTATGTTATAAATAAATAAACACTCCTTACATACGAACAAAGCCACTGGTTTACTGCTCCCAGATACTAAGCTCTCGATTCTTTGGTTATTGAGTTAGCTGTCTTATTTTGGGGGTCCATTATTTTACTCACCTCCAAATCCAAATTCGATCCCACCATCAGACTATGGCCTACAATGCCTTCTCATTTTATTGTATGACCTCCACATTCTCTTCCTCCCTTTTTCCAAAACATAACAGCAAAGATTATTTTTCTATTCTGATTGGCCCTGAGCCACTTGCAGAATCACAAAACCAAATGTAAGTTTCATTCATGGTTTTCACTCACATTTTCAACATGCCAGAATTATTGTAAAAATTTTGTCCCAATCAACATAGTTTTATACTCAATACTCACTGGGCATTCTATCCACATTTGTGAAATGAATGAAATACAGACTTCTCTGTTTCTCTGGAATCTTTCTCTGTCACTCTCGAAAGGAAGAGAAACGACCAAAAGGGAGTTTGATCCCAGAGTCTCACTGGGCACCAATCCCCAGGGCAAGAGAATGTTAACTTCATCTTAACTCAGTACATTGTAGGTCTGAGAGGAGAGTGCACATAAAGTCAAAGAAGTGGGCAGGCCCACTGCAAAAAATTCGAAGCAACATCGAGTTTCACTTTTATGGCACAAATTTTTATTTTATTTATTTATTTATTTTTTATTTTTTTTTTAATTTTTTTTTCAACGTTTATTTATTTTTGGGACAGAGAGAGACAGAGCATGAACGGGGGAGGGGCAGAGAGAGAGGGAGACACAGAATCGGAAACAGGCTCCAGGCTCTGAGCCATCAGCCCAGAGCCTGACGCGAGGCTCGAACTCATGGACCGCGAGATTGTGACCTGGCTGAAGTCGGACGCTTAACCGACTGCGCCACCCAGGCGCCCCATGGCACAAATTTTTAAAGGCTACCCTAAGCAATCATAACACATGTATAGTAAATGAATAAAAAAAGAAAGAAAGAAATTTAATATTTGAAAATGAAATAATTCTGAAGCTATATTTTCTCTTTTTGAAAAATTCATGTATGATGTTTAACATTATTTGAAGTATTTTTTTAATGTTAGCACAAATTGCTATTTTTAAAAAATTTTTGCAGATAGTTCACTGGCGTTGCAACATATCCTCAAGTGCAAAAATTCCTTGGTGACAAAATATCTAGAAAGGAGGCCACTGGGGAGAAAATACACACACACACACACACACACACGTTTGGGTTAAAAAGGGTGAGTCCATTTGATTAAATGGACTACATTTCATCATCATATGTACGTAGTATTTAAAATAAAGAAAAATGTGGCAGGAATAACTGGAGAGATTTTTTTTTTCTTTGAAGACCTGAATGAACATAAGGTATGCATTTCTTTTTTCTTTCTTTCTTTCTTTTTCTTTTTTCTTTTCTTTTCTTTTCTTTCTTTTTTTTTTTTTTTTTTTTTTTTTGAGAGAGAGAGGGGGGTGGGGCACAAGCAGGGGGAGGGAGAGAAAGAGAGAGGAGAGAAAGAAAGCCAAGCAGGCTCCATGCTATCAGCTCCAAAATCAAGAGTTGGACACTTAACCAAACGAGCCACCCAGGTGCTCCAAGTTGTGTATTTCTGAAGCTATGTTTTAAAAAAAAAAGAGTGCCTATGCCCCTAACTGGCAATTCCCTCCCGGCGTGTGGGGCAGGGGAGCCAGCCCAAGTTACTGGGCAGAGAAGAAAGAGGCTTCTTAGGAAATCCCTGTGAGCTATAAAGGAAGTGAGGACACAGAAAATGCAGAGCCTCAATAACCCCCTATGAACCACAGAAGCCTCTAAATTTCCATTGGAGGTTTTGAGAGTTGGCTCTAGTGAGAGGCGACAGGTGACACAGAGAGACCAAAATGAAGAAAAACAACAACAAAGGCCTTTGGGAGAACCTGAAGGAATTGGAGGCACAGTGACAAAATCAGGGGCGAAGGAGAAGCCAGAAGAAAAGATGTCCGGACCCTCCCCTCCCCACTGCACTCAAACTGTGCTCAGGACATTAGGGGAAGGTCCATCTGCGATTTGAAAGAGAAGTGTAAAAATTCAAGAAGGGGGTGTGGGGAGGAAAGCTTCTTTCAGAAGGGACTTTCCCTTAGCAGTGAGGTTTCAGATCATGTTCTGCAACAGCCTCCTGGCTTGTGACAGCGTTTCAGGGAAATGAGACAGCTCAGATGCAAATCACAAAGGAAAAGAAATTCAGCAATGGCTTGAGAAAACGAACTGAGCCACGCTGAGTCTGACAAGGCAGAGCTTTAAGACAGGGTGAACTCTATAGCAAGTGCCGCCTGGAAAGGGAACAGCAGAGGGGAAGGGCAAACACAGCTCAGGCTTAAATAATCACCAGAGCTTCCATTTATGGACAGCCTACTACGCTCCCCGAGCTCTGCATGCATTCTCTCTTGTCCATTCAGTAGATATCGGGAAACCGACGTGATTATCTATCTCCATTCTCATCTATAAAGATGAAAAAACACACTCGGAGAAAGTAAGTAGGAAATTAGCCAACATCACGCATTTCCAGGGCCAGGATTCAAACCGAGGCTCATCTGATACCAGAGATCATGCTTTTCCCCTGGACCCTTCTCCCACTAATTCAGGTGACTCACTGTACAAATCACAATCTTCTTTCTACCTACATTTTCCCTTATGACATGGTACAAGTAAGCTTAATCTTAGGTAAGATAGTAGTTTAAAATCCGCTCATTGGTGTGTCTGTCACTAACCGGCTTTTTTGTGGAAATGGACAACTCATGTAACTTCTCTGAGTCTCTCAGTGTTGTCATCTATGAAATGGGGCCGTGTGGGGGGGCCTCTCCAGTTCTCAACTGCTGTGGGGCGTTCCTCGTCCTCACATGCCAAAAGAAGGAAATTTCAAAGTTGTGTTTCTTTTTTAACAGAGTATGTGATGGGATTATCATATTCCAGTTCTCTGTGGATAACATACATGTGGGGAGCCCATGCTTAAAAAGCAAAAACGCTTTTAAACGTGTTTTAGATGGCCTTGCAAATGGAGCCAGAACATTCCTAGCCAACCCTCTGTTAGCAGAAAGGCTGGATGGGAAAAAAACAAAACAAAACAAAAAAAAAAAAACAACCACTCAACATTTTTTGCCCCTTCCCAGCATAAATCATCACTTACTGTGGGAAAATGATTATTTGCCAGGATGTAGGGCCTATGACTCATTATGGAGTTGTCCTCGGCCCCTGATCAAGCAAGAGAACTAAAGGTAGAAAGACTGAGAAGCTGGGGTGAGGACTCTGAATTGCCAACATTTTCACCTATGACACGGTAAGAGAGGGAAACTGAAAGCTAGGTGAGTTTCAGGGCCAAGTGGGTCGGCTGTGTGGCCAAGACCAGACTAACACGACATGGGCCCTTGGCTTTCTGAGTCATTCCTTGGGTCTGAATCTTTAACAGCCCCAAAGAGGCATTGATCAGCAAAATGCAAATAACGCCACCCCTGGGCTTGTCCCGACAGGCAACCAGCTTGCTAATTAATGCTTGAGTAACAGACGTCCTCCTCATCCGGAAACACCAGCAAACTTTGCAAAGAAGGGGTTAAGTTGCTCAACACCAGCGTTCGTATTCTAGAAGTACGTGAGAGACAGACACCACAAACACACTCCCTGTGGTTTCAGCAAATATTGTGCTATACTTTCTCCTTTGTTGCTATAAGCTACGGCGTATCTACTGTAAATACACTTACTGTTACGTTTTTCTGCACGGTCTTTGATGTTTTTAAAAATGTTTGGCTTGAACAAAGAGCTATCTTGTGATCAAAAGCATAGAAAGTTAAAATTACCTACTGCAGATATAAAATCCTAGGAACTTAATGGAAGGCGATAGGAAAATTGATCTCTTATCTACCCTGCGTATTGTTCTCTACTTTCGTTAATATCTTAAAGGTAGCAAAAGTAGAAGCGCGATGCGGGGACGACGCAGAGGGGAAGATTTGTTTCAAATTCTCCTAGTCCGAGGAGGGGGTGTTGGATATGGTCTTGTGTTGGTGGTTTGTGATTAAGGAACTTGTGTTGGAATAATGAAATGAAACTAGAGTTAACTAGTCTTCAACTGATGTCAGGAAACAGTAGGTCTTTGGGTGGGAAAAACTGAGAGACTGGAAGCCTCTTTCTAATGCCAGTAGCATAAGTATAGAATAATATTTCTTCAAGTGTGCACCACAGAACTCCAGACCCATGAGCTACCCTGGAGAGGGAAGGTTTTATGCTCCAAAGTAAAGAGTTCGGACAACTCTGCAGAGCGATATCTTTCGTACCCCACCCACCTTGTTGGAGAAACACAGCACCTTGGTCAGATCTAACATATCCCAAAGTTCCTGAAGGCCTCAGAGCCATGCCCCCTCCCCTTTTTATTTTTCATGTGACGCCTGTTAATCCAGGATCAGAGATGCCCGAAATGGTAAGATCTTAATGGGAAGAGAGGTAGTCAAGGGACGCTGTGCAGGTGGTAGGTTAAAGTGACCAGGAGAGGGGATAAAAATTAGGAAAGAGAATTAGCACCTATAATGCTTAAATTATATGGCACACAAAATACCCAACACTGTGGGGAGGTATCATTGCCCCACTTACCCTTAGGAAGAATGAGCAACTCATCCAAGACTGTGTACCACGTGATTTAAAGCACTGAGGCTCAGGCAGGCACTTAGCATCAGGCAGCCACGGGGAGCACGTCTGCAGGGGCTGCCCAGGGCCGCCTAGGCCTGGGTGAGAATGCTGCGTGTGGAGCTGTGACAGAGCAGTGACACAGCCCTCCTTGCATTTGAAAACAGACACGCAGGTTTTCAAAGCTGGGGTGTGCTTTCCTCTGCAGGCTGAAGCAGGCTGATGCAGCGGGAGGGGGAAAAACACAACTTCTATTTCTTTCCTTCCCTCCACCTGGAGTCCCTTCGTTACCAAACTTCTGGAGAAACAGACAAGCAGGAATTGTGCCTTTAACACCCTCTCTGGCCAATTCAAAGCAGGCAACCTTCTCCGTCACAGGGGTCCTCTCTCTGCTGATGTCCAGAGGAAAACAGGCTCCAATTTTTCTCTCCCAGAGAGGTTGGACCACAGGTAGTCTGAACAAGCTCCTGTCCCTGACTTCCCTTCTTCTGGCTTTCTCTGACCCCTACTTGTGAGCACTTGCAGCTGTATCCAGGAGGGATGTCTGACTGCTACGATCTGAAGGATTATGCAAAAAGGCAAGTGCTCCGGCCGAAAAATAAATGTGTTGGTTTTTTTTTTTTTTTTTTCTCAAGAGCTGCCATTAACTTTATCTAAACTAATACTAGACTCTCCAGGTGGTTGGAATTCAGAGGAAAACTTCAGATTTTCTGTGGTATGTTGCTTACATGAGAGATAGTGTCTTCCAGAACCCATCATTGTACAAGGCGGGCATTGGAGGGGCTGGGTATTATAGGCAAGATGCTACCTAATCAGTAGGCTTTCACCTTATTTGATCCCCCCTCCTTATCAGTTAAAATAAATTAAGCATGTGCCCCAATATATGTTTTACCTATGAATTACAAAACTGTGAGGGGCGCCTGGGTGGCGCAGTCGGTTAGGCGTCCGACTTCAGCCAGGTCACGATCTCGCGGTCCGTGAGTTCGAGCCCCGCATCAGGCTCTGGGCTGATGGCTCAGAGCCTGGAGCCTGTTTCCAATTCTGTGTCTCCCTCTCTCTCTGCCCCTCCCCCGTTCATGCTCTGTCTCTCTCTGTCCCAAAAATGAATAAACGTTGAAAAAAAAAAAAAAAACTGTGTTGCCAACTGATATATTATGAATAATTAAAGCATTCACAAAAAAGAATATTTACAAATGATATTTAAGATGATATTTGAAGACACGTTTATTTATTTATTTTAATTATTTCTCCCCCCCCCCCCATACCTCAATAAATCAAGGGATATGTGCACCTTACTTTGGGATCACTGACCTTACAGTTTGCCCATCACGATAGAACTCATCTGGTAAATGAGCTCAGAAAGGTTTTGAGTCTCTAAATAATCTTGTTAAAGTCCTAAACAGCCCATTAATAACATGATTGGTCTCAAGGCAATTGAACTAAGTACTCATAACCAAATCATCAAGTGAAAGAATTTAGACCACTGGTTGGCTGGCTTGTAACAAGTTACTTCTATTTTCCCAAATGTGTTTGGATCACTGCCCATTGGATTTTGAGGGAACAACTAAATATTGTCTCCTCAGTAGTGTTGTTGTCCCTCAAGTGTGTGTAATCTCACAAAGCTGTTTCACTAGAAGAGAACAAGGTTATGTGAAGGGGAGAGAACATCTCTCCCTCCAGGCCAATTATGCAATGCAGGGTCGAGGGCTCTGTCTACAAAACCCAAAAACAGATCTTTAGGGAGTGCTAGGAGGAGAGATAGGGCTGAACAGAGACGATGATTCCCCCTGCTTGGGGCATGGTGATTACTTGAGTTTTCAGATGAAGAGTGCTGTCAGAAGCACAGAGGAAATACCTGGCCCAACCAATAAAAACAATATGGCACTGGGTGCAGGAGATTGGATGCATATAGGAAAGCACTAATACCCTTACACGCATTCCCCGTCTAGACGCCTCCATGCACAAAATTCTCCTACTTAAAAGGAGAGCATTGGGGAACCTGGGGGGCTCAGTCAGTCAAGTGTCAGACTTCAGCTCAGGTCATGATCTCGCCATTGTGGAGTTCGAGCCTTGCGTCGGGTTCTGTGCTGACAGCTCAGAGACTGGAGCCTGTTTCTGATTCTGTGTCTCCCTCTCTCTCTCTGTATTTCCCCCACTTGTGCTCTCTCTCTCTCAAATAAATAAATAAATAAATAAATAAACACTTTTAAAAAACACTCAAAAAAAAAAAAAAAGGAGAGTATTGGTCATTCACTTCAGTTCTCATTTAAAGGTCTTTACTTCTCTGGGGGAGCCTGGATGGCTCAGGCAGTTAAGCGTCCAACTTCAGTTCAGGTCATGATCTCACAGTTTGTGGGTTCGAGCCCCACATTAGGCTCTGTGCTGACAGCTCGGAGCCTGGAACCTGCTTCGGATTCTGTGTCTCCCTCTCTCTTTGCCCCTCTCCCACTCTCTCTCTCTCTCTCTGTCTCTCTCTCTCTCAAAAATGAATAAACATTTTAAAAAATTTTTAAAGAAAGGTCTTCACCTCTCCTCCCATTTAAAAAAGTGTACAGTTGTTTTTTTAAAGACTCTTTGGCCGAGAAACCCACCGAAACACTATTAACCTCTTAGCGTGACCTTCGGGAAGGGTCCCATGACTAAGGAAAGTGCTAAGAGGACTGAAAATTTGGTGGTGGGGATGTAGCAGAGGAGGAAGATGAAAAGAGGAAACTGTTTGGAGGGCTATTGATCTGAACGGAGGAGACACTGGGGGAAACTGGTGAATAAGTTCTCTGAAGGGCAAATAGCATCATTCATACTTTGGTTTAGAAACCATTCATTCAAAATTCGAGTTCTTTGTTGGGTTAGTTCAGTGGTCACTGAAGTGAGGAAGTAAAGCCTAACACTTTTTGTAAACCTCGGAGTCCACAAGAAGTTATGAAAATTCCTGGTGGGCTTACACTTAGACTAACACCGAGGCAAGGAAAGACAGGGAGATTCCACTGATGAGTCAGACCAAAGGGACAAAGGAGACTACAAATGCTTTTTCTCAGACAAAATGAGTTGTTAAGAAATTGGGGAGAATGAAATCAAGTTAACAAATTTGGGAGATAATGGATGTATTTCCTACAGAACCTGAGAAACAACACTAAATGATAAAGTCTTGGAAATCAAGACTGATCTGAGGACGCTCAGATAGAAAAGTAGAAAGCAAAAATGTTGGCCCTCACTGGGGCTTGTGAGAGTGTTGGGGGAGGCCCTTTAGATGGGGTCAGTTGACCCAGGAAAGACCCAACCATACCTGGAGGTACTTGGGGGAGGCAAAGGCATGTCCATGAGCTGTGACAGGAGGTGATGAGTGACGCTGAGTACAGGGCCAGACTCCATAATGCCTAATTCTTAATGACATCAGCATGACAATGACCTTGCCAAAGGCGTTTTAACTGTACAGCCTGAAGGAGACAGAGATGAACTGTATCAGGAAGAAGCGCATTGATGGGACATGACTAATAATAAGGATGAGAGTTTCTCGTAAGCTTTTTCTTATTGAACACATCTGTGATAAAGGCTCCAGCATCAAATTTTATACAATACAAAAATTGTAAACACTATGAAGTGGCCATTAAATGTGTGATGTCAGATCTAATGTGGGCATAAATAACACTGAGCACCACAGACGGTAATTTAGAAGGTTCTAATCACATCTTGACAACAAAAACACTAGAGTCCATATAATGTCAAAGCATCTGAATGAAAAGAGAAAAACACAAGCAATAATCTTTCCTGCAAAAGCCAAACATCTGGATATTTTGGAAGACGAAGCATCCATTTCATAAAACCACAGTACTTAAAGTTAAAGCATTCTACGATCTCCTTGGATCTAATTATTTGCTATGGTTTTGTGTAAATATGGCAAAATAGTATTCGTTCAGTAACTAATAACTGAATATAATAATGGCAATTAATATGTAGCAGTGGCTGAGCTTCAAAATTACTATATGATGCATGTGTTTTTAGTGCCCGTATTTTATACATAATGAGTCTTTTCCAAATAATTTGCTCGGTTGCCAAGGGTAGAGTCCTTCAAGACTCACAACCATCTTTAGCTGTTTCCAGAATCCGCATTCATCCTGTATGTGGTCATTTACGTCTCTTAAATTGGATTTAAACAAGAATTTTTTATTTTAATTAGCAATTATTCGGTTCTGTGTTTTTATCTTACAGAATCTTATTTTATTGTAGCCAAAGTGTCTGGTTCCTTGTCACCTTCCCACCCACACTGTAATTCTTCCGTTGCTTACATGAGGGCAGTTTGGGGCTACACCGGGGACCCAGCAGGTGTTCAATTAATATTTATTAAACTAAAGAAGAGCCAGAAGTGAAATAAAATTAAGGATTCAGCTAGAGTTCAGAGAGCTTGTCAACTCATTTGCACCTTAACTGATGTCCATGCTTAAGCAAGCAAGTTAAGCCCACAACTTTGATTTCATCGGTATTTCAATACTCACAGCAATGTGGATGCACTTTTGTTACTTTAAATGTGTGTGATTCAGGTTGTTCATCACGACTTTCCTCTTTGTTTTCCCTTTTGCTGATTCTTTGCCAGCTTTTCTACACTTCCTTCTCACTCCCCACTTTGTCATTGCCTCTGGACAAACCCATTTAGTCATTTGTTAGATTTAAGATAAAAGAGACACAGGAAGAAAAAACAAACGTAAACCATGGGCATCGACTTTTTACTTTAATTTTATTTCCCAAATTACTGTGAAAACAGCTGAGAGCTACTTTTTTTTTCTTTTTCTTGTTAGCACATTGTACACCCTGGATAGGCAGCTATGGTTTCTTAATGATTCTACACAATTTTTAATGCCTGGCCTTTAAATATTCAAAAGAGTTTGTTAAGTCCATAATTAAATTTTCACTTGTTGTTTGGAGTCTGTGCCTATGGTAGTCATTTTCATAACACAATCAGAATCCACTTTCTAGGCAGGAAAAATGTTTTTCTGGTTTGACACTTCTATGCACAGCAACTCACCTCCCTGCAGAATCAGGCTGGGGTGCATTTCAGGCCAATCCAGGAATAAGTGCTATCTTTAAATGCTCCCAATTCCCGAATATCGAGCAAGCCCAGGAATGAAGCCCATGGCTATCCTTCAATGTGGATCTCTAAGTCTACCTTTTCTGTTTGCCTTTTTGCACTTTATTATATTTTTAACATTTATTTGTTTTTTAGAGAGAGAGAGAGAGAAAGTAGGTGAGGGGCAGAGAGAGAGGGAGGCAGGATCTGAAGCAGGCTCTGTGTTAATAGCTGAGAGCCCAATGTGGGGCTCGAACTCACAAAACATGACATCGTGACCTGAGCTGAAGTCAGATGGTTAACCGACTGAGCCACCCAGGCGCCCCATCCTTCCCACACTTTGAATAACTTTTTTGAACTTGGAAACTTGAATAGGTTTTTTAAGTCAATTTCAGGTGTACAGGAATAGAGATGGGAGTATAATGAAACTTACACCTCCCCAAACCATTAATCAAATATTACTTCTGATATATTCTCTTCTAAGGGGCACAGCTCAGTCCATGATTTCCAGAATACATCAGGTCCTAATGTTACACACACCGAATCCAAATGATACACAAAATCCTTGCCCGTTTTTTTTTCTTACCTTATAGTCTAGGCAAGCTCCCAAGTAGCCTGCAGAATTGATGAATTTCTAGTAAACTTTCTATCCTATCTGCCAGCTCTCTAACTCCCTGGGGAATCTACACTAGCAGATAATTCTTCAACACCTCGGTATACACTAGACTTGATCGTGTCCACACAAGTCTTCCACCTCGCTGCTTCTGTGCTACAAGAATCGCACTGCTTCATTCGAATTTTGTGGTTTCAAAGGTTTTTAATTCCGTGTTTGTTTTATTTTGTTTACGTGTTTGTTTTGGGGCTTTTCTCTCTATTTTCCCTCATATGGAGGTTTTGTCAGATTTTCCCTACTTTATCTTCTTTCTCCACTGCCCACCTTGCCACTGTGTCACAACAAACCTATTTCCAGATTTTTTTTTTAATTTTTTCTACATTGATTTATTTTTGAGAAAGTGAGACAAAGTGAGAGTGGGGGAGGGGCAGAGAGAGGGAGACACAGGATCGGAAGCAGGCTCCAGGCTCCGAGCTGTCGGCACAGAGCCCGACGCGGGGCTCCAACCCACAGACCGTGAGATCGTGGCCTGAGCCGAAGTCGGACGCTCAACTGACTGAGCCACCCAGGCGTCCCCACATGGATATGTTTAAATCTAGAACCAGGTTTGGGGTGCCTGGGTGGCTCAGCTGGTTGGATGTCCAGCTTCGGCTCAGGTCATGATCTCAAGGTTTGTGAGTTTGAGCCCCGCGTCAAGCTCTGTGCTGACAGCTCAGAGCCCGGAGCCTGCTTCGGATTCTGTGTCTCCCTCTCTCTCTGACCCTCCCCTGCTCATGCTTTGTCTCTCTGTGCCTCAAAAATAAATCAACATTAAAAAAATTTTTTAAATATACTCATGTGGCTAGAACCTTAAGGCTGTGTCTGCATAGGCAAAGCGGGGAGCTAAGGGAACTCTCTGGAGGAGCGTTCAGCACAAAATAGCAACCTCCTGATCCAGGGGAAGGCAGGCGGGCTCTGTAAGGACTGAGTCTTTCCAAACTGATACTAGATAATTCCTATGTCTTGCAATCCACTCTCAAAAAGCATACGTGTTTTTACTATATTTAACTAATGTGCCTCAAATCTATTATGAACTAAGTACAAGCAGAGAGTTCGAAAGGGAGGGGACATCAAAGAAATGTGAGAGAAGGAAAGAGTATCTTAAGGAACTAGGTGTGGGCTGTGGCCTTTATATTCACTATCTCATTTAATACCTAAAGCAAGAGATACTATGTCTGAGAGAAGGAGAAACAGAGACTCAGAGAGGTTAATTAACTTGCCCATATCTTCACTGGTAGTAAGTGAAAGAACCAGCATCTGGAAACAGCTGGCCTGGTCCCACACTCTTTCTGCTTTTTCCCACACACCTTTCTGCTTGCTGCCCTGGGCCATCACAGAGCTAATATAAGACGGGATCCATTAAAATTCAACAAGGAAGGGTGTCAAAAGCCATGACGTATGCGCATGGACAAAAATTAAAGGAGAGGAACAATTTGCGTGGCATGGAGGTTAGCTTTAATGTTCATCCGATTAGGTTGATTATCGCCTTTCCTGTGCTGATATGAACTTTGGATTCATTGAGTGACTGTTCCGTGCTCTAACTTGGTGTCTGAATTTAATGCTGAGCCCCGGAATCCATTTGTACTGTGGACATTTCTCATTGTTTAACCCTCTACTCACCTACCTTCACCAAACCCCCTCCCCAAAATAGCAGCGAGGCTAGTAATCTTTCAAAAATAACAAGAAAGTAGAATTTACAATTATTTTGGTAGCGTCTGTGCAAACAGCCATAAATTCTATACTTTACATCATGCTAAGGGCCGCCGTGTTGACAGTAAGAAAGGGTCAAACCAAATATTTGCATCTGGGGCCTCACCTGTTAGACCGGCAGTGAAGAGTCCAAAGTACAGGCCCAAGGCACCTACTGGCAGTTATCAGCACACTTTATGAGTATTTCCCTGAAAGTTCCTCCTAACCAGCTCTCTCCAGCCCACTGCCGGCTCCTCTGAAATGGGGATATCAGCTCTCCCCATTCGCTTATCAAAAATATGTCCATTACTGGATCACATAAAATTGTTTGTATACTCACTTGAAATGCTTAGCAGTCATCCCTGCTTTGGTCCAGGAGGCGGTCCTTTAAAGTTACAGCCTGATCAAAGAGGAAAATTAATTGGGGAAATGTCTCCATACTCTCAACACCTCTTGTCTCTTTCCTGGAGTTTGAACTGAAAACCCTGATGTGCAGCAGTGATGGGGAAAACACCTATTCATTCCACTGGGAACCCCCAACCAATCTTCCTTTGGTTCCGCAGATCAAGAGAAATCAGGAATTGTAAAGGAGGCAATTTTATTTTGGTTTTGGTAGATTGAAACAAACTCAGGCCATTAGATCAGAGAAAGAGGAGGAATGGAAATACCCTGCACTACGTCAAGCCTGGAAACCTTACTGTCTCAAAGCAGAGTTTTGAAACATAAATTTAATGGGGCACCTGGGTGGTTCAGTCAGGTAAGCGTCTGATTTCAGCTCAGGTCATGATCTCACAGTTGGTGAGTTCGAGCCCCGCCTCGGGCTCTGTGCTGACGGGTCAGAGCCTGGAGCCTGCTTCAGTTTCTGTGTCTCCCTCTCTCTCTGCCCCTCCCCTGCTCGCTCTCTCTCTCTCTCTCTCAAAAAAAATAAACAGTTAAAAAATAATAAAGTAAAATATAACTTCAGCATCAATAATTCCCAGGAAGATGTGAAGCCATTTTTCTTGCAATAAAGATCATTCTAGCTAATGAGCTTCAAAAAGGTTGAAGTCTCACATCATACTAGCATGGGAAGCAGGTATCATATCAGACACTTACTGGAGACATTTTGTGCAATACTGATAGACAGAAGCATTATACAGACAACAACCAACTTGTACAGCCAGAATTTTCTGGATATTCTTGATGTAAATATTTTATCCCATTGCTAAATTAGAAAACCGTGTGTCTGTGCACCCAACCACACCTAGTGTGTGTGTTCTCTGTTACCGGACAACTCTGTCCTCATTGTATATGATCTAACAAAGCATGGAGAGTGATCATATTTTAAATATTTCTGCTTAAAATATTCATAGCATCTTATTAATTATAGACTAAATATAGTCTGAGGGCGAATGACAGAGGAACCTATTATTTACAACCTGATTTTACTTCTCGATTAACAGACATACCAACATTTGGGGCTTGAAAGTAGTTTTTGCCAAGTGTTTTGCCCTTCCATAAGCACATCCCGGAAATATAGTTAGAAGCTGAAATGCATCCCATGCCTTAGATGCATGCGTTGCAAGGTTTTTAAAAGCAACAAACCTCCTGTAGAACTCAAAGGTACCCACACAGCCAATTTCCATTGGAACTGTTAGAGTTTTGGTTTGTAAGCATCTGGGTAGGGGCTCACCTGTGGAACCAAGTAGACCAAAGGATGTCAGTTGAACACCAGGCACGTAACAATGAATGAAACTGCTTTAGACCATTAAAAAAAAATCCTGAGTTACCTTTTCCTCATGCCTCCAGCACCATAAATGCAAGCCCACAAAGCCCAGAGCCTTTCACAGGGTGCTGCCCCAGTCATGCTTTAGTTGGAGCTCCGGGAGAGCCCACAACCCCCAGAAAATATACACAGATGTGGAAATTTTCCCATAGGATTGTGGTGGGTATATGCTGTGGTTTGAGTCCCTTTATGACCAAATGGTTTCTTTCTTTCTTTCTTTCTTTCTTTCTTTCTTTCTTTCTTTCTTTCTTTCTCTTTCTTTCTTTCTTTTTTTTTCTTCTTTCTCTCGTTTTTAAGGGTCTGAGTGGCTATGAAGCAGTGCTGTGAGGATAGCTTGCTGGGCTTGGGTTTGTGCTTTTCACCAGGACACCAGTCCTTTCTGGAAGGCAGCTGCCACAAAAAGGAGGAACAGCTTATGAGGTGAGGTCGGGGAGGTCGGGGGGGAAGCACCCAGGAGAGAATGCACAGAGTCTAACAACTTGCGATTCCACCCCTCTGCCCTGTGGGGCAAATCATTTCCCAATAAGAAAAGTGCAGTGAAGACAAGATTCTTTATTTCATCTCAGTTCCTTCCAAGAACAGCGAAATGGGGATTCAGCGTCTGAAGCTGCTTCAGCAATTCCACATCTACCTCTGGCCTCTGCAAGGCGTAACTGTGTGACCTTGGGGAACAATAAATGCCAAGGTGCGTCAGGCCAGCAGGCGGACCATACGCTGTGCTTGTAACACTAATGGCTCCTTGTTTTCATGCTGAAAATATGCACCTCTTGGAACCTCTTCTCTCTTGGTCAGATGTGCGTGATGTGATTTACATTATGGAATGCAGGAGAGGCATGTGTTTGCAAGTGCTCTGATCCAAGAATCCGGTTTCTATTGTATACGCAATCTGTATTGCCTTGTATAATGACCTTAATACTTTTTTTTTTTTTTGCATTTTAATTTTGGACTTATTTTTAAATGATTCATTTTCTATTCAGCCCTAAGCCCAAAATGTCTGCATGCAAGATAACTGTGCTACAGTGATCAAAATGTCCTGGAGACTTAGTTTCACAAGCTCCTTTTTCCTGAGTTCTAAGGGCCTTTGGCCTTACCCCCCCAGGAAATGCTATGGTGTGGATAAGAGGGAAACATCCTCCTTGGGTCCACTCTCTGGGCAGTCAGCTGTGCTGAGTGGTGTATGAGTAGACATGAAGGGGATTCTAGGCTTCTCAAAGAGGCACTACAGGTCCCAAGGAGACATCATTAACATGTCTGTTGGAACTATATTTTTTAACTTTCTCATGTGGCTGTTTGTATTCATTGAAGCTTACCTCTCAGGGATGTAGGGAGTAAGGAATAAGCTTAAATTTCTGGAAGTTAGAAAGCCTAGATAACTTAGTTTTAAGCCTCACTCTACTACTAACCCACTAGTAAACTTTGGTAATTTAGGTTTTCTGAGCCTTGGTTTGGGAAATCCTTGTTTGGATTCAGAAAAGTTTTAGGGTTTGGGTTTGTTTTTGTAGTTGTTGTTTTGTTTGTTTGTTTTTTCTGTAGGATCTCTCTGAGTCTTTGATATGCTACTGAGTATTCTGAGCTCTAAGAATGTGCAGTGAATCCCAAGCTGGCAGCACTATTGAACAATTTCTTCCCCCCAAAAGTGTTCATAACCTGGATTCTATTGCAAGTGTTCTATAGGATATAGGTTGAACGAGTTATAGAAGTAGAAATGTTCTTCCTGCAGTGCAGAATTATACACATTTCATAGAGATATAAAGAGGTGCTTTACGATCCTATTGTATTAATTAAGGCTTTATGCTGCAGGTAAAAGTACTCACTATAGCTAGTTCCAGCAGAAAAGGACTTATTATAATGATTAGCTTAAGCCTTGTATGGGAGTACCAAAGAACCAGTCTTGAATACTACCAAGGAAAATTCAGGAAAAAGTTGGCCAGAAAAAAAACGCTCAACCACATTGGTTTTTCGAGCAAAAACACCTGAGCAAAATCCTCAAGATTGCTGCTCCCTGATCTGCCTTTCCTTGATTGTGACAATACCCTTTCCTCGAGTGGGAGAAGAACTTGTGAAGATAATGGGATATCACTTGCGTGATTACGTTCTGTTCTATGACAAAAAAGGATCTTGCAAACCTAATGAAAGTCTGGTCAACTGACTGTGAATTAGTCAAAGGGGAGTTATCCTGAGTGGTTCTGACCTAATTAAATGAGCCCTTAAAAGAAGTCAAGAATTTGAAGCCAGAGACGCTATCCTGTTGGTGTTGACGGACCAAACCACCATGATGTAGACAATGCCACTGGGCAGAGGAGGACACGAAGCCTCTTTGGGCAGTGAATGACCCAAGCAGGAGAGCACTCACTCCTAAGACTGCAGGCAACTAGAATGCTGCCAACGGCCAGGGCGTGGGCTTGGAAGAGAACTGTGATGAAAGTCTAGCCCTGGCCAATATCTTGATTTCAGCCTTGTGAAGCCCTGAGCTGAGGATCCAGCTACCCCGTGCCCACACTTCTGATCTCCAAAAACTGTGAGTCAATAAATGATGTTATTTTAAGCCACTACATCTGTGTAATTTCTTGCACGGCAATAGAAAATGAATACTTGCCTGTGCATGACAGAGAGCAGGTTGCTACTCAAAGTGAAACTCCGATGGCTTTTGGGGAATGTCGTTTTTAGCTTCCCACCCTCTAAAATTTAGTTTAGAAAAAGCCAGAAGTGGCTGGTGTTGATATTGAGTAAATCTAATATCGGCAACCCTCTTCTTTGGGGAATTCTTTTCCAAAAGTCCGTATGTCTCTCAGAGGACATAGGATAATTTTAAAAAGTCTCTCAGTCTTTTGTTTGGTTTGATTTGGTTTGTGTTTAGGATGGCAAACGTCAATCTAACATAGAAATACTCAAGAGAAAGTAATTAACATTTTTGCCAGCACATCCCTTATATGAATCAACCAATTGTCCAAACTCACACACTAATATTCTTGTCGATTCCTCTAAAGTTTTTTTTTCCTTCATGGAATAGACAACTCTTTTAAGAAAACAATCCAATTCTAGGAATAGTCTCTATAATGGGAGTCTTTACATGGAGATTTTCCGTATCTTTATATGTGTATTGATAATCTGTGTATAAGGCCTGGCCTCTGGGTCTCACCAACATTGAGTATATCGATTATATTCTTAGTAGTTTTTTCCTTGAGAATTAAATCATCAACAAAACTGGGCTAATTAGAGAAGGACTTTTTTTTTTTTTTTTCCCAGAAGAGAAGTGATAGGGCAAATCTGATTTATCTGATAATATACACTATTT
Source organism: Leopardus geoffroyi (assembly GCF_018350155.1). NCBI lineage: Eukaryota > Metazoa > Chordata > Mammalia > Carnivora > Felidae > Leopardus > Leopardus geoffroyi. Next base: position 102,525,560 of record NC_059332.1, read on the forward strand.
GTCCCTGGGAATATGAGAAGACATTGATTTCATCGTACCCCTGGAACGTTGGAAAGTTTTCTGGTAAAGCTGAACTTGTTTTTCATCCTTATAACAATGTCCATTCACATACTCAATGTCTAGCCTGCTACCTTCTCCACGTTAAAGTAGTTCAGTTTCAATTTGTTACAAGTGAGTTTGAACCACCTCCTCTGCCTCGTTAGTAGTCCCTGACCAAACTTCCTCTCATTTCAGAACCACCCGTGATGAGGAACGGTAAACAATGAGAAATGACAATTAAGAAACCTTGATCTACAGAAACAAAACAGAAACCCCATTTGCTTTACCTCGTGTCGTAATTTCCCAGATCTGTTCCTCTTGGCCAATGTTGAGCCTGGCATTTTCTCCCTTGAGGGCTGAGCAACTTCTTACAAAACCACGCTCTGTGGGTTTTCCCAGGTGCTGTTATTTCCTGAGCAGTACGTGATAACAGTCCCTTAATATTTACGGGCTGAAAGTTTGCACAGTACTTTCAGAAAATCTTGTCTCAACTTGTTTGATCCTCACCACAGCTCCATAGGGGTCAGGCCAAGTGTTATTATTTCTAGTTTATAAATAACAGAAACTTCTGTTTCTGGAGTCACGTGACTGGCCTAAACCGTGGCAAGCTGTGATGCTGAGATTAGAACTCAAGTCTTCTGAATGTAAGTGAATCTTTCCCCAGGATCCCTATCCTCTTATCTGCCACACTTGTAAAATGCACTTATGACCATGGCTAACACCATCAAGTACAAGTTCCCTAACATAAATCTGGACCCTGCTTATATCTAAGTCTTTCCCTTTATCTTCCAGGAATAATCCGTTTCTTATAGTCCATTCCTCATACTTTCTGGCTTCTGCCTAGACATGCCTCTGACTGCATTTTTTCTGTCTGAGTGAGTTGTATTTGTCCTTGAAGACTCTGCTCAGACTTTGCCCAGGCTGGTCAAGACAGTCCCCTTCAGTGTCCAGTCTGTTCATCTATTTCTATCACATTATTACAGTTTCTGCTGATATGTACATACCTTTCTAGGGTATGGGTCCATTGATGTGTCTAAGGTATCTTGTGTCCTCTGTATTTAACACAGTGCTGGGAATTTCATTCCTGAAATGCCTGTGGAATTGGGATTTGTTTTTTTAAGGGGTGGTTTTATTTGCTAGGAAATAAAAACAAACAATGAAAAAAAAAAAAAAAAAGTGAGCCTCCAGAAGTGTAGCTTCTCTACCTAAACTTGTTCTGAGGGGACTGAGAGTCTAGGAATAGAATGAATCGACATGAGTTGGGCTGGGGGTGGGAGTGGAGAAAAGAGGGAATAGTGCCCATAACTTTTGGAAAGTCCTGCTGAGGATCCTGAGGATTTAAGGTCACATGCTTGGGCACTTCAGTGGCCATTGTATCTACCCTTTTCAACTCTGTCTTCCAGAATAACTGCTGCAGGGAACCTAGCCTCAAACTGCCATAACTTTGGATCCACTGCAGCATTCAAGTAAGCTATGTAGTAGTTCAGAATCAGTGCTAAAAAGAACGCGAAACGGACCAATGGGTTCTGCTTCTGTATACCTGGTATATACACAGGCAAGATAGAAGGTAAAAGTAGCTCAGGTTGGCCTATAACTGGTGTGAAAAATGTCAGGCTACAGTTGACTCAGGGAACAACGGGAGTGTGGCCAAGCCATCGAGGTACCAGAGGGTTGAGGAGCATGGACCAGGTGTCCAACAGTTATAGAGTATAAATAGCACAGCTGTCTCTAACACAAGCCAGCTGAGAGCCACAGAGGAGATTACAAGAAGTGAATTGTGGATCAACTCTTCTAATGGGGTGACATTTCAGTCTCAATTTTTTTTTAAGGCGTTTCAAATCATTGAATACTTTTGTTGTGGTTACGGACACTCATGACGGGAACGGTATGTGAAAGCCATGCAGGTTGTAACCCGGAAACATTTTATTGTATGAAAAAGCCAGTCAGATGCCAAACCGTGGAGTTAACCTTTAAAACACTCCTTCAAGTAGAGACCCCAGGAGCTGTGAGAACACAGCCTCCAGTCCCTCAAAAAGTCAGCAACCAATCACCTAAACATGCCATGCCGTGTTTCAACTCTCTCACAGGATCGTCCACGCTACAATTGAACCAAACTATCAGCCCATCCCTTAATCATGTGGGCAAGCCCATGAAGTTACAACAGTTCTACACATTGGCACTTTGGTAACTCAGTCTGGCTGTTTTCCTTATCCTGTTTATTTTTTCTGAGCCTAGTCTTAATGTGATCTATAGTTTTGCCTTTTTTCAAAACAAGCTTAAAAAAAAAAAAGTGATTGAACTTTTCATTGAATCCAAAGAAAAACAAGGTTTGTGTCAGCCATGATGAAATTCTAGGTGACTGGAACTTCTTCAGATGAAGAATCAGTATCTCTCACTTTTATTGAACTCAGTGGAAAACATAAAATAATGTAAATTGTGGTCCCTCCCACACCTACCCTGGAGATTCTTATACAACCTCCTGAAAAGAGTTTGACCCCCAACCTCTGTGAAACCTGGCAGTCAGCATATTCCAGAACTTCTTTTTCTATTGTTTAATATTACAGAAATAGTACCTTTCATTTTATTTTCCAAATACAAAATTATATAATGATACTGAGTATGTTTTTTCAAAGTACAAAGTACAAGTATCAAAGTACAGACATTTTCAAAGTACAAAGTACAAATAATGAAGATTCTGATGTATTCTACCCCATCTCTGAATACCAGGCTAGGTCTCACCAACATGAGTTGAGAATTCTAACACCCTGACTTTGCGGAGGAGAAAAATTAAGGTCGTAAATTAAAAAATTTGCCCAAGTTTGCAAAATTAGTAAAAGCTGAAATTTGTTATGAATGTAATATAAATGTATTTAATCAGTTTGACAAGTGTAGCCCAATGTTGTTGAGAGGCAGTGAATATAATAACCCAAATATAATTACTACCCCAAAATGATAAAATATGATGTTATGTTTCCCATGCTATAATTTGGTTCTGTCTGTTAGGGTCCCACGGTTTCTTTTCTACACAGTCTCTCATGGTGAACACAGGACACAACAGAGCACAATTCCTGCCCTCGGGGGGCTCGTTGTCCAATGGGCACAACACGCAGGTGAATAGACGGCTTGAATTTATTGTATGGAGAGTAAAGCAAGGCTCAAGTGCAGAAGAGAGCAACTCCTGGCTTGCACCACGCCAAGACTCGTGGTCAAGAAAGCTTTCTGGAGCAGTCTTCTTGCACCTATGTGATGAGACCCTCTTGCTGACAGACCTGTAACTGATCATCTTACTAACACCAGAATGCCTTAGAAGGCCGATTACTGGAGTATTATTAGCCCTTAACAAATATCACTTGCAACTTGGCATAACAGTTTTCTACAGGATTCTACAGCCAAATAGTTTTTACAACTCTGCAAACACAACTTAAACCTGAGTTAAATTTACTAAACCATAGAATACCAAGAAAAAAATAAAACCCACTTTTACACCTTTCTATCCAAAAGGGAACTCTTCCTTTACCAACTGTTCTTTTGTTTCCCTTATAAGAACTTGGATACTTGTATGTTTGTATAAATGAAAACAAAAACAGAATTCTATTTGTATGAAACTTACAATTGAAAACTATTAAAAATAAACTCATCAGTTAAAAATCTTCAGATCAGATGGATGATCTGGATTATTTCAATCGTAACCTAGGGCAAGAACCGAAAGGCTTTAGGGACACGTTACTGTAATTTGGTGACCCTCGACTGCTTTTTTCCTCCTCCCTTTTCCATTGGCTTCAGTGCTGGCTTGGCAGCACAGTGTGACAACATTGCCTTTTTCTCAGAACACTAGAATTGTGCCACCCACAGTCCAATGGCTGGGGGCCAGGGCACGGCCAGCCACACAGACATGAGTCAAGCTGTGGCGTTCAAGAATTCTCACTCAGGTTCTTTCCTGATGACTTTCTTGGAATTGCCATCATCAACAGCATGATGGTAAGAAATGTGTGATATAAAAGAAGTATGTGGTATGGCTAGTCAGAAAACTTGACTCCCAGTCTTGTTACTTTCTAGATGTGTGACCATTAGCATTTTTTTCCTAATCTGTTCTGCTATCTCACAGTCATTGTAAAAATCCAAATGAGACCATGACAATTAATAGCTTAATCTCCATTAGTGAAGAGAAAAGAGACATTCCCATATTTATTTGGTCAGTGTCTAAATTATAAGACCTTCTGGAGAACAAGTTAGTAATAATTACAAGACTTTAAAATGCCCACGACTTGGGCCTAGTTATTCCTCTGGAAATTTAGCCTTGGGAAATAATTAAGAAAGCGCAGAAAGATATATGTAAAAGGGTGTATAACACTGCGCCGATTGTAATAACAAAATTTTAGAAACATTCAAATGTCCAGTAGTAGAAACTGGTTAAATAAGTTAGAATGTGCCTCCATAATAGTGTATTATACAACTGCTAAAAATAATGTTGTGAAAATACAAAATATAGCTATTGGTACATAATAGTGTATAAATGTAATTATTAGGTATACAATCAAGTAAAATAATGTGTATATGTGATGTGACATATATGTATATATATTCATAAGCATATGAATATATGAATATATATATATTCATAAACATCTATATAGAGAAAGGGAGTGGGGGGGCACCTTGGTGTCTCAGTTGGTGGTACAAGTTCAGCTCAGGTCATGATCTCCAAGCTCATGAGTTCGAAACCTACATCAGGGTCTGTGTTGACAGCTCAGAACCTGGAGCCTGTGTCTCCCTCTCTCTCTCTCTCTCTGCCTTTCCCCCTCTCATGCTCTGTCTCTCTCTCTCTCTGTCTCTGTCTCTCTCTCTCTCAAAAATAAACATGAAAAAAAGAAAAGAAAAATGTAATCATAGACTTAAAAAAAAAAAAAAAAGGAAGGGGTTGGGTATGAGACTATACCTACCAAAGTGTCCAAAGAGTTTAACTCAGAATAATATATTTTATTTTTCTTCTGTTTATGTATCTGTGTTTTCTAACGTTTCTATAATATATGTATATTTCTATTATAATAAGTGAAAATAGCTTTACATTTAGAAGTTAAATAAACTCTATGAAAACCTAGACTCTACTGTTACAGTATATCCAGTGATCAAAATTCCATCTATACATATGAATTATAAAATGGCCTAGGCTTTATCATTTCAACGATATATCTGTCACTGTAAATTTATAATTGAAAAAGTTCTCCTTTTAGCATGGTGAGAGATGGCTAAGCATTTAAAATACTGAAATAGTTTGTAAATTTTCACTAAAACCAACATTCCTTTAGTAAACTTAATTGAGGTTAATGAAGAAACTGAGAATCTCCATGCAGAAGGCAATGTTGTAAAAAGGTGTGAGTGGGGGGGCGGGGGGCGGGGGGCGGGGGAGCCCTGATCCAATCATCTTGTATAATGAGTTTGCCAGTCTTTACCCACTAAATATACAGCAGAGAATGTTCTAAAATAGTTACCTCATTTGCAGATAGGAAACTCCAGTTCTATTGCTGGTTCCGGCAAAAACTTTCTGCAGAAACTCAGACAAGTATAACTTGTCTGTGCTTGAATTAATTTGTTTATGAAATGAACATCATGTTGGCAAAGCCTTTAAGTGAAGTTTAGCTTTCGAGTGTAAAAATATTATAAACCTCCTTAAAATGAAGTAGGAGGAGAATTTGGAAAAGGAAGAGAAGAAAGTTTTGATGATTCATTAAAGAAAAATTCATAGCCATTTCTGAACAAGATGCTACAAAATATCTTTAATGAGCCAATTTCAGGGACTTAACTCCAAAAAATTACTCTGCTGCTGCTAAAATTTGAACTATTGGCATTCATATCTGACTTATATGTACCACTATTTTTTTTACATGGGTCAAGTCTTTTAAATTTTTAGCTAACTTTAAATACTATGTTTACTAACCAATACTAAACTTTAAATGTAAAAACCCATAGTATCAACTAAGTATTCATCAAATGTATATAGGATCTAGAATGAGTGCTTAGAATTCTTCAAGACTCCAGTCTCCTTCTACTCTTTCCTTGCCTAACAGCCCTCTCCTATCTTTACTTCCATAAGTACCCTGCTTAAGTTCTGTGACGGAACATTCTGACTCCTCTCTCACCAATACTCTGGATTCCCCTGCCCCACTGTCTTTCATAGCTTGGCAAAACCCCAACACTAGGTGAAGTCAACTGTTTACTTTTTCTGTACAATATACCAGGTTTGGTTCAGTGTTCCATGGTGTAGTTGAGAAGAAACAATCGGGCAATTTGCCTTCATAAATCTGTGATCACCCCTCTCAGCTGGGCTCTCCAACGTGGCTGTCTAGGAGCTGACCAAAATTCCTTAGCCATGCTTCCATTTTTCACACTGCTTCAAGCTCTTTCCACCCCTCCCCCCCCCAAATCTATACTTTACCTTGCATTTCCATCTGATAACCTTTCCTCCTACTCCACTGAGAAAATAGAAGTCACCATAAGAGAATTTCTTCTTACTATCAAATCTATGAAATCTACTTTTGTTTTCATCCCCCCGTTTCTTTTCTCATACTGGAAAAATAGCAGAATTCATCGTCTTAGGTAAAGCCAATTCCTCGATATGTACTGTAAATATCATCTCAGTGTTCTCTGGGACACTGATCTGTAATAATCCCTTTGTCTCTCTTACATGTTAACCTTCTCTCTTTTTTACTCTTTATCAACAGTATTCAAACAAACTCAAAGTGTATGACTGGGGAGGAAGGATCTTCCTTTTTCCAACATCGTTTGAATCACATATCCTACTCTGCTACGCTTCGTTAACAACCTCCTTGAAAAACGTGGCTATACCCATCCTGGTCTCCCACTGGCCACTCATACTCCTTAATCCATTGCAATCAAGTTTTCTCTGCTATGATTCTGCCAAAATTGCTTCCACTGAGATCACCAAAGTGTAAGTATGGATAAATTCAGCAGATTTTCAGTTACTTTATCACTTGCCTTTCTTCAGCATTTAACACTGTTGATCACTCTTGAAAATATTCTCTGTGGCTTCCATGGCTCCTCATACTAGTGGTTTACTGCTTACCTTCTGCCTCCTCCTTTGCAGTCTCCTTTACAAGTTTCTCTTCTCACTTATGCTTACCCTTTAAAGAGTAAATATTAGCCTTTTTCTTTCTGTGCACTTTCTCTTGGCTATCTTATTTATTCCCAAGATTCTAAAATCACCACAAATCTTGAATCTCCATCTCTTCTATGAACTTCTGGCCCATATCTGTAACTTTTTCCTGAGTGTCTTTCAGTGGAGACAAATGAGCAAGCAAGAGGTCCCAAACTGAGGTCATTCCCTTCATCAACCAAGTGGCTTCTCTTTGGGGATTTTCTGTCTCAGAAAAGGCTGTCAAGTCTGGACCCGAGAATCACCTCTGCGTGTATGTGTGTGTGTTTGTATGTTCCCGTCTCTGTCTTTCTCATACACATAGCCTAACACACGGTCTGCCACCAAGTCCTACTGAGTCTGATGCTAATTACTGCAACCTTCCTATCAACCAGTTTATTTCGTGTTTTCAACCATCTCAGTGACTGAAACTGTTCAAAGTCACGTCATCCTCCTAAGTCATTAGTGTCGCTAGAAGGATCATCTGTGCGCAGGTTTGGGGCACAGGTTTAAAGCTTCTAGGTTTCCTTTTTACAGGAGATGGAAAAAAAAAAAAATCCAGGAAAGGTCTTTCTGTTCCTTCGTCTCATCTCTTTAATGATAGTGTTGGTAAGATGACATCCCAGATTTTCGCGCAATAATTTTCTGCAGATACACACCGCCAGAGTTTGATCATGCTGACAAAACTAGAAGGAAGGTGTTTTCTTTCTGCAAACAGAATGTTTCTGCAGCCGGGGAAAAACAGGTTCCTGCTATTTGGGCGGATACATCGACTATGTACGTGTGACCGGCTGAGCTGAAACAACTAAATCAATGTGAGAAACACCTGTGGGAATTAAGAGGCATAGTGAGAATGTCACGAGGAAATCTCCTTGTTCATTGCCCTAGCCACACACCGATGACAGATTGCCTGTGCAAGGCGAAGACCACCGGTGATGCCGTGCCCACCTACACCTCTTCCTCAGCCTCTATAGAAAGAGGTCCAGGGGCGCCTGGGTGGCGCAGTCGGTTAAGCGTCCGACTTCAGCCAGGTCACCATCTCTCGGTCCGTGAGTTCGAGCCCCGCGTCGGGCTCTGGGCTGATGGCTCAGAGCCTGGATCCTGTTTCCGATTCTGTGTCTCCCTCTCTCTCTGCCCCTCCCCCGTTCATGCTCTGTCTCTCTCTGTCCCAAAAATAAATAAACGTTGGAAAAAAAAAAAAAAAAAAAAGAAAAAGAAAGAGGTCCAGGTGGGGACTTCAGTTTAAAATTCTTCATCTGTCTTTTTAGTTAATATGGCTTGTGGATGATGTCCATCATTTTCTACATTCAGGAAAGATGGGAAAGAAAAATGTTAGTAAAGCCCTAAAGGATATGCCCGATTACACTTCTGGTACAAAACAAGTATTTGCTCATGAGACGAAAAGTCCGGTTGGAGACATAAGTTCATATATTTCAATAGTTTTTAAATATAATTTTGTTAGGAAATGGCCAGTTGAGCCCCAAAGCCAAGCATAGCCCACAGTGATTTTTCTCTTTCCTTCGCCTTCCCCCAAAGCAGCCTTGACAGCTCACCTCTAGACTAAATTCTAAATCTCTCCGATTTCTTCTGTCTCTCTTTCTGGCTGTGACCCTAATGCAAACCTCCACTAGCTCACGCTGGGTTCATTGCAACAGCCTCCAACGGCTTGCACCCATTTTGACTTCCACTAGAATCTCTTTTCCATACCATCATCAAAGTTATCTTTGTAAAAATCAATTCAGATCATGTCATTGCTGGGCACAAAACATTTCAGAGAATTCTCTTTGCCGTAGAGAAAAATACAAATTTGCTGCATCCAAAGTGGCCTTCTGTGAACTGGCCACAGCCTGATTCTAGCTCCCTGTCTGTCCCCTCTTGCTACTCTCCCCATCCCTCTGTGATACAGACTTACTTCCTTGTTGCTCAGCCCCTCCACTTGCTGTTCTCCCTGGAACTTTCTGTTTCCAGATTCTTCCCGGCTGACTTCTTGTCATTCAGCATTCAGCCCAGCTGCCGAGGAGACCTCCTAAATTAACCATCTACACCCTCTGTCATATATCCTGTTGCATTTTCTCTAATACATTCAAAGGTCTGAAATTGTTCATTTATTTTTCTTGATTTCCTGTTAGGATGTAATTTCAAAAATACAGAATTTTTTTTTCCCCCATTTTGCTCATTGTTGAAGTCTCAGAGTCTAGAACGGGGATCAGCAAACTTTTTCCATAAAAGGCCAGACAGTAAATGTTTTAGACTTTGCAGGCTATATAGTATTTGTTACAGCTTCCCAGCTCTGGTTTGATAGCATGAAAGCAACCATAGACAATAGGTAATTGGTGTGTGTTTGTGTTCCCTTAAAACTTTAGCTCTGAACACTGAAATTTGAATTTCATACAAGTTTGATGTTTTATAAAATATTATCCTTCATTGATTATGTATAAACCATTTAAAAATGTAAAAACTGGGGCACTTGGGTGGCTCAGTCGGTTAAACGTCCGATTTCAGCTCAGGTCACGATCTCCCGGTCTGTGAGTTGGAGCCCCGCATCAGGCTCTGGGCTGACAGCTCAGAGCCTGAAGTCTGCTTCCGATGCTGTGTCTCCCTCTCTCTGCCCCTCCTCCACTTATATTCTCTCTCTCCCTCTCTCTCCCTCCCTCTCTCTCTCTCTCTCTCGGTCTCAAACAGTAAATAAACATTTAAATAAATCTTAAAAAAATAAATGTAAAAACCATTCTTAGTTCATGAACTGTGCAAAAACAGGCAGCTGGCCAGATTCAGCCTGCAGGTCATAGTTTAACAAACCCTGATCTGGAATGTCTATCGCTATACGTTGGAAGCTTGCCAAAAAGAAAAAAAGAAAAAAAAAAAAAAAATCTCAAATGAATGAATGAATGAATGAATGAACAAGGAAATGGATTTTCCTTGTAAACGTTCATAGACTTGCCATGGACTAAGAGTTGATATGATTATCCATTCTACTGTTTCAGTCCTCAAGATGGATTTGTTCTACCTGCTTGGTTGTTATTTATTAATGGGAATGCCTGCTTGTTAGCCTGAGTCACCAAGACCAATGCTAGACATAGAGTTCTTATAATGTAAGAAGAAGAACAATCAAGACCTTGTCAGTACTTTGGCTATAAAGACCAACTAAATTGAATTGGGCTCCATATTCAAGGTTAAAATTTATATATTTAACCTCCAAAAGCTTAAACACTATGATGAAAAAAATGAATAATATATTGCTCTTAAAATACATACCTGTAAGTCATGAGTGAAATAAGCAGACTCTCAAAGGTAATTTTAGAAAGATTATTTTTACCTTTTCCTCCAACTCCTTACTTCATGTAATTGGAGAGGTTTTGTAAAGAAAGTAAAATATGAAGAGTTTTAAATGAGGACTTTGAAATGGGTCAATTCGTATTTACTCTCAATAGGACTGTTTTCCTGTCTATGACCATGTTTCATGAAACTCTTCCCTTTTAACTATACCCACCCATCCCCAAATGTTCAATAAATGGAAAAGATTGGACTTCTGTCCCTAGGTTAAGATTAGAACAAATATTAAGTCAAAACAATTAAAGGGAAATTACAATAGAGGTAAAATCCTTTCATTTAAAAGGCAAGTTAAAATGACAAATAAAGGATTACTGTTAAGACGCTAAATCATTCTCAAAGAATGATTTTCTCTAATACATCAGATTGACTTGCTCATCAGAGGGAAAATACATAACGTCTTAAAGACAGTTTTAGCAAAGCCTTCAACAGATCCTGGCAGCAGAAACTTGGAAAAGTTTGGAATGACAGCATGAGTTTGCAGGAGTGCTCAACGGATAGCTGTAAAGAGAGCATTGAGGTCTTGCTGAAAATAACTGCTGAATTGGGGACAGTACCTTACTTTAGAGTAGCCTGGAATCATCTGCTTCTAAATCGTCACTTGTAAAAGTACATCATGAAGTGGAGAAATTTTGAGTGATTTCTTGAGCTGTTTCTAAGATGTATTTCACACTTCATAGTCTCACTCTGATTAATAAAGGAAGTGCACAATATTGGGGTCAGAGGGTTATTCTTCTGGAAACTCCAACACATTATACTAATATATATAGCTTTTATAAGAAAGGAAGGAAAGAAGGAAGGAAGGAAGGGAGGGAGGGGGGAGGGAGGGACAGAGGGTGGAAAGAAGGGAGAGAGGTGGGGAGGGCTGAAATGTTTTCTTTACGATCACTTTCAGTTTGGAGAGAAATATGAAGCATTTTCAATTGACAATCCTTGTCTGGCTGTTCATTTCATTACTTTTCTAAGCTCATGCTTGAAATGCTGAGAGCATCCCCAAGGCTTACTCACCTTTCATTGAGCCTGGAACTTGAGGTAGCTGTATGAAAGCCAAGTTCTGAGTAAACCTGAGACTATTTGCAGTTTCAGGTGGGAATCAGGTGTTATTCAAGACTAAACTTGGCAAGTTTTGTCTGGATTATGCATTTAATGGTATTTAAATTATGAGGCATTTAGAAGTGGGTGGGGGGAGCCCCACTGCTAGAAAATGAACTTGACAAACACACAATCCAGCTTTGTACATCTCCCACCTACACAGAACCCATCCCACTGGCTTAAAACACAGTGAGTACTCCATAAATGCCTGTGCGTCCTATGGAAATATAACTGAACATAAGGTGGGACATACTTTCAGGCTCCTAGAGTTAAAAATTGATGGGCTCACCTGAATACTCAAAGCAACTTGGGAGAGAAGAATGACGCTGGAGGCATCCCACTCCCTAATTTCAAACTCTATTACAAAGCTAGAGTAATCAAAACAGTATGGCATTGGCATAAAAACAGCAGACACATACATCAATACAAGAGAAAAAGAGCCCAGAAATAAATTCATGCATATATTGTCAATTAATTTATAACAAAAAAGCCAAGAATATGCAATGAGGAAAGGACGGTCTCTTCAATAAACGGTGCTGGGAAAACTGAACGATCCAAATGAAACTGGACCACTATCTCATGCCATATATAAAAATTAACTCAAAGTTGATTAAAGACCTGAAATCATAAAACTCTAGAAGAAAACATAGGCAGTAAGCTCCTTGATAGGTCTTGGCAATGACTTTTTGAATCTGATGCCAAAAGCTAAAGCAACAAAGCGAAAATAAGTAAGTGAGACTACATCAAACTAAAATGCTTCAGCACAGAAAAAAAAAAGCCATCACAAAATGAAAAGGCAACCTACTGAATTGGAGAAAATACTTGCGAATCAAATATCCAATAAGGTGCTAGTATCCAAAATATACAAAGAATTTACAAATCAGTCACAAAAAAAGCAAACAATCTAATTAAAAACTGAGCAAAGGATCTGCGTAGACATTTTTCCAAGAAAAATATACAGAAGGTCAACAGACACATGAAAAGATGCTCAATAGCATTAATTGTCAGGGAACTTCAAATCAAAACCACAGTGAGATGTCACCTCACACCTGTTAGAACTCGTATTATCCAAAAGACAAGAAATTGATAAATGTTGGCAAGAATGCAGCAATTTCACTTCTGCATCTTTATTGAAAATAAAAACACAATTTGAAAAGATACATGCACCCCTATGTTCACTGAAGCATTATTTACAATAGCCAGATTTTGAAACAACCTAAGTGTCCACTGACGGATGATTGGTTAAAGAAAATGTGGTATGCACACACACGCGCGCGCGCACACACACACACACACACACACACACACACAAGGGAATATTGCTCATTCATAAAAAAGAATAAAATCTTGCTTTTTGCAACAACATAGGTGAAACTCAAGGGCATTATGCTAAGTGAAAACTGAAATAAGTCAGAGAAATATAAGTACTCTATGATATCTCTTGTATATAGAATCAAAAAATAAATAAATAAGACAGGCTCATAGATACAGAGACTAGATGAGGGTTGCAAGAAGGGAATAGGGGTGGGAGAAATGGGTAAACTGTTGTGGGGTTTTTTTTAGATTAAATAAATTGAATAAAAATTACAAAATAAGAAACCCCTATCTATAAGAAATAAAGTTAAATAGTCATGAAGATATAAAGCATCACAGCTATAGTCAATAATACTGTATTGCATATCTGAAAATTGCTGAAAGAGTAAATCGTAAAAGTTAGCATCACAAGAAAAATAATTTGTGACTATGTATGGTGATGGATGTTAACTAGACTTATCATGGTTATCATTTATAGCATATACAAATATTGAATCATTATGTTTTACACATGAAAGTAATATAATATGTATATATATGTAACATCATATGTGAATTATACCCCAGGTAAAAAAAAAAAAAAAAAAAAAATGACAGTCTCCTCTTCATCCCCTCCTTTTCCAAATGCATCCATTCAGTGGTATTTTACTCTGCTAGGAGAAACTTCATGAACTCTGTGTACGTGTGTATGTGTGTGTATTTAGGTATGTGCTTCCTTCACTGCACAACTGTTGTTGCTACACACAAATTGAGGGAGACAGAGCCAGCTGAGAATTTGTGAGGGTAAGGCCAAAAGGCCTAGGGTGGTGGGCATAGAAGTCAGCCCCAGCCTTGCCCCCCTAGGATTAAGTATCTCTCACAATATGGATATGTGCTCTTGAGTTCAAGATGTTCGGAAAAAGTAGGAAAAATTACTGTACTCACACTGCCTAGCCTTAAAAAAAAAAGTAAGACCTGATCCAACTGAGGCTAGCTCTGTATCAACTATTGGTAGCCATTCGCCCACTGATAGAAGGATGGAGGGTGATGAAAAGGTAAAGACTGAAAAAAGGGAGTTCAAGTGGAGGTTCAGAGCTTCTTTGAGTCTTTTCAGAGAAAGGTGACAGAGATTTGCCTAGGGAACAGTTCCTTGATAAGAAAGTGTTTAAGGGCAATCTTAGTCAATTAGGATCTGTTTTTCTAGGATTAGAATTTGACATTTTGATGGATTGTAGTATAACTAAAATTATCTGTAACACTCTATAAGTTCAATACAAGAAAACACTAAAGACAAAACTGAGTCCTTAGGAGAGAAAAGAGAAGGGACATGGGAAAACAGACTAGAAAAAGTAGAGTTTATCCAACCCCTCAATTTACAAATGAGGTGATTGAGTCTAAGAGAGTTTAACAATGTAGAAGTTCACTCAGCAAATTCGTATTTGGGGATCAAACTGGTCACAAATGAAAGGAATTTCCAACCAAGGTGATGTGAAGTCTAGCAGAGGTATTTTGCGCAGGCAGAAATTACAATGTCCTTCATAACAAGCTACGATTATACACACAGTGTAGTTGTTTTTAGAGATACACACAGTATGCAAATATATCTTAAAATTCTAAAGCCAACTTTAAATGCCATTATGAACATACCATGGGGAGGGATAGTTTTCTCATTCATGGCACTCCTTAGGTTTGCTAAGGTTATTTGTACTACATAGACAAACTGCCTAGGCAAAAATAAGGCAATTATCTGAAAAATATTTGTTATCTGTACAGTTCAAGAAAAAGTTGACCCAGACTATCCAAATATAGCCTCTATTTTCCACTTTATTGCCATATATACTTTTAAAATCCCTGGAAAAATCTATGCTGCTATTTCGATGATTTCACACACATACATACACACACACACACACACACACACACACACACACACACTTAGAGAAACTACATCTGTCTCTGCCTGAGCAAGGAAAAAGAGAAGAAATGCCTGATTCTATTGTTAACCAATGAAGGGAGTGTCTCCATTTCCATTAGGACCCTGGTTTCCAGTGTACCATTTGTTGACAGAGTCACGATGCCCCTCCCACTAAGATGAAAGTAAATCCAAAATTTGGAGGGGGAACAAGGGCCAGGAGATAGAGAAGTAGAGGTATGATGCTGTCAAAGTTACTATAATTAGTGCTGTGAGCTGAAGCAGCTTCCTGTGTGTATCAGCTCAAATGTGGTTTGTTTTGAAAAGTAATTAAGATACTATTTACATAGGCTACTGAGTGAAGCATGTGTGGTTCTTTTGGTAACTTTGAGTAAAAAGATCTTTCTGTGTTTTCTTCCAAATAAAACTATACTGCAGTTAAACAATTTATCTTGTCTCCCAACAAAGTTTCTGACTCTAATTCCTGTGATATCTTCCTAAAATATGGTGAACTAACTACAAGGAAGGAAGAACTCACCTATCCCCATATACTTGAACTCAGTTTGGGCTGTTACATTATTGATTAATCTAACCAGAACTGTTCAACAGTGAATGGTATAACTCTTTGATATTTAACTTCAGTCGATTTCCCTAAATTATTTCTGAGGCTTTTTTTTTTTCAACTCAGCCATGTTTATATACATCAATGTGTCAACTTAATAAAGTCATAAGTGCCTCTCTAGGAAAGGGATACACTCTCCATTCCTTTCGTAGGGGACAGAAAGCATCAGAATCTCTGATAGGGTATCTGTACTTATTATTAGCAATAACCACTGTGTTGAATATCTCCTCAGTGTAGATTACCCGGGTAAATATATAAGAACCCACAGAGATACACAACTGTAAAATGTATCCTGTCCTTCAATCAATGAAATTAATTGAGGAAAGCAAAGTATGTCCATAAAAAAGATAAGAATAGTAATAACACAATGCAAGGTGACAGACCTCAAAGAAAGTGCTACAGACCATAAAAGTTACAGGTGTTCACAAAGCAATAAGTTAGAAGTTACCAAGGGCTGAAGAGGTGACTGTTTTCTTATTTGCCTTGATCAGGGAAGCCCTAGGTAAGGTTTCCAAAAACTCTTTTAAACATTTGCTCCAGCTTCCACACAACATTTAATTCCCATCGCTTAAGTGATTCAACTGACCCAGGCCAGGTGGGGGTCAAGGGTGGACAGTGCATTCCAAAGTAGCATAAAGATAGGAAGAAGTTACTCTTTATTTCTGAATGTCATCTTAAACTTATGAGATTTTTTAAAGGTTTTTTTTAAGGGTTTTAAGGGTTTTTTTTTTTTAAGGTTTAGCACATTCTAGGGTCCCCTCTAGGAACAAGTAGAAGTCACCAGAGCTGAGATGCCCCTAGGAGCCAGCAGATGAATGTCTGTCCTCCAGAAGGTCCTCAAGCTTGACCACACTCTGAACAGCGAAAGTTTCCTCAAAAGGAAGCATGTGAAAACATCCAAAACCAACAGGCACTTGATGTGGGACACAGAGACATTTCCCAAACTTTCCTCATGCAAGTCCCATCTGCATGAAACCATTGGTCTATGTGAAAAAAATTTTAAATATACTTCAGTCATTTTGTGTTTACAGATTCCTGGATGACCAAAGCTTTCAGCTTTCACCCAAATGTGAGGCTGGAGTTTATAATGTCTCCCCAACTAGTCAGGAGATTTGACACTTTTGGAGTCTGTCTTCAATTTAATGGTAAAAACTATTCATTAGAAACAGTATACAGGTGCCACATAAACAGATTGAAGATTAAGACATCATTTTTCTAAAAATTGGAATATTTATACAGAACTATAATAATGAGTTTGTACGATTAAGTGGGAAGATCATTGGGTGAGATTAAGGAGTCAAATGGATTTTTAAAGTATTCTGCCTTCCACCTGGGATTGTTGAATAGATCGATTTAAACGATCTGTTTCAAACTATAAATATCAAAACAAATTTAAGTTCTAAAAATAAGGATTATTGAATGCCAACCCCAGCCCCCGCTAGCTGAATCATTCAACCTTTTTTGCCTGTTTCTTGTTTGCAGAATGTAAAAAATGGCACCACAATTGCTCTGACCACCATACAATGTTGTTGTATTGAAAGAACATAAAAGTGCTTCAAAATATTTTTAAGGCATTTTGCAAATGCTAGAGTTAAAATCAAATGTATGGTAATTAGTCATTTAGCTTGATTTTTAAAAAAAAAATATAAAGGTAGTATCAGTGAAAAGTGCACCTTAATTATGATAATATCTTTCTTTATGCCAAAGAATTAAGTAGTAAGGACATTTGAGTTCTCCACTCAGCACTCATAAAATCTTCATCTGCCCAGAGGAGTTAAAAAGGTAAGTGCATTCTTATATTCATGATCGCCACTGGTTTTATAATACAGTCACATTCATATGCTATTTCCTTTCCACTTCCCTCGTGTCCTTAGGATCTTGAAAATAAAATGACTTTGGTGTATGAAAAAGTATCTTTTAAGAAAGTAAAACTAACAGAGGCATTTCCTTTAAGGTGCTAATCAAAATCATGAGTGAATTCCATGTATGACATTAGTCGTTTCAGGTTTACCTCAAATAGAGTAGATGTGCATATTTTTTTCTTCTCTGCCCTTAAAATTGCTCTTTCATGTTTGTTTTGAATCTTGAAATACCAACCCAACTCTAAACGATACCACTAACAGTTATTGGATGTTTATTATGTGCCAGGCCCTGGGCTGAGTCTTTTCATCATTTCATTTTACAGTTACCTCCTGTATGTATCCTCACTGTACTGGGAGAAAAATAAGGCCAGAGAGGTTAAGCAACTTGACGAGTGTCACACAGCCAGAACTAGAATGGCACAGATCCTAAGTGAACCGTGAACCCGTGATATAATGCAGCCTCTCATTCTCTTTCCCAGTCTTCTCATCCCAAGGCAGGTAAGGTTTTCTTTATTCAGTGAAGGTCATCATCAATCTTGATTACAAGTAGTTGTTCTTCTTCCTCAATCAGCTTGAGTGAGTCCCTGAGTGCAAACACTTCCCAAATATGCCCCACAGTCACTTTTTACCATCATAGCTGGTCTATCCCTGTCAAGCAGTGGGTCTGGCCCCATAAGTGAGAAGCCACTGGAGTGTACCCCATGCTTCTACTTCTCTTTGTACTGAGACCCTTGCTCCGGAACCTAAGATTACTCTCTGCAGCCACCGCAGCCTCAAGATTCTCCCGTAGAGTAAGAGTATTTGGAGATATGAAAAGTATTCATACCAGAACTGATGCAGAAAACATGATCTCGGCAGTTAGTCTCCCTTTTCTATCTATCCCGTTTGCAAATCCAAGCACCAGTCCTATATTAAATCTGAAGGATCACTGTATTGACTATCGGTCTGTAAAGATCTAACAATAAAAGTAATTTATCTGAAGTCCACCTGCATGTTTTGTGTGGCCGCACCCCTCTCCCCTGCACCTACCATCACTCAAAAGATACAGGCAGTATCCAGTTTTGGGGTTGGTGTGAGACAACTTCTCTACGCTGATGAAAATCAGTTTCATGTCCCATGTTTCATTGCAGGATCAGTTAAACCTCAGCTTGGTATCTAAAGATGGTAACAAGGTAAAACAGTAGTTCTTCAAGATGTCCCTTATTCCCCATCGTGAATATTAATATAGAGATACTTTCATAAGCTTTCCCATTGGCAGTGCTTTTTAAGAAACTTTGGGAACAAAAGACAAAACAAATATGCTCCCTCTTAGTAAATCTCTGTCCAACTTTTAAGCTGAAAAGTTAACAACATGAAATCCTGCAAATCCTACCGAGATTGAAAACTGAAGTCTATATACTCTCGGTTAAATGGTTTTATACCTGTTTTATTTCTCCTTTATAAAGGCCAAGACTTCATGGGGAACATGTTAAAATTATGTTAAGAATGAAAATATATAGAAGTTGATTAATTTAGGGAAATTATTCTACCACAAGTGAAGGTAGAGAATATGCTCTTAGGGACGGGCGCCGGGGTGGCTCTGTCCGTAAGCGTCCGACTTTGGCTCAGGTCATGATCTCACAGTTTGTGAGTTCGAGCCCTGCATCGGGCTCTGTGCTGACGGCTCAGAGCGTGGAGCCTGCTTCAGATTCTGTGTGTCTCCCTCTCTCTGTCTCTCCCCTGCTAGCTCTCTGTCTCTTTCTCTCTCTCAAAAATAAATAAACATTAAAAAAAAGAAGAATATGGGGCGCCTGGGTGGCTCAGTTGGTGGAGCGTCCAACTTCAGCTCAGGTCACGATCTTGCGGTCCGCGAGCTCAAGCCCCACAATGGGCTCTGGGCTGATGGCTGGGAGCCTGGAGCATGCTTCTGATTCTGTGTCTCCCTCTCTCTCTGCCCCTCCCCCGTTCATGCTCTGTCCATGCTCTGTCTCTCTTTGTCTCAAAAATAAATGAACGTTAAAAAAAAATTTTTTTTTTTTTAAAAAAAGAAGAAGAATATGGGCTTAGGCAGACCCTAACCAAAATTAACAGAGATCCCCTGAAACCAGAGTGGTTCATCATGGAAACAAGTCAGAAAAGACAAGAGTAGCATCCCAATGGTGAAATGAACATGAGTTCTGGAGGACAGCCCTCTTTTCTGTTCTGCAACAGACAGCTCTTACGCTGGTCACGGTCTGCCTACAGCTTGTCAGACCCATATACCTTGGTGTTACTCGGGCATTAATAAGCTGCATTTTATCAAGATTTTCAACAGCATGAAAGTGTAGTCCCTTCACCCTTCAATCCACTTGGGGCTAATTTGAGCTCTGCAAGGCTTAGTAGCAGGAAGCATGTAAAAATTCCATCCCACATCTCTGACAGCTTCAGAAACTGGTATGTTTGCTTTAGGATATCCAAAAACAATTCTGGAACGTCATAAGTGAAGAAGCTAACTTTAAGACTTTGACATATTTTGAAAAGTGAAGAGGTCAAACATTTCCTTTCACCTATTTCTTCCAGATCAGGCCGGAGAGTCTTTATATCAAACTAACAAATGTTGCCTTTGTGGGATTTATGCAGGCTTTGGGAGACCCACACGTTCACAAAGCTAAGAGTTTCTGACAATAGGCATGCAAGTCTGTAGCCCTCACATCTGTGGGCCTCAGCCCTTCCCGGCCGTCAAGCAAACATGCAGAGCGTAGAGTTGCAAATTCCCATGAGGCAAAGCCACTGGTTAGAGTTTCCAGAAACAGGCGGCAGGTCTCTGCCACTTCTCTGCTCTGCCGTCCTTCAGCCCCAGGGGAAAAATGTAAAGGGTTCTGCTTACCAGTCAAACCACACAGACAAATACCAACTGCTCACAGGCCAGTCCAGCCCCAACTGCGGGGAACAGCTGGTCCCTTAAAGACCAGAACACCGAGAAACTAATAATACAGACAGGCCCCAGCCACTGAGACGTTCTGTTAAAGAAATTTGTTTAAATGCCCACATGGGGAAGGGACCACGTCATATTGCTGTGCAATCCAAGTTATCTCTTGCTTTTCAAAAGTTTGTGCTATGCCACTTTGCTTTTATGAAAGACCTACTCTAGTACCTGTTTTCACTAAGCAAAAGAAATCCAAAGAGGATTTTAGCTTTCGGGGGCGGGGGGGGGGGGGGGGGGGCGGAATGCAAGTCAAAAACCACATTCAGTGTTTTGCAGTGAGCCATTATAGAGGAGGCCCACCCCAAGAGGAAGACTGGCCCCGCCAAGCTCCTTTCCGAGTATCACATTCAGCATCTCGGCATCAGCTGCTTTGGTTTTGAACTGTGTCTGTGAGCATCCGGGCTTTATCTCAGTTTATTCCGTGCACCCATTAGCGAACCATGTCCTAAGGTTTCAGAAAAGCCTTAGGGGAAGGTATTTTTGGAGTCTGGGAACACTCAATAATTTTTCATGTAAATTAATAGTAATTGCTTCTTTGCTTTACAACATTTCGCTTACAGAAGTTTTCAGAGGAACATTCCACTTTCGGATAGTGGGGGACACCTGTAATCCCAAAAATATCTAGCTAATATTTCTTAAGCATTGTCTATATGTCAGGCACTCTTCAAAGCACTCTTACAAATTACAATGCATTTAGGGGTACCTGGGTGCCTCAGTCGGTTAAGTGTCCGGCTTCTGTTCAGGTCATGATCTCGAGGTTCGTGGGTTCAAGCCCCACGTCAGACTCTGTGCTGACAGCTCAGAGGCTGGAGCCTGCTTCAGATTCTGCGTCTCCCTATCTCTCTCTGCCCCTTCCCTGCTCACATTCTGTCTCCCCCTCAAAAATAAATAAATGTTAAAAAAAAAATAAAAAACAAATTATAATGCATTTAATCTCCATACCAAACCTATGAGGTTAAGAATTATTCTTGTCTCCATTTAACTCAAGAGGAAGCATGGCCAACAAGTGCTTGGTACATGATCATCTTGAGATAAATATTTGCTAATGGAATCTAAAAATGTAAGAAAGTACCGCTCTGTAAAAATAATGTAATAAATAGGAGGATAACTTCCAAGATTAGCCTGTGAGATTGTTTTAACCCAATTTTATCTTTTTATTATTAATTTAAGACTATAACATTGCTCTTATTGGAATATAGGTTCCAAATTCCAGCTTGTGGTGCCATCCAACAGTTTACTTACTAAGCAGCTACGTTCTGAACCAATATTAGTGCTAAGGGAATGTACAAAGCTGGGCAAGGCATGTCCTTACCATGTAGGAACTTCTATTCTTTCGCTCCCCAAGACCCAGGGGGGTACTTTCTGGAGGGACTTCCTGGCTGGGATTAGAATAACAATAAACCTTCTGGACATAAGGTCCTTTCCTTCTCTACCTCAGGTGCTCCCACGTCCTTTCAACAGAACCCTGGGGCTCTTGGAGCTGCTACAGAAATTGAGAGATCATCATTTCCCAAATCACAGTTTTAAGCTAAGTGAATGGAAAGAATTTTCTCAAGTCTTTATTTTCCTTCCACTTGTGGCACCTGTGACTGCTTGTCTGGTGACAAGCACCAGCAGATGACAAAATGAATTAACGAGTAGTATATCCATATTAACAGAAAAAAGGGGGAACCATCCATCCTGCTCAGCTCAACACCTAGGTGTTATTTTTGTGGGCCTGGGAGTTCACAGTTGTAATTTTACAGCTCATAGATACCCTTAAGTAGTCACGCTTTCTGCTTGAGGTCAACTCTAGGTTTTGTGGTGAAATAAAATGGATCAGCATTCCATGGTGTCCCTCAACGGCATCCACATTCTCCACCACCTCGACAGGTTTAAAAATTCCAGAACTATTCTTCTCTTGATTGGACCCACCCCAACCACACCCCAGCCAAATACAATAGCATTTCCACCCTAGACTGTGAGCTCTCTGAGGGCTGGGACCATCTCTTGTTTATCTTTGTATCTCCAGCGGCAATAATCATAGTAAATGTATAAACTTGGCTGAAATATTCTTTTAATTTTTTTAAAGTTTATTTATTTTTGAGAGAGAGACAGAGCATGAGCAGGGGAGGCACAGAGAGAGATGGAGACACAGAATCCAAAACAGGCTCCAGGCTCCGAGCCGTCAGCACAAAGTCCGATGCGGGGCTCAAACTCATGAGCGGTGAGATCATGACCTGAGCTGAAGTCGGATGCTTAACCGACCAAGCCACCCAGGCACCCCGAAACTTGGCTGAATTTAAATTTATCCCAGCATGGGTTAGTGAGCAAGGCTGTAATCCTGGCTTTCCCTCCTGTCCTGTTAGCCTATAGAAGGCTGCCCCGGCTCATAGGTTGAAACAGGGCCTATGGGTGAGCCCTTTCTCATTTAATCTTAAAAACAACAACAAAATGTTAAAACAAAGACCATCGGCTTGAGCAAATATTTTTTCCCCCAGTGAGAATATGATTGCGTGTTAAACCCAAAGATATTTGAAGTCCGTTCATTTCCTAGGTATTAGTTTTTCCCAACATAGACATACTCTGGGTAGGCATACCTGGTAGAGTTAAACTTCAACTAGAACCCCACCAGCAAGGGTTTCTGAGTAAACCAACATTCTTCCTGCTGAATCTTTAAGTAAAACACCGACCGAAAAGAAATAAACCGAGAAGTTTTACTCCAGTATTCCAATAAGTAACTCTCAGGGCCTCTTTTCATGGTCAGCACAAAAGCAACTTCTATCGATCGCTGTCCAGCTGAGAGAGAGAGGCTGCAAAATTCTGAATCGCCAAGGAAATTTTGATTTGTAGCCACTGCCCACTAATTTTAAAAAGTCACCTTTTTTTTTTTTAAGTTTATTTATTTATTTGGAGAGTGGGAGAGAGAACCAGTGGGCGAGGGGCAGAGAGAAGGGGAGACAGGATCTAAAGCAGGCTCTGTGTTTACAGCAGCCAGCCAGATGTAGGGCTCGCACACACAAGCTGTGAGATCATGACCTAAGCTGAAGTCGGACGCCTCACCGTGACGGAGCCACCTGGGCGCCCCTAACGAGTCGCTTTTAAGCACTTTAGATTTTCAACAAAAAAATGGAAACAGGAGTTTTTCTTTTAATTAAGGCCTTGTCAATCAAAAAAAGAACTGATAGCAAGAATCTTCGGATTCCTTGAAAACTCTGAGCTTTCACTGCAGTATGGAAATAAATAATGACATAATGATATTCTTGGCAAAAGATCTGCCAGGAAATTCCTCTTAAATGGCAATTCCTCTGCTAAATTTAAAATGTTATCTGATTTACAAAAGTATGATTTTTCAACTTGGTCAAAATCTGTCTGTTGTGTGAAGTACACCCAGCTGCTTTATTTCCTGTGCGGGGGAAACCCTTCCCAAGGTACATTTGCGGCCAAAGAATAGCTGAGATCTTGGGAAAATCTGTCTCAGTAACATTTTCAGGAGAAAAAGATACTTTTTTAATCCCTGCCTTTGAATTGGGCCAGTGTCTCATTTTTAATAGCTTGCCCCCGAAGGAACTATGACACCGGAAGAAGGAGGAGTGTCCCCAGCAAACTGAAACAAACTTGAGCCCCCAAGGTACTTGGGGCTTCCTGTGTGCTTCCCCCCCACACACAGGCGACACTTCACGGTTTCCTTAGCCGGTCACAGCTGACCAGCTACAGCTGATTGCTGGGAGCTTTGGGAGCCACAGATTGTGTTTGTTGATAAGTAAACGCATTATTGCTTATCAAACTCGCATCCTTCTTCAATGTGCAGAGTATTCTCATATGGCGTGCAAAATTCTGTGTTGGAAATATCCCCAGCTTGGAGCAGGAATTCTAAGGGAGTTGATTCCCTCATTATTGTATCCAATTATCCATTTAGAGTCTCTCTCTGACATTGTAATTGACTCCTTGATGATGATTGTATTGTCATATTTCTTGCCAAAACAAATTCAGAGATCCATTGATCTGGTTGAAGACCAAATCCCTAGGTTAAAAATTAAACTCAGAATGAGGTTTTGCTTCTAACCCACTGATGCACAAATTTTAGCATGCATTAAAATCACGGGGAAAGCTTGTGAAAACACATTTCTGTGTGTTTTCTAAGGGTGTTTTCTAACACCCTTAGAGTTTCTGATACAGTTCGTCAGGTTTGGGGTCCAGGGATGTGCATTTCTTTTTTTTTTTTTTTTTTTTTTTAACATTTATTCATTTTTTGAAAGACAGAGAGAGACAGAGCAGGAGTGGGGGAGGGGCAGAGAGAGAGGGAGACACAGAATCAGAAGCAGGCTCCAGGCTCTGAGCTGTCAGCACAGATCCCGACGCGGGGCTCAAACTCACGAACCGAATCAAAGGGTGAGAGATCATGACGTGAGCTGGAGCTGAAGTCAGGCGTTTAACCAGCTGACCTGCCCAGGGGCCCCAGGAATGTGCATTTCTAACAAGTTCCTAAGTGATGTTGATGACGCTGATCTGGAGACCACGTTTTAAGAATGACTGTTCTAAACAAATTGTCTGCTCTGCTCAGGAGGTAAACTCACCCAATGCACATAGAGCCAGCTCTCATTTGTCAGTCCAGCCATCCTTAGACTCAGAAGAGGGGAAAGAGGATGGGCTATTCCCGTTCTAGGAGAGACTACAAAATGACATCTCCCACCAGTGCAAGTAAGATGGAGTACCTAATGGACGAATCAGGTTGGCCACGTCTGAGCAATTCTGCCCATGGGCTCTAGAGTTACATGTACCACGCGGTCCTGAGTATATGTCTGGGTACTCCCAGCCATCTGGAAAAGAGAAAATGCCTTTCGATGGTTTTTATGAAAATTAAGGGGCTGGTTTCCCAAGCACAATTAATGGAACAAATTTTCTAAATTACATTATTGTGAGTCAATCATAATCTTGTATTTCAAACATTCGCACATAAATTCAAATGTCTAGATTATAACTGAATTGCATCCCCTTGCTCATATCTTAAGGCCTGTAAGTTCGAACTAATTTAGGAGACAATCTGTTAATCAAAGAGACACAGTCTAGTTATCAAATGGAATTTGCATAATAGATCTAAGCCCCAGAAGAGGATTATCCAAGGAGACTTTTCTAATACTTGAAGAAAAGATTATCAGCCCCAAACACTATTATGTATATAGTTCATGCATAACGTGTGCCTTGTTGTTCATATGCAGTCTGACCTGAGATCAGATCCTCAACTCTTTTCCGGGTCTGTCACCATTCAGAGCCATCGAGTCATTTATTAAGCCAATCTCGAGCTGAGCCACATGAATAGACCCCTGGTTGCATTAGTCCAGACATAATGAAATGATGATGGCCTGGATTGGAATGGCAGCCAGGCAATTATGGAGGCTGGCGAGTTCCAACCCGTATGTGAGCTTCCAGGCTGCTAACGGTGTGGTTCTAGTCCAGAGTAGCCTGCTAGAGAATTCCCTCTTGCTCCGAGAGGCCAATCTTTGCTCTTGCCAGGCCTTCAACTTATTGCGTGAGGCCCACCCACATTATGGAGAGCAATTTGCTTTACTGAAAGTTCACCAAATTGAATGTTAACCTCATCCAAAAACACTCTCCAAGTTGCTATCTAAAATTAACCATCACAACGCCTTTGTTTTTGTGGGTTTTTTCCAAGTAATTGATTTTTATTGGCTTTTCTAAAAATACCTGTTGGACATGGATCGAGAGGCAAAAACCATTCACAAATGGTTAAAGCAGAAGTCTGCAGCAGGGTCGGCACCCTATAATGCATAAGCCAAAGCTGGGCTATGCCCTGTGTTTGTTTGACAAGCAAGCTAAGAATGCTTTTTCTATTTTAAAAAGGTCGTACAAAAAGAAGAGGAAGAAGAAGGAGGAAGAGGAGGAGGAGCAGAGGGGAGGAGGAAGAGAAGGAAAAGGAGAAGAGAAGAAGGAGAAACAGAGACCATATGTGGCTCACGTATCCTATGTGGCCTTTACTTTTACAGAGAGTTCACTGACCCTGTTCTCATGTGATCTCTTTATACCAACTTACATGCTTCGTATTAATGTAAACTCTTATACTATTATTCCCACTTTCTATCTATCTTGCCTTCCTACGTAGACAATGCACTTTTCGTGTGAGCGGAGATCAGAAGACAGCTCCAAACAGAGCAGAGCCTCGCCTACATGTGGGTCTTGATACGCGTCGACTCACTTGAACTGGCTCAATAGTCTTTGGTGTTCCCAGAATCAAATTTCTCAGAAATTGTGCTTCTCACATGTACCTCCCATTGTTTACCTCGTTCTGCTTGGGACGTGTACAAGGTAGCTCTGCTTTAGAATTACCACAGGCATGGGGCGCCTGGGTGGCGCAGTCGGTTAAGCGTCCGACTTCAGCCAGGTCACGATCTCGCGGTCCGTGAGTTCGAGCCCCGCGTCGGGCTCTGGGCTGATGGCTCAGAGCCTGGAGCCTGTTTCCGATTCTGTGTCTCCCTCTCTCTCTGCCCCTCCCCCGTTCATGCTCTGTCTCTCTCTGTCCCAAAAATAAATAAACGTTGAAAAAAAAAAAATTTCACACATGAGTGAAATCATATGGCAACTGTCTTCCTCTGACCGACTTATTTTGCTTAGCATAATTCTCTCTAGCTACTCCATGTTGCTACAAAGGGCAAGATTTCATTCTTTCTTATGGCTAAAATTCCATTGTCTATACGTACCACATCTTCTGTATCCATTCTTCAATCAATGGATACTTTGGCTGCTTCCATAGCTTGACTATTATAAAAGTTGCTATAAACATAGAGGTGAATGTATCCCTTTGAACGAGGATTTTTGTAATTTTGAGGTAAATAGCCAGTAGTGAGACAACTGGATCATAGGGTAGTTCTACCTTTAACTTTCTGAGCAAACTCCATACTGTTTTTCAGTGGCCGCACCAGTTTGCATTCCCACCGGCACTGCAAGAAGGTGTCTATTTCTCCACACCCTTGCCAACACTTGTTATCTCTTGTGTTGCTGAGTTTAGCCGCTTTGATAGGACCTAGTAACTCACTTCTGATGAACAGAATATGACAGAAGTACCGGGTGTCATTCCAGAGATCAGGTTATGAAACGTCTGGCCTTCGCAAGGCAGCTCTGTAGACAGACCCAGGTAAGTGAGCTGGAAAGTAGAGGCGTGACAGGACTGAAGCCCTGGCCGACCTTTTAACTGCAGCATCTCAGAACCACTAAGCCAGAATCCCCAGCTAAGCCACTCCTGGGCAGAAATTGCGAGATGATAAATGTTTATTGTTCTCTTAAACTTTTGAGAGTAATTAGTTACATAGTAAGAGATCACTAATACAGGGTTATCATTTGTGCTTCGGACTAAAGATTGTATGTTGCCTTCTAGAATACATAAAAGCCTAATTTCCACAGGAAATAGTAGTGGAGGGCTCTAGACTTCTTTCTGGTAGACTGAATAGTTAAGTGAAATCACATTTAGTCTCCTATCTGAATGTAATCACCATCAAGGAGGGTTGGGTTTTTTAAGGATGGCTCAGATATGCCTGGAATTTTCTCTTGGTAACTCTAAAATAATTGTGGGAGAAGCACTTTTCTACAGCTACCTTGGGGTCAGGAGAAACAACAACTGTTTAAATAAGGTTGTTTTAACTGTAACAACTGTTTAAAAAAGGTTGTCGGCCTCCCCATGCTGCTGTCTAAAAGATAGTTTAAGTAACAGAGCTCTCAACTCGTGGGGGGTGGGGGGGGGTGGGGAATCTAATACCTCCCTGGGGAATAATTTTTCTAAAACTACACACTGGTGTCACATACACACACACCTACACACACACAAACACACATATACACATTCTGTGTCACCCACCTTCAGTCCCAAATAAATACATATTCACCCCTCCATGAAATCAGGAATCCACGAACAAACCAACAAAAAACTGCTCTCGGTTTCTCGGAGCCGGGCATGTCCCGGAAACCGTGGTGCATGGGAGTCCTCTCCTGTTCACCATCAAAATCTCTGGCTAGAAACTACTTTCCCTGGCAGGAGACTAGATTCCTTCCTTGTTCCAGTCCTTGAGAAAAGACTGAATCCAGTCCCGGGGCTCACCACAACTTTACCCCCAGACATGTCATTGCCAAATAATACTAAGGTTTCAAAGGCAAATATTCTTCTCATCTGATGCTCTCCCCAGAGAGGGCCAGCTCTGTCGTGTTACTCTCTGGATGCCGTCTCTCAGAACCTTCACATCCTCGCTTTGGGCCTGCTAGGTTGGTCCTCCCCAGACACGAGCCCAGACAAAACTGTGCGGGGGCTGGAAGTGAGCTGCCAGAACGTGAGCTCTGGAGCCAGACGGAGCTGTGGTAAAGTTCCCGTGGTATAACGTGTCAAGTGCCAGCCGCCAAGGACCAGACCCCCAAAACGTGCTAGGCCAATGTTAGTTACGTCACCATTCCCTTCAGAGAGGTGACCTGCCTCCTCTTTTTCTCCCTCCGCCCACTGCTACCTCCTTTCTAGCTTCTTGCTCTTGACTTCCTGTGCTCCAGAAAAATTCGTTCTCACATCCTCTGGCCAAACTCAAGGGATCGGAACAACAATTTTAAGTTACGTTTTTCCCAAAGGCATCAACGCAATAACAGCTATCAATTGGGACATTCCCTCCCAGCCATTGGGGGTCATTTACATGTCCTGACGTCTTCAGACTCAGGAGTCAGACCGCCTCTGCTCCAAGTCTGCCTCTTCCAGTAAATACTGTGAGACCCGAAGGAAAGGAATTAGCACACCTACCTTTATACCCTTCTCACCTATAAAATAAAACTATCCTCCCAGTATGGTGACAAAAATAAAGTGAGAAAATCTGGGCAAGTTTCTTAGAGAAGCTCATGGAAGTTTTGTGAAGAAAGAAGAGGTCTGAAGAGGTTAGAGTGGGAGAGAGCCAAAGCATAAGAGACTCTTAAAAACTGAGAACAAACTGAGGGCTGATGGGGGGGTGGGAGGGTGGGTGATGGGTATTGAGAAGGGCACCTTTTGGGATGAGCACTGGGTGTTGTATGGAAACCAATTTGACAATAAATTTCATATATTGGAAAAAAAAATAAAATAAAATAAACATTTAAAAAATTAAAAAAGAGAGAGAGAAAAAAAAAGAAAGAGGAGGTCTGCTGGTGCCATGGCTGTGCCTATGACCTGGCACGAAGCCCAGCACAAAGTGAGCTCTAAATGCTTGTTGCACAAATAAATAGGCACATGCAGGTACTATGACATTTTGTAGGCTTTTTAATACAAAGATATATAAATAAAAACACAGATGATCTACTTGCCTGTAAAAAATAACTAATGCATGAAGTTAGACAGTTTAACCTATTAGACTTCAGGTTTAAGTGTATGCTGAAAGTCCAACCTATAGAATTGACGAAATGAAAAATAAGGGCCGACCGTTCATTCCATTTTTTTCCAGACCTTTGCCCTAAAGGATATCTTCATGGTAAGTTTCTTATAAATGCTTTATGCATACATTATCGACAACCATTGAGATGTGAAGACAAAGACTGAAGCTCTGATGGAAAATTTCCGAAGTCAGAGAGTGCAGAGTAGAAGCAGAGGGTCTGCTATGGCCCCTAAGATCAGACAGTGTTGACTCCACAGTGAGTCAGGAATCAAATGACTTTGTTGTTCATTTCAAAAAACAGACTCTGGCACGGTGTCTGCAATATCATATTTTTCTTGTGCCCACAAAAGACATTGCCAATCAGTTGATAACGGTGAGCTGTGAGTGTTGCAAGGAGCCACATCATGCACTCCAAGAAGGTGGGGTGGTCTACGAAATGAACCTATCTTGGTTCTAGTATCTTTTTGGTCAAAAGAAAAAAAAAGAAGAAGAAGTATGCCTTGTTGATCAGCCCCAGTTTGCATAGATGCTTCATTGGATGGGCTTACTCAGCCTAAGAGGCAAAAAGTCAGGGCAATGTGAGGTCAGTAGCACTGGCATGATGGGTGTTTGGAAAAAAAGTCAACTTCTTTGTTTTGAAAGAGGAAGTTGGTGCCATTCAAATGCCCAAAATAGAATACATCTATCTCTGGGTATACACTGCTCTGTATTTATTAAAGCTTATTATAGATTGGAAGAAAGCAAAGACACACAAATGTTGATCTTATATCGAAAAGACGACATGTAGAAATTGACGTTAAAATAAATAAATAACTGTTGTCAAGTTAAAATACCTAAGGGTATTTTATTCAAGGCTTTTATTCAAGGTAAATGCATTTATTCAGATCTAGCTGGGAAAGTTGGCTTTCAACCAGATCCAACATTTACTTTTACGTTGCTTGACTTTTTCTTTAGCTGTAAAATGCTGAATTCCAAATGGCTCAAGACTTCCCATCTAAAGGAGACCTTCGGTCAATCTCAGATAGAAACTTCTACCACTGAGTTTACAGAGGTTGTCAAAACCAAGAGGTGACTGGAGCCTCCATTCTCACTTGGAGCACCATGGCAAATCTCTTATGTGGCATCATGTTTCCTGCATCAATACTGTAAATTAGAAAAGTGAGCAGCTAGCATCCAAGGGCCTAGATGATAGTCTTCATATAATGAAAATTGATTGGGACTACAATTTTTTTTTTTTTTTTTTAATAAGAGAGTTGACTTTTATTTTTTTTTTTAATTTTTTTTTTCAACGTTTATTTATTTTTTGGGACAGAGAGAGACAGAGTATGAACGGGGGAGGTGCAGAGAGAGAGGGAGACACAGAATCGGAAACAGGCTCCAGGCTCTGAGCCATCAGCCCAGAGCCTGACGCGGGGCTCGAACTCACGGACCGCGAGATCGTGACCTGGCTGAAGTCGGACGCTTAACCGACTGCGCCACCCAGGCGCCCCTGACTTTTTTTTTTTTAAATACTTTCCTATTTTTTAGCTTTCTGTTGATGGGAGAATAACTCTTTTTGTTGGTTGGTTGGTTGGTTGGTTGGTTTTGGTATTTTTGTTAGGAGGATGCCCTGTATCTGAAGGAAAGTACCTTCGTTCTCGTGGTCAGGGCCGAGGAAGATGGCACCCACCAAAAGTGATCATGGAATAATTCCACAAAAACTCAACCTTGAGGAGTCAATAGGCCACTCCCCCCAAATTCAGAACTGGACTTCTTTGAATAATCATGGATGTTCAGAGAACATATACCGTTTTAAAAGTACTCTTCAATGAAAGGGTAATCTGTGATTACCTTTAGTGTTCTCTGACAGTATTTAGCAACCTGTTTGATGTTTACCTATTTGTTAATCCTTTACTTATTCAGCCTTCAGACATAATATTCAGAAATTCTCACGGTGGAAAAGAAGACACTTTATTTCCATAAACATTTGTGCAAAACAAGAAGTTCAGTACTGTGTTACAATACTTTCAGCCATCCAACCACTTTCCCCATCCCACACCCCCGCTGTTGTTTTCCGTCCTGAAGGTTACCTTACAGCAACGCAGTCTCTCAAGGTGTGGGAGAAGCTGGACCGTTTTCAGCTACAATCTTAGCCTCTTTGAAGGTAACTCCAAAGCGAAGGTATTGAAAGAACAGGGAGTTCTTGGAATCCTTCCTAAAGTGTCCTTTATTTCGTCAATATTTACAAATCTTTGTTTTGCCTGGGTAAACAGAACAATAAAGAGACAACGAAATAATACGATTAGTGAACTGGGTGTGGGGTAGGAGATTTAGCAACAGCCTTTGTCACACAAACTAGATAGTAACTTAACTTGTCATTTAACCTCCGGCGCCTTATAGAATGCAGCGTATCTTTTCTTGTAACGCTGTTGAACCCGAGGACTTTTGAATTGTTAGCAAATTCCACATGACAGGTAGAGGTTCTACTTACGTTTTTCAATTTTCATCTCTTGCTTTTCAAACTCGTTGTCGATGGAGTACTACAGCAGGGTCACGTCAACTATGTGTATTTTTCTACTATCATTTATAAACTGGATTCTCTCAAGAAGTGTACACCGTGCGAGATATTTAAGACAAAAGATGAAGGCTGGAAAGAGAAAAGAAAAAAAAAAAAAAGGACTACAATTGATTTAGTTCCACGTGCTGTGAGAAATATCAGCTCTCTCTTCCTGCTACTAAGAAAATAGCAAGTCATGGAGGAAGCTGGGTAGATGAATCAGCAATGACATTTTGGCTCCAGCTCTTAAAAAGTTGTGTGACCATAAACAAGTCACTTAACCTCTCTGTACTAGTTTTCCATTGCTGCTATATAACAAGTTAACACGGACTTAGGAACTGAAACAGTACAGATCTATTACCTTGCAGCTCTGGTCTCTGGCGAGACCCAGGCTAAAATTAAATTGTTGACAAGGCTGTGTTCATACTGGAAGCTCTAGAGGAGACTCTGATTCCTTCTCTTTCCCAGCTCCTGGGATCGCCTGCATTTTTTCCTTGTAGTCTCTTCTTTGACTCTGAAGCCGGTGACTTTCCTCTTTGTCAAATTTCTCTGTAACCTAGGCAGGAAAGGTTTTGCATCTAAGGAGTCATGTGATTAGATTGGACCCACCCAGATAACCCCCAAACAATCTCCCCCCTCTCAAGGTCTAAATCGTACTTACGGCTGCAAAGTCCTTTTGGCCATATAAGGTAAAACATATTTCCAGGTTCTGGAGATTAGTGTGGACATCTTTGGGAGCCATTATCTGGCCTAACCCTCTACCTTAGCTTCAGTTTCCTATCTGTATAACTTGTAGGTCGTTGTAGGTCTAGTACAAGCCACACTGATAGGGCCTAAAACTCTGTCTAGAAGGAGGCCTTGATAAGAAGTGGTTAAGATAATGAGGAGGAGGAGATGAAACAAACAATAAGGATAGACTATTATCAAATGGGAAAGAAAAACCTAAAATTATAGGAGTGAAAACATATAGAAAGAAGAGTAATCCGCAGGCTACTCAGAAAACGGGAAAGTATTGTGAAAACTGAAATTAGAATTTAAGATGC
The DNA here is from genome assembly GCF_018350155.1 of Leopardus geoffroyi. Classification (NCBI taxonomy): domain Eukaryota; kingdom Metazoa; phylum Chordata; class Mammalia; order Carnivora; family Felidae; genus Leopardus; species Leopardus geoffroyi. The sequence goes on from NC_059332.1 coordinate 102,558,748, forward strand.
TTTGACTTGATAAGAAACAGTGAAAGATCTTAGTCCCTTTGTTTATCCCTCTGAAACGACAGCAAAAAAATAAAGAAAGAAGAAAGAAAGAAAGAAAGAAAGAAAAGAAAAAGTTAAGAAGACAAATTCAAAGATTATGCTATGGGAAATGTTTATGGTTTCTTTTTTTTTTTTTTTTTTTTTTTTCAATGTTTTTATTTATTTTTGGGACAGAGAGAGACAGAGCATGAACAGGGGAGGGGCAGAGAGAGAGGGAGACACAGAATCGGAAACAGGCTCCAGGCTCTGAGCCATCAGCCCAGAGCCCGACGCGGGGCTCGAACTCACGGACCGCGAGATCGTGACCTGGCTGAAGTCGGACGCTTAACCGACTGCGCCACCCAGGCGCCCCATATGGTTTCAAAACAAAAAACTTTCTTTGGGATCTAGTCAAGGAAGAGACAATCTTCCCAGGCATTTGTGATAGGCAGGCAAAAAAGAGAGAAGAAAAGAAATAATTTTGGCATCATAAAAATGCCCATGTTTCAATCCATAGCTAAAAACTTATACACAGTAGATTATTCCATGAAAGAAATGACTTTTCAAATGAAAGTGACTTGGAAAAGATCAGAGAAGGTAAAGGAGGGCAGGGGAAAAAAGAAACAGACAACTTTTAACTAATCTTCAAAGAAACTAAAATCTTGCCTTTCTTCTGATAATATAACTTGTATTAAAGTGTATTTGACCCACGGATCTTGATGATTTTCAACCTCATTTACTCCCTTTTTCTCTCCACCAATACGTCTTATTTGAATCTAAGTTCAATACCAAAGCTTTTCGAGGAATTTTTAAAAGCTAAACCACTCACATAATTTAAACTGCTCACCACAATTTATGTATTTAAGGTGTTACAGGAACAGCTTTCCTATTTCCTGAAAGCTAAAGTCCCTAAAGAGGTATGTAAGTAGATCCTTATCACTCCCGGGCATCACCATCAACATGAAAACGAAGTTGCACAGGACAGGGATTCAAGAACAGACTTGACATTTACCTAACAATCAAGTCAATTCTAAAATATTCTCCTATACGTTATCAAATATAAAACAAATGTTGAGATAGCATCTAAACAAGGTTTAAAAGAGATAAATGTAAACAATGGCAGGGCACCTGGCCGCTCAGTCAGTTAAGCCTCCCACTTCAGCTCAGGTCACCATCTCACGGTTCATGAGTTCAAGTCCCACATGGGGCTCTGTGCTGACAGCTCAGAGCCAGGCGACTTCTTTGGATTCTGTGTCTCCCTGACTCTCTGCCCCTCCCCCACTCACACTCTGTCTCTCTCTGTTCTCAAAAATAAATAAAAATGTTAAAAAAAAATTTTAATGTAAACCATGGCAAATGATGACAAAGCATTGTATTATAATAGATTGAGTCACATTAGTTTATCCTTATGAACTTACTATAACGAAGTGCTATAAAAATGTGTTCTCAAAGCTAGTTGGACCATAAAAGTTTCAGTCAGACTAATTACTGTGACTGTCACATGGGTCAAATCAACTAATCTGACTGCTTTAAAACCATAGCATTTGTTTTGCTTCGTTTCTACCAAATTCAGTGAAATTTAAATTTAGGTAGGTGTGTGGAAAAAGTTGAACTGTAATTGGTATGTTTCAACATCAAGTTCATGTATTCAAAACATAGCAGACTTCCTCAATACAGAAGGCAAGAGTAGGGTAAGGTCTATGATTAGGAGGTGCCTGCCTCAAGTGGTCACCTGATGACTCAAACATCCACCTGCCACATGTGAAGAGTGGGACGTGATTCCCTGAAAACTGCTAAGAAAAGCACATTCAACGCCAGGGAATAGGTTCAATTCATATTTTAAACAATATGGATTCCAGGGGAACCTGGGTGGCTCAGTCAGTTGTGCCTCTGACTTCGGCTCAGGTCATGATCTCTCACTCCGTGAGTTCGAGCCCCACGTCGGGCTCTGTGCTGACAACTCGGAGCCTGGAGCCCGCTTCGGATTCTGTGTCTCCCTCTCTCTTCCCCTCCCCTGCTTGTGGTCTGTCTCTCTCTAGCTCTCAAAAGTGAATACATGTAAGAAAAAAATTTTTTGAACCATATGGATTCCAGAAGGCAAGCGGTTGAGGAGTGCACTGTTTCTGTAAGTCACACAATAGTACAGTTGAAATAACAAAGGAAACCATGAGACAATCCAGTGATTTCAATTACTTTACCGTCTGACTCATTCTGGCCACATAGCAGTCTGAATGATGTCAGGGCACCTGGCATCCAGCTGGCTTTGAAACCTGTGCCTGGATGAAGATGCTTTTACTGATTGATTTCAATGCTGGCCCTTTGACAGAGGCAGACCAATAATACGAAACACCTAAGTGCATTTGACAGTAAGTGTGTTAGTTGTAAAAACGTATCTTTTTGTTGTTGACAAGTGGTGGATGTCACGGAGTGGAAGGCACTGAGTCAGCACAATGTCATCGCCAATCAAAGACCCACAACTATAAATAAACACATCGATGAAGAAATATTTGTCAGGCACCTCTGAAGCTCTCAAAGCCCTTGCCCATACAGAGCCTATGTCTTGTTTCATAAAAATCATCCAAAACAATCTGAACAGCAATGTTAAGATAATGCTCGGGAAATGGACGCATACAGGGGGAAGAGCGACAATTCAGAGAAGGCTGACACAGGGGTGACCTGATGTCTTCAGGGAAGTCCGCAGAGAAGGTGAAGCCTG